>NW_016807296.1:633145-650689 GCF_001698545.2 Rhinopithecus bieti
AAAAAAAAAAAAAAAAAAAAAAAAAAAGCTTCAAATTTACATATATATTATACATTGTTCAAATGAAAGATGAAGTTATGACTTCACATCACCTCCTGTTTTTCTTTTGAGCTCTTTCTGAGCTTTTGCATTTTTCAAGCATTGGTTAAGATGCTGAGACAAGACACTGCTTCCTATGCATTAGTCTTTGGAGGATGCAAATAGCGTTTAAAATAGTAAACTCCAAGCCAAACAGAAATAGATTCAAATCTGGTTTTTGGGGATCTGTTAAAGAAGAAAAAATATTGCCATTGGTAATTTATCTGATTCTCAACAACATATAAATCCCAAAGACAATAATATGTTTTCTGTGTATGATTTGACACTTAAAATCTGTATTCACTTCAACCATTCTGTGGAATTTTGTAAATTTTGTAAAATTTTGAGATCCATATAGTATACTAACAGTATACTGCTGCCTCAACCCAAGCAAGAAATAGCTATCAAGGGCTTCCTTTATATACTTCTAAGATGAATAAATTGGGCATATAGGAAAAACATGGCCTGGAGACAGACTAAAAGCTAATAACTTCTTTTTTTTTCTGTTAGAGAATTAATTCTGTGTTGGAAATACTATGTAAAGTGCACAGACTTAGCAGAACTGCTGAAGTTAAATCAAGTTATCTAATGTCTGACAGTGTATATTGTTGCCTTGCCATCTTGCTAAGGTTAACTACATGGGTTATTCAGAAGTGAAAGTTATATTTTGCTGCATCTATTGATGATTAAAAAATGAAAGTTATACATTAGTGTCAGTTATGTAAAACCAAAATTTAATACTCTGCAGCATTTTATATGCACTTTAGGCCTACAAATATCCAATAAAACAGAGAATGCCTCATAGCAAAATTCAAGGCCAAATGTTAGAGGGTTTACAGCAACATATTACTTTATCGTGTGAGACTCATTGGTTCCATTCACTAAAGAATTATCCTTAAGATGTGGCGTATCTGAACCAGTAAGTTGATATTAATTGTAGATTACCATAAATCAAGCAGGAAAATGTGGTGATAGCCATTTCTCGATAAAATACTTAAAAATATATAAACTAAATAAAATGGTCATTTTCTCCTTTTCTTCCAAAGATCAAATTTGTTTTAAAAGCACATTCATAATTCTGAAATTTTTCATTCATCAATACGTTCTTCAATATATGAGAAAAAAACTGATTCTCCACAAAATTGCTATGATAGTCTTATATTACAATTGATACATCAGCATAGTGGTGTTACTGGTATTGCTTGTACTGCCACTCTAGAAACTTTTATTAAACAATGGTAAAATGAATTGAAGGAGAAATAATCTAGATAAGGCAACTACATCATCTATGTCTGATTCATTTTTCATTTCTCATATATTCACTCTTTTCTTTTTCCTCCTTCCACTATAGCTGATGGGTTTAGGCTGTCATTTCTTTAAAAGCATAATGGCTTTTGTGACATTTCATGGTGGTATTTCTTTAGATAGTTCTCAGCAGGACAGAACTTCGGTATCACACAAATGTATGATACACACACACACACACACACACACATACACATATACACACACACATTCAGAGAATATTCTTTTAGACAAGCCCAACGATTTTAATCTATAGGCTGTCCTTCAGACATTGCTTTGTGCTTAAAGAAAAAGAAATACATGAAACTGAAACCCTTATATATTTAATAAAAAGAGATTTGAAGTAGAAGATGCTGATATGCTGATACATAGAAATCAGTGACATGATCTATGTGTCACTTCAGTTCTATGTCCTGCTTTTATAAGGAAGAAATTTTAAGGTTGAATTCCTGATTGTCTAATATGATATCTTGAAATCCACTCTGCTTTACACCAATAATGATCTCATCTTATAAAGAACAGCCTTATATTTCTATTCTTCTCCCAGGAGAGGACCTCCAGAGTTTGATGACTGGTTACTAGATGGTAATACATAAAGATAATCGGAAAGTTCATACAGTATTAGAAATAGATTTACGTTCTGGAAAATAAATTATATCATCTCAATACACGAACAGACAGCTGAAAGAGCCTTCTGGAAAAAAAATAAAGATAAGGCCGGGCGAGGTGGCTCAAGCCTGTAATCCCAGCACTTTGGGAGGCCGAGGCGGGCGGATCACTAGGTCAGGAGATCGAGACCATCCTGGCTAACACGGTGAAACCCCGTCTCTACTAAAAAAATACAAAAAACTAGCCGGGCGAGGTGGCGGGCGCCTGTAGTCCCAGCTACTCGGGAGGCTGAGGCAGGAGAATGGCGTGAACCCGGGAGGCGGAGCTTGCAGTGAGCTGAGATCTGGCCAGTGCACTCCAGCTTGGGTGACAGAGCGAGACTCCGTCTCAAAAAAAAAAAAAAATAAAAATAAAAAAAAAATAAAGATAAGGACTGGGATTATATTATCATATGTAAAACTATAATATATTTAATGGTAGATATTTTTAAAAGCAGGCTATGTATCATCTGAGGGCACAGGACCTAGAACAGAGCTATCTTCCCTTCATTTACACGGCAGCTCTTTCATGATAATACACAATCTCTGAAATATTTATGGAAATCTCAAAACACAGTTTACAATTTGTTGTGGATGTATTATTTTTGATAAATCATATGTTTACATAATAATATTACTAAATACAGTCATACATCACACAACATTTCAATGACTGACCATAAATAAGATGATGAGCTCATGAGATTATAATACTATATTTCTACTGTGCCTTTTATATGTTTAGATAAGAAAATTATCATTGTGTTACAGGAGCCCCCAGGATTCAGTACAGTATCATGCTGTACAGGTGTGTAACCCAGAAGCAATAGGCTGTACCTTATAGCGTAGATGTGTAGTGGGCTGTTCTATCCAGGTTTGTGTGAGCACACTTTATGATGTTTGCACAAAAATGAAATCACCCTAGAATGCATATCTCAGACTGTATCCTAGTCATTAAGTGATGTGTGACTGTGCTGTGTGATGATGAAGTAGAAAACAAATACAAGATGATGGGAGATTCAAATCCAACCCTATCAATAATAACACAAGTAAAAGGACTAAGCATTTCAAATAAAAGGTAGAGAACATCAAACTGGATAAAAAAGTAGGACCAAACTGTACTTTCTCAACAGATGCACATTATTATTAGTGTTATTATTATTATTACTATTATTATTTGAGACAGGGTCTTACTCTATTGCCCAGGCTAGAGTACAGTGGTGCAATCATGGTTCACTGCAGCCTTGATCTCCCGGGCTTAGGCGATCCTCCCACCTCAGCCTCTCAGGTAGCTGGGACTATAGGTGTATACCACTAGGCCCAGCTAACGTGTGTGTGTGTGTGTGTGTGTGTGTGTGTGTGTGTGTGTGTGTTGTAGAGAAAGGGTTTCACTAAGTTGCTCAGGTTGGTCTTGAACTCCTGGGCTCAAGTGATCCACCCACCCTGGCCACCGAAGGTGCTGGGATTACAGGGGTGAGCCATTGCACCTAGCCCTCTGATGCACTTCAAATATAAATTAAAAGTTAAGTCAAAAGCAAAAAAATATTTTTTAAATAACTTGCAATGCTCACTCTATGCAAGCTAGAATGGCCAATTTAATACCACTAAAGATAGATATCAGAACAAGAATACCAGAAATAAAATGTGCCAGCTAAAGTGGTAAAAAACCATAAATGTGTATGCACCCGACAACGTATCTTCAAAACACATGAAGTAAAAACTGGCAGTAAAAAGGGGAAAAATGAACTCACTCACAGTGTAGCTAGAGCTCGCAGTACTATTCCTTCAGCAGCTGATAAAATTGGCAGGAAAAAAAGATTCGTAATAATGAACAACACTGTCAACCAAGTAAACCTAATTGGTATTTACAGAACTCTATACTCATCAAGTACAGAATATATTATTTTCCTATGTAATGGGGCTTCACAATACATTTCATGAATGCATTTCAAAGTAGTGATGTCACATGTTTTCTTTGCATATGGAATTAAATTAAAAATTAACAAAATAAAATATCTTAAAATTCTCAAATAAAATATTTATTTCCCAATTTAATTTCAAAATATTTTCAATGTTACTCAGTGGAAGACATACAATTATTTTATCCATTGATTATGAAACAACTAGATATCCATCTTCAAGAAATTAAACATTGACCTTCGCCTCCAAACAAACACAAAAATTAATTCAGATAGATTATAGACGTAAATGCAAGAGCTAAAATTGTAAAGCTTCTTGAAAAAATTATAAAAGAGTATCTCTCAAATATTGGGGTAATCAAATATTTCTTATACAGAAATCAGAAAGCACTTAATGTTGAATAAAAGCAATTAATAAACTAGATTCTATCAATATTAAAACTTATGCTTATCAAAAGATTAAGAACATGAACATATAATTAATAATAGGATAAAATGTTTTCTCTTTCTCTATGTCTGATAAATGATTTGTATAGAGAAAATCTAAAGAACTTGTACAATTAAATGGAAAAATGTCTTACCTCATTAGTCACTAGGGAAATGTAAATTAAAAGCACAAGTTACTACTTTCCCACTAGGATAGCTAAGATTGAAAACCCAAAATGGTGGAAAGGTTATGGAGCAAATGAAACCCTTGTACATTGGTGATTAGAGTGTAGGTAAAACCATTTTGGTAATTGATCTGGTAGCTTCTTACAATGAAATTCTATTCCTAGATATTTATACAATGAAATGAAAACCTATGTCCACTAAAAAATGTGCCCATGAATGTCCAGAGTAGCTTTATCCATAATAGCTAAAAATTGAAAACAACCTAAGTGTCTATGAGTAGGAAAACAAATAATTCTTGATGTAACAATACAGTGGGGCACTGCACAGTAAATAAAAGGGATGGACTACTGATACATGCAACAACATGAATGAATCTCAAAATCATTATCCATTGATTCAGAAACAATTCGATATCCATCTTTAAAAAATTAAACATTGACCTCAGCCTCCAAACACAAAATGAATGAAACTCAAAAATTATACTATTCTTCCTCTTCCCTTCCTAAAGCTGCATTAGAATTAGAAGAAAGGAGTTACTGTGGCCCAGAGTGAGTTGCAAAGTCCGGGCAGGATGATGTGGGTGTTTGTGTGGGAGGGCTCCTCAACAAAGGCTGTCTGAGTGCAGTGGATTGAACTTGGTGACCACATGGGTTTGGGGATGGGAGGGGCAGCACAGAACAGAGCGTCAGAGCTCCAGTGTGGTGAGCACAGCATTCTCAAGGGTGCACAGCTGTTTTTCAGTTTCTTGGAGCCCAAGTCACTGTACAGTGTGGGGTGAAGCCGGAGCATGGGTAGGGTGAAGTGAGTGTCTGCACAGCTGGAAGGAGGATGGCTATGAGGCTGGCAGACTGATTGCATACAAGGATATTGATCAAGTAAGTGACCATACTAAGGATAGAGGCAGGCATTTTATGTCTGTAAAAGGAGCTCAAAGTATGGAAGGGTAGATATCTTGTAAGTCATGGTTTTCAAGTTCATAGAAAGATAACTATAAAAATAAAGTAAGTATATATGCTATAAATATATATAAAGCATACATATTATATTCATTATAAGACATTACATAAATTTAATATATCTTATAAATATATATTACTAAATATAATGTGAATACATTTTAATATTTTATATATTATATTGTGATATCTATATTATAGATATACTTGTATATGTGTAAATATATAAAGGTTCTCTGGAAGCAGACATTAAGCCAGAGTTTGACATGCAAGATATTCATAAGAGATGAACACCTATAGAAGGTGGGGGATGGTGGGCAAAGGGAAAAGCAATTTATTTTCAAGCCTTGGCCAACTTTAAGGGGTGCTTTGAAGCATATATGGCCTTTCAGACTTACCCTGACGTGGGCTCAAGTATCAGGTCTTTTTATCCCAAGATGGGCAGTCATTAGATGTGTGTTTGTTCATGAAGAATATGGACTTGGGTGAGACAGGTCTGTGCAGCTGAAAATATTTTATTTATTTAAATTAAAAATATAGACCCCATAGGGCCTGGGAGCTGATGTTTGCTGCTAAGTGTACTCCCAGCAGCTGAGAGGACTCACACAGCCTTTCTTGAAGTCACTAGGGAGATACATTTCTAGACCCATCACATGCACACACACACACACCATTTTCATGCTTTGTTCACCGAGTAGGCCTAGAAGCAATGACATGTCAGAAACAATGAAATAACTAGTCCTCATTCCTAGGTTTCCAAATACCTACCTGCATTAAAATAACTCAGGGTCAGGTGCAGTGGCTCACACTTGTAATACCATCGTTTTGGGAGACAGGTGGTGAATTACTTGAGCCCAGGAGTTCGAGACCATCCTGGGTATCATGGCAAAACCCTGTCTCGACAAAATTACAAAAAATTAGCTGGATGTTGTGGTACACAACTGTAGTCCCAGCTATTTCGGAGGCTGAGGTGGGAGGACCACCTGCTCACCTCAGGAGGTCAGGACTGCGGTGAGCCAAGATAGCACCACTGCACTCCAACCTGAGTGAGACTGGTTCTCAAAACAAACAAACAAGCAAAAGAATTCAGGGCTTTTCAGGTATTGTCTGGGGCAGCGGAAGTACAAGATTGGAAGTTAATTGGAAGATTTAGAAGCTTATTATTTAAATAATATACGTTTCAAGAAGAGAAGAAGTAATCGATGAAATTGAGGCTACAATGAGTATCTAAGGCACCTGAGCTGAATAAACACTTCAGCAGACAGGGCTGACTTTGTTCTAGGTAAGGCTGATAAGAAAAGATACCTACCACATTCCTTCCGAGTACCAATCAATCAATTGATCAGTCCAGAAACAAATACAATTGTAACTTTTCTGTCAGGAAAAAAAGAAGTAACTTACAAAAGAAAAGGAAATCACCTAATAATGGACGTTTACTACATCTTTGGGAGCTAGAAAATGGTGGAATTGTGTCTATAAACTATTGAAAGAAAAGACTATATCAAGAAGGAGATCGTCTACCTGTCCAGGTGATAGAATGACATGCAAACATTTGCATATAGCAGTGATGACTAGGACAACCAAATACTTGACTTGAAGAATATGTATGAAAAAGAAATCAAATTTAAAAAGCAAATGAATCAGAATAAGAAAAGATACATAGTTGACTACATAAACATTAACATATTTGTAAAAAAATCAACAAAACCAGTATATAGTTATAAACTGGAGAAATATTTGTAAGATACATGACTAAACAAAGATTAATTTTATAATATACAATGACACATAAATTAATAACACAAAGAAACAACAGATAAATGAACAAAAGATAGAATACTGAAGTCGTAGCAAAGCCAATACAGATGGTGGCTAAGATGTCTGAAAATATTTTCTTCCTCTTTATTGCTCAGGTAAGTGCAAATTAATATAACAATGATACATCAATGGCCTATTAGATTTCAAGGGATGTTTTAAAATGATAACATCTACTATTGGTGAAGATTCAAGAGATAATATTCTTAAATATTGTTGGCATGAAAATGATTTGTTCTAGCCATTTATAAAAGTGATGTGGCAATATTGATTTACATGAAAAATATAGATGTTCTTGGCCAGGCACAGTGGCTCAAGCTTATAATCTCAGCATGTCGGAAGGCTGAGGTAGGAGGATTGCTTGGGGCCAGGGGTTTGAGCCTAGGCTGGGCAACATAGGCAAGACTCTGTTTCTACAAAAAATCAAAACATTAGCTGGTCATGGTGGAGCACACCTACAGTCCTTGCTACTCAGGAGCTGAAATGCGAGGATGGTTTGAGCACAGAAGCTCAGAGCTGCAGTGCACTGTGATCATGTCACTGCACTCTAGCCTGGGCAACAGAGCAATACCTGGCCCAAGTAGGTAGGTAGGTAGGTAGATAGATAGATAGATAGATAGATAGATAGATAGATAGACAGATAGATAGATAATAGACAGAAGTAGATGATAGATGGATAGATAGAGATATAGAGATATTCTTGTAACCAAAAGGTGTCATTCTACTGTTCTATCACTTTTAAATAAATAAATAAAAGAATGCAAATCTCTGTGCACATGTTTTATTGCAGGATTTCTGTAGTATCAAAAAAAATGAGGGGGGTTTGGGTTTTTTGGGTCTATCTGCAGGGGAAAGGAAGTAACAGAACAGTAAAATTGTCACACATACATACCCAAATTACATAAAATGTGTATGGTGTATTTGTATATAACATACATTTACCACATTTCAGCTGTAGCACTTGTTTTGAAACACAAATTTGTCCCTATGTAATGGATATATTTGGGAACATTTGGAGCATAATGTGAATTCTCGGTGAGCTTATGTGAAACTTCTTTACTAGAAACACCAGGTGAAAGCAGAAAACCCCCCTCAGCTGAACCAGATGGTAGGAATACACATAACGCCCACATGCACACGCCACAAACACTTACAGCCACCTCAGTTCACTGTATGTTTTCTCCTACAAGATTATCTTCTGTTTCCTTCTTATTTAAGAATATTTCTACATGTATTAAAAAAAAAAAACTCATTCAGTTATCTCAAATGTATTTCACTATCCTGGTTCATAACGCCTAGCAGGGTGAGCAACTATCAATCTGTGAAAATCTTAAAGTGACAAAGCTGAATCCTGCAAAAGTGACAACTGCTAGTGCTTGTAGCGGTTGGTTTAGTGGTTTCAAACATCTCTAAAATTTGCAGAGCCTTCAGCTGTTGAGCAAAACTGCAGGTGCAGAGAAAGCCTAAAATAGAATGTCCACAGTAACACCAAAGTTAATTAAATGAAAACTGTACATTGGGTCAAATATTCAATGTTGATCAAATAAAATATCTACTATAACCACGTGCTCAGAGGATCTATATTTCAAAGACACAAAAATCTGCACCAAGATTTAAGGCTATAAAAGATCACTTGATTGTGATGTTTGGTGCCTGGAATAGGATCGACACCCATCCACAGTGGATGGTACAAACTTCCAAATTCAGAGAACGTTCTTTCCACTGCTTCCCAGTAACTCAGAAGCTGCAGCCATTCAACACCCAGTGACACAAAAGACCTGAAAAACGTGGTAATTTTTTAAAGGTTAAGTGTCACATTTTTATTGTAGTACTTGTAGATTTTCAGTCATTTTTTGTGTGTAAAGCTCTGCTACTGTTTTATTAGGTTCCTGTCTTTTTAAAAAATACATCACTGATGAAAATGTTGAATGTCTTGTCCCATGATCATTTTTTTTCATGAGCTCTGTGGGTTTTATTGCTTGATTGTGCATAGCATAGTTATTTTTAGGAATGCAGGTAACTTTATGAAAGGACTGATTGTGTGTGTGTATGTGTGTGTGTATATGTGTATATACACACACACATACACACAAACACACACACACACACACCCCATACTCATTCATATAAAAATTGCATGTGATTATATAAGCATGAAAAATATGGCCATCACATATCTACACATGCTTAGATTAAAATAATGCAATTTCAGGGCCAGGCTAAGGCCTGTAATCCCAGCACTTTGGGAGGCCAAGGCGGGCAGATCACCTGAGGTGAGGAGTTCAAGGACAGCCTGACCTGACAGACAACCTGTCTCTACTAAAAATACAAAAATTAGCTGGGCATGGTAGGGGGTGCCTGTAATCCAAGCTACTCAGGAGGCTGAGGTAGGAGAATCACTTGAACCTGGGAGGTGGAGGTTGCAGTGAGCCGCAATTATGCCATTGCACTCCAGCCTGGGCAGCAAAATAAATAAAATAAAATAAATAAAATAATGCAATTTCAGAATTTTCTTTTAGCTTTATGTCTTTTTATTTCTGTAGAGATGGAATCTCACTCTGTTGGCCAGGCTGGTCTCAAACTCCTGGCCTCAAGCCATTCTCTCACCTCAGGCTCTCAAAGTGCTGGGATTACAGGCTTGAGCCACTATAGCCTAGCAATTTTTAAAACAATTATTTATAAAATAATATAGAAGAAGCTTTTCTCATCATGAAAAAAGAAAGTAAAGAAATAAATGCCAGGAAATTCTCGGTTGTTTTAGCAGCAATTTCTTATCTCCCAGGAAAGACAAAAACACCATTATGGGAGCAGCTTAGCATAGCTTAAAAGCACAATTGGATGATATTTAATAGCAAAAGGATGCAACTTGGGACAGCTGTGGGATCCCATAAGCGCTAGACGGTACACACATTCTGAAGTGTAATGATGGCCAAGCTCTATTACTAGGCTGCATTATTCTGCTTAGTGCAGAAATTTCATGAAAAAGTTATAAGGATCTGTGGGAGGATGTGCTGAGAATGGTCAGAATAATTTATTAGTACATATACTGCTTTATTTGTCACTGAATTTTGTCTTCCCACACCCACACTTGTCACAAGCTGTCTCTAAGCACCCCTCTTCAGAAGAGGTCTGTTTATTGAACCCCAAAGTGAAAGTTGTCTGAAAGATTCTTTCCTCGCTTGTTTTTGTTTTCCTGCAGTCTACTATTCCAAGGTTGTTCTAAGGGTCTGGGAAAGCAACAAGAGGAAGTTCTTTTCCATGGCTTGACCATGGAAAAATATCGGGGTGATTAACAAAATGGAAGTTAGAACCCCTATTCTTGCCACAAGCTCATGTTAAGCAGGCTTATAACACCCAACATAAAAACAATCCAAAACATGCTAGCTTTCACTGCTTCCTTCTTTACCTGGATACCTCAACAGTGTGTTTCAATCCTTACCAATTTCCCCACGTACCATCTCTCATTCTCTGCTCTGCTCTCTGCCTCTTCTTGTCTATCTTCTATCTTTAGGTCCTACTGGCCAGATATAACCTAGAATTCTATAGCAGTTTATAAGTTGCCTAGTTCTCATCTTCTCTATGGGGGGAGGAGGTAGATGACCTGTGCCACACCAGACGTTTCTGTCAACTGACAGTAAGAAAGAGCAGTGGGTTATAGACAGTTAAGGAAGACAGAATTCCAAAAAATGATAATCTCATGAAATATTATACATAGCAAAAAAATATAGAATGCATTTAGCCAATTAGAACTGTAACTATTGTCATTACTTGCAATTAGGAACATATCTGCCGTCCATATGGGAAGAATTCTAGGCCCTAATAGTAGCAGCCTATACACATTAAGACTATGATAATACCACCAGATGTCTTTCATCATGAAAACTGTAACTATATTTGCTCCTATACTCACTGGGATTGCCAAAATGTCAAGGGATACTTGTTATGCCTTATTATGAAGAGAATAAGCATACCTTACAAAAGGTTTTAGAATACACCAGCTTGCCTGAAAAGTAGATGATCTAATGTGGTCCTCTCTACTAGCTGTGAGTTTATTTGATAGTCTAAGGGAAAGTGAAAGGTGGTATATATTACATCCAATACTCTGTTCTACATTACTAAGCTTAAAAGATATTCTTCTGCCAGAGAGGATATAGTCACTGCATTTTTCAAATCCTGTGTGATATGTACTATCATGTAGTTTGTTAAAAGCAACATGCAGAGCAAGACGTATATTTTCCACTTTTAAAGCCCTCTTCATTTCTCTGAGATCAAGAAAAGGATAGAACAGGAGACAGCTCATACAATTTAAAAAGAAATACTCAAAAGCATATCAATTCAACAGATATTCTCTTCACCTAAGTATTTTTATTATACACAGTTCTGTAGCTTCCTGGAAGACATTTTACCACGAAAAAATTTTGTCTTTTATTGCCTGGAATAATTGGCATCAAAGTAAATTGAAATCTTTGTGTTCTCAGCAAAACTGGGAGAAGAAAACAAGTTCATTTACTTTTATTTTTAAGAAAATACTTGGAGTAAAACTCAGTGACTACAATCTGGGAGGCAGGGGTGGATTTTAAATGTATAAAACTTTATTCTCTGGAGATGGTATTATCAGATGCCTCTTATTTAAATATCAAAATCAGGGGTATACTTATTTTTTACCATATGATAAACTTATCATTCAATAATTCCAAAATATGAAATAAATCATAATCATGTTTCTGTTACATCAAAACTTTTACTCTGAGTGGTAGGTCTAGTGGTAAAGATTTTTGGTCACTCTTTCTTTCTCCTTTCAAGAGTCCTCTTCTCCTTAAAACTTCCTCAAATCTGACCTCATAATGACCTTTGGTATACACAGATATTCATATTGCACATCACATTTCCAAAGAGGCTAATTTTAAGGTCTGCTATTGCGGTTCAAATTTAATCATTCCAAATATGATTTGATAGCTGTTAATAAAGGTGTGATAACACCTAGAATTATTTCCAGTTTACTAAGTTTCCTTATTAATAGAAAATTATTTAAGACACAAAGAAGATTCTGTAACAATGGAACTCATTTGATAGAGGAGGGAAGGATTGGGGATTCGTTTGTTGTTTTTTCATGGTGGGATGGAATAGTACATGCAGGCTGGAAGGGAGGCCAGTGACTCCCTGTCCTCACAGTCCCTCCATGTACAAAGCTAAGTACTCCCAGACTCCCAGTGAATGCCCTAGGCAATCCTACAGATGACCAGAAGCAAAAATTAAGCTCAGAAAACCCCATAATATTAAGAAATATGTCAATGGAGGAGTTTATCTTATCAAATCTACTTTGGGAAAATATGAATGGACTTGATATGACTGTAAGTTCTAAAATCACATAAAACGAATTTGCTGCCTATATTAGTCCATGTTCATACCACTGATAAAGACATACCTGAGACTGGGAAGAAAAAGAGGTTTTAATGGACTTAGAGTTTCACATGGCTGGGAAACCTCACAACCATAGTGGAAGGCAAGGAGGAGCAACTCACATCTTATATGGACGGCAGCAGGCAAAAAGAGAGAGAGAGCTTGTGCAGGGACAATCTGTCTTACAAACCCATCAGATCTCGTGAGATTTACTCACTGTCATGAGAACAGCACAGGAAAGACTTGCCCCCATGATTCAATTACCTCCCACTGGGTCCCTTCCACAACACGTGGGAGTTCAAAATGAGATTTGGGTGGGGACATAGCCAAACCATATCACTACCATTTGTAAATTTAAAAAAGAGAGATGGAATGATACATTTCTTAAAGCTTTTTATCATTCTTTTGTGGTTTCCCTTATCTCTCCCTTATATACTAGACTTGATGGCATTGTGCTAAAAATATATTTTAAAAAATATTTTGAGTATACTATGAAAACATATAGCTTCATCATCTTCCATTTAAGTGTACTAATGATATTGAATTCATAATTCGTGGTTTGATTTTTTGGGGAGGAAAACTTGGGATCCTGAAAGCTAAAGTAATTTTAATGAAAATAACTGCATATGTTATGTTACCTAGGAAAAAATGCAATATATTATAAACAAAAATTATTTTGAGTTATTGATTTGTCTACCAGTTTGTTTTTCATTGGTTATTAAACCAATATGCCAAGTTCCTTGTTTTATTTATTTGTATTGACACTTTGATGAATTTGTCTCTGAAGGCTTGAACTTCTTCCCATACAAAATATTTTCTACTTAAATATGCTTTTTTACAATCTTACTACTTTATTTAAAATTTTTGTTATTGATAGAATCTTTGCCATGCTGAGTCCAGAATACACACTGGAGAAAATAAAATTGATATAAAATATATCTAGAGTGTAAATGAAAAGGACAAGGTAACAAACTTAAAGAGTGTCTATTTCAACAGTTTTACATGCCTTACCTCATTGATATAGCTTATTTGTCCATAAAGGTAAATATAATTACCTAAATTTTAAATCTAAAGTAATGAACTCTCAGTAAGTTTATATATTTTTTCTATGACCTCACAGTTACTGATTGATAGAGTTAAAAGTCAAAATGGCTTCAGTGTGTGTTCTGTTTAAGTAGTCACCCTAAAGACATATAAATTTATTGAAGACATGCTGATCAATATTTATATAAGAAACAGAGAAAAGAGTTTCTGCTATCCCCAAAATATTTTTTAAATTAATCTTTTCAGATAGAATAATGGCATGATACATTAGCAGATTTCTCTCCTTTTGGAAGAATTTGAGTCCTTGGCATGGCATTTAAACCTCCCTACAATTAAGGCCAAACTACTTTCCAGCTTTATCTCAACTACTTCAGTTCTCATACAGCAAATACTAGCCAGACAGCTTTCTGCTTCCAAGACATTCTCCAAACTTGCCTGCATTTATTATTGTATTGCATCATAAACCCAAACCTGTGTTTATAATGTGCATGGTATGTCCAGTCTAAAATAAGCTACTCTGCAACCCCTGCCTCCCAGATCATAGACATATTACTCTAGATATGTGTTTAGCTAACTCTTTTACCCATAAGTCTTTTCTCAAAAGTTACCTCCTTCATGAGGCCTACCTTACCCTCTCTTGTTAATACTGAACCTCTCCTCTATCCCTCCCTCAGTCTCCCTTATTCTTGTTTTCTTTTTATAGTCTCCATGGCACTTCTAACAAAATTCTCAGTTAACATATTTATTGCTTCTAGTGGCTTATTTTCTGTGGCCCTCTCCCCTTAAGAAAGTGCAGTCCTTAAAGGCAGCTTCCTTTGTTCACTGATCTATCCCGAACACCTGGAATAGGTTAGAGATGAACAGGCATTTAACTGCTATTGGGTGAAAGTTGTATCCTCTCTTTCCTTGGATGCTCTCTAGAGTTGCAACTATTAAACCCTTCTGCTGGTGGCTGCACCCAGGCACACAAAAGCTGTTCCCTCAGCAGCTTTATACACTCCCAGTGAATGGCAGGACAAGTCATTCTGCAGAGAAAAGGAGCATTGGGAGAGAGAAGAGGGACACAGCAAGGAACACACTGAGAAGCTGAGGAAGAGACAGTCTTGAGTTTTGATGACTTTTAATGTAGGATTTAATTTTTCAAGAAGCTTGATTTTGCTTCTCTTGGTTGGGTATGGGAGAAAGGCCTTTACCCTTTTTTAAATCTACCTGCTTTTGTTTAAACTATATTGTATAGGTTTTTCTTATGTGAAACCAAGAGCATCTCAACCAATACAATGTTAATCTTTTCCTTCTTTTAACTTCTGTCAACATCTTGCCTCAATATGTTTTCAGTAATTTGCATTTAGTTGTGGGAAGATCTGTTTCCTACAGATTTACAGACATCTGTGNCAATATATTATAAACAAAAATTATTTTGAGTTATTGATTTGTCTACCAGTTTGTTTTCATTGGTTATTAAACCAATATGCCAAGTTCCTTGTTTTATTTATTTGTATTGACACTTTGATGAATTTGTCTCTGAAGGCTTGAACTTCTTCCCATACAAAATATTTTCTACTTAAATATGCTTTTTTACAATCTTACTACTTTATTTAAAATTTTGTTATTGATAGAATCTTTGCCATGCTGAGTCCAGAATACACACTGGAGAAAATAAAATTGATATAAAATATATCTAGAGTGTAAATGAAAAGGACAAGGTAACAAACTTAAAGAGTGTCTATTTCAACAGTTTTACATGCCTTACCTCATTGATATAGCTTATTTGTCCATAAAGGTAAATATAATTACCTAAATTTTAAATCTAAAGTAATGAACTCTCAGTAAGTTTATATATTTTTTCTATGACCTCACAGTTACTGATTGATAGAGTTAAAAGTCAAAATGGCTTCAGTGTGTGTTCTGTTTAAGTAGTCACCCTAAAGACATATAAATTTATTGAAGACATGCTGATCAATATTTATATAAGAAACAGAGAAAAGAGTTTCTGCTATCCCCAAAATATTTTTTAAATTAATCTTTTCAGATAGAATAATGGCATGATACATTAGCAGATTTCTCTCCTTTTGGAAGAATTTGAGTCCTTGGCATGGCATTTAAACCTCCCTACAATTAAGGCCAAACTACTTTCCAGCTTTATCTCAACTACTTCAGTTCTCATACAGCAAATACTAGCCAGACAGCTTTCTGCTTCCAAGACATTCTCCAAACTTGCCTGCATTTATTATTGTATTGCATCATAAACCCAAACCTGTGTTTATAATGTGCATGGTATGTCCAGTCTAAAATAAGCTACTCTGCAACCCCTGCCTCCCAGATCATAGACATATTACTCTAGATATGTGTTTAGCTAACTCTTTTACCCATAAGTCTTTTCTCAAAAGTTACCTCCTTCATGAGGCCTACCTTACCCTCTCTTGTTAATACTGAACCTCTCCTCTATCCCTCCCTCAGTCTCCCTTATTCTTGTTTTCTTTTATAGTCTCCATGGCACTTCTAACAAAATTCTCAGTTAACATATTTATTGCTTCTAGTGGCTTATTTTCTGTGGCCCTCTCCCCTTAAGAAAGTGCAGTCCTTAAAGGCAGCTTCCTTTGTTCACTGATCTATCCCGAACACCTGGAATAGGTTAGAGATGAACAGGCATTTAACTGCTATTGGGTGAAAGTTGTATCCTCTCTTTCCTTGGATGCTCTCTAGAGTTGCAACTATTAAACCCTTCTGCTGGTGGCTGCACCCAGGCACACAAAAGCTGTTCCCTCAGCAGCTTTATACACTCCCAGTGAATGGCAGGACAAGTCATTCTGCAGAGAAAAGGAGCATTGGGAGAGAGAAGAGGGACACAGCAAGGAACACACTGAGAAGCTGAGGAAGAGACAGTCTTGAGTTTTGATGACTTTTAATGTAGGATTTAATTTTCAAGAAGCTTGATTTTGCTTCTCTTGGTTGGGTATGGGAGAAAGGCCTTTACCCTTTTTTAAATCTACCTGCTTTTGTTTAAACTATATTGTATAGGTTTTCTTATGTGAAACCAAGAGCATCTCAACCAATACAATGTTAATCTTTTCCTTCTTTTAACTTCTGTCAACATCTTGCCTCAATATGTTTTCAGTAATTTGCATTTAGTTGTGGGAAGATCTGTTTCCTACAGATTTACAGACATCTGTGAGTAAGTATTGATTGTCTTTCTGTTTTATATTCTCAATGGTATCCACTATTGTGGGTCAGTGGTTTGGTTTTGATGTTTGGGTTTTGGTATATTTCTCTGGAACTAGAGTTTTAAAATGAAGAAATTGAGCCTGTAGATAGATACAAAGTGACTTTATTTATTTATTTATTTATTTATTTATTTATTTATTTATTGAGACAGGGTCTCCCTGTGTCACCCAGGTTGAAGTGCAGTGGCACGATTTCAGCTCACTGCAGCCTCGACCTCCCATGCTCAAGTGATCGCCCCACCTCATCTTTCCTATTAGGCGGGGCTACTGAAAGAGATCAAATGAAAAGACTAAAAGGCAGAAATGAAGTCCACAGGCAAACAGCCCGGGCGGCGCCCTGAGCCTAGTTAAAGATCGACCCCAGACCTAACCGATTAGGTTATCTATAGATTCCAGACGTTGTAAGGACAAGCGTTGTGAAAGTCCCTGTCCTGCTCTGTTCTGTTCTAATTACTGGTGTCTGCCATATATCTCAGTCCTGGGCCCAGTACAAACACATTCCTCTATTTGTCCCAACTTCCTGAGCCCAACACAAACACATCCCCCC
>NW_016807296.1:651153-680426 GCF_001698545.2 Rhinopithecus bieti
ATAACACTACAGTGCACACTACCACACCTGGCTAATTTTTTTGTATTTTTGGTAAGACAGGGTTTGACCATGTTGCCCAGGCTGGTCTGGAACTCCTGAGCTTAGGGGATCCACCAGCCTCAGCCTCCCAAATTGCTGAGATTACAGGTGTGAGCCACCACGCCCAGCCCGAAGTAGCTATTTGAAAAACCACAGCATGTAGTTATAGAAATAGCTTCTCACTAATTCTTTGTCCTTTATAACATGAACAAAATATTGACTTGTAGATTGCTGATAAATATTTGAAATTTACTGAAATAACATTTTGTAAACTTTTGGTGCCTAACATATCTAGATACAAGGCTAAATGTTTGATAACTGTTTTACATAATCATCGAAACAACCATCCACCACAGTTGTTCTTATTCTTTTTTTTTTTTTTTTTTTTGAGATGAAGTCTTGCTATGTCACCCAGGCTGGAGTGCAGTGGCACGATCTTGGCTTACTGTAACCTCCGCCTCCTGGGTTCAAGCAATTCTCCTGCCTCAACCTCCTGAGTAGCTGGGATTACAGGCACCCTCCACCAAGCCTAGCTAATTTTTTGTATTTTTAGTAGAAATGGGATTTCACCACATTAGACAGGCTGGTCTCAAACTCCTGACCTCAGGTGGTCCGCCCACCTCAGCCTCAAAAAGTGCTGTGATTACAGGCGTGAACCACTGTGCCCAGCTGTTCTTGTTCTTCGCTTACATCTCTTCATTTATGGATTATGACATAGACAAAAAAGAGATGAGTCAACCTGATCAAAGTCACCTAACTAGTAGGAGACAAAGCCTATACTCCAGCTCAGAGGCAGCCTCTTGTAGAGCTTAAGGAAATGCCCTCTGGAGCAGAAGTGCCCAGGTTAGAATCTTCGCTCCGCCAGTTCAAGCTGTGTGACCCCGGGCAAATTACCTACTCTGTTCGTACTTCAGTTTTCTACTCTTCAAAATAAGCTTGATAATAAGAGCATTCACCTAGGAGACTTGTGTTAAAGATTCAATGAATTTGTAATGTGCTTAGAACATCCTGGGCATATAAAAAGTCCTAGATAAAAGTAGTTCTTGATTTTAAAAAGTTCATACTAAATCCTATGCTTTTTCTTTCACTTGCTTTCTTGCCCAGCATCTGGCACATGGTGATGATGATAATAATAATAATAAGCATTATAATTTTAATAATGACATGATTATTAATAATATTAATAGTATGAATAGAGACATTTTCCATAAACATGACACATTTGGAAAATAGAAGTAGTCCAAAAAATTTTTTTTCAATTGCTTCATTTTCATTCTCACCAATGGTGCTAACTGATGATGGTATGTTACTTTTATAAAGCACTTACTAAGCTAAATACCATTCTAAGCCCTCAAGATGTAACAAAAAGAAAAGAAAAAAACAATAAAAGCAAAATAAAGCTAAATACCTCAAAAGCATCATTTTAAGTACAGTATGAGGAATTTGCTCTTGTTTTCACATTTCATGAGTGAAGAAACTGGCAGTATAGATAGCTTAAGTGTTGCACAGAGACAGCCTTTAGTCATATTACTTGCTGATTTAAAATGTGTTTTAAATGATAATGAAAGCACAACTGCACATATCTTAGCAGAACACACTACCTAGTGAAATTAGTAGTATTTATTTTTGATGATTAAAATATAAAAACTGTAGGATTTTAAGTGTATCAAAATTCTAAGCCCCACCAAAGAATATATTAAGTACAAATTTTGGGCAAATAATCAGGTTCTCACTTAAGGTGCATCAGCAAGTGCTACTAATTACATTCTCTGAATAAATCTACTCTTCCTTTGCTTTACTTCCCCCAAAAGAGAGTATCTGGATGCTAAATTAAACCTATATGTTTAGAACGAACAACAAATAACACCTTAACTGAATTTTCATTACTCATATTAATGCGTCACCACTCTGTCTGAATTTTCCAGGAACAAATAACTGAATTCTCAGAAAGTAATTTTAGCAGTTTAGTTAAAACCCAGAGCCTTCCCTGTATTATATATTTTAATATACTGAAATGAGGAGATAAAATTTGGACATCAGATTTAAGTATCAGACACGCATCAACACAAGCACAGACCTAATATTTGTGAAGGCTATCGCTTGAGTGAGATTTATATGTATTTTCTTCAGTGTAATCTCCCTTAACCTGTTTATGTATATAATCTTAAATTTAAAAATCACCATTGATATTTGAAATATGAATCTTACATCACACATAACAGTTGCTTTTTAAATTATACCTAAAAGTATAAATAATGCTATCTGACAGGAAAATCTAAGTTAAATATACTGCATATACACTGCTTGAGTTTTAATTGAACAATATCATAAGATAATGTGGAATTTAATTAATGGTTACTTATAAGAAAGAGCTTAATGCAGTAGTATGAAAACTGAAAACTGAACAGGAAAAGAGTTGGTTTTTTTTTCCATTTATATTTTACAGTACAGTTTTCCAAGGACATGTAACAACTGTTGGCATTTATACATCAAACAAGAGCATGGCATCGAGATATGTAAAGAGCGAACTGAGTAACATATGAGGAATGATGTACAAAATGCCAATCATGGTGGAAATGTGAGATCAAATAGACAAAAAATAGGACATAGAGGATGTGAATAAAAAGAATATGATTTTATAGCTATGTGTATAGGGAGAGAAAATTCTACCCTACAGAGAAAAATAAAATATATTATATATAATAATAGAGGGACATTTATAATAAGCAAATGTATCACACTAGAAATAAAATCTCAAAAATCCCCTAAAGAAAACATGATAAAGGCTATATTCTCTGATCCAAATGCAATGAAGGTAGAAATTAGAAACAAAAGAATAAAAAATAAAATCTAATGCTTGGGAAAAACAAGCTTTAAAGACAATAAATTCCTCTTTTTTGACATTTGGATAGTCAAAAAATAATCTCTGAAATGATGATATATTTTCAAATGAACAATATGAGAAACACTACATACAGAATGCATCCACATTGGTACAAATAGGATAACATTTAACTTAATGTATATGTAAGTATAAAAGAAACAAAAAGCATAAAATGACTTAAGTCTCCTTTAAAGAAATGAAAGATCAACAATAAAATATGGAAGAGAACAACTGATAAAATAAAATGGAAATTAACATGTTAAGATGAAAAGAAACTTCATCAATGAAACACACTTATTCTTTGAAATAATCTATAAAGTATACCTTGCTTGTTTGACAAATGATGAAAAGAAGTCATTAAAATATAAATCACATTAATAATAAAAGGTCTATATAACAACCATACTAAGAAATAATTTAAAACATTATAAAAGAAAATATTATTTATACTGTTGAAAATCAAAGTAATTTTCAACTAATTGGACTAGATCTAGGAAACATACAAGTTGCTTAAACCTCATTTAAAATGGTAGATTATCTAAATATACTAAAAAGTCAAAGAATAAAAAACAAATTATTCCATTCAATTAGCACCAGCTATTTGTTTAAAATATATATATATAATACTATAATTCTTATAGTATTCAAACTATTACAGAGCACTTAAAAATATAGAAACTTGACAACCAAAATTCTGCTAACAAATTACAAGAATACAGAAGATAAACACGGTATAGATTACACTCATTTTGGTCAAAACAAATGAATAAAACATTAATAAATAGAATTTAGCTGAACATTAAGTGAACGATCCATCATGAGCTAGCAGACTTTATCCAATAAAGAATTATTATTATTAAGAGATTTATTATAATTTAGTATTATTATAGATTAAAAGAGAAAACACAAAATTATCTTAACGGATGATGAAAAAGTCATTTGATGAAATTTAATAGCCATTAATAATTAATTTTTAAGAAATGCTTATCAGGCTAGAAATATAAGGATATGCCCATAACTTGGTAAGAAATTTCCCTGAACTATGGTCTTAACAGGGGACATTACGGAACAAGACATAGATGTTTAGTACTTTTAGGATTGTATTGGAAGTTCTACTTAATTCAATGGTATAAAGAAAAAAACTATTTAACTCTTAGAATTATACATAACACTGCCTTTTATAGTATCCACACAAACTAACTGAAAAACTCTCTGAACAAATGTGTATTCTATAATGTGACAAGTGCAATCTAAATGTTCAAAAATCAATAGCTTTCTCTATGCCAATGATAATCAATTTAGGAAAGTTAAATTTATTGTTAAATTTAGGTATCCTCCTATCTTCAGAGTATAAAGTGAGGGTTAAATTATAGAGATATATGGCTAGTGACCAAACTAAAAATCCATTATTGTCTTCTTTAGAACTAATAGTACTTCTGTATTATTGGGGGACAGCAATGCGCCCAGCTAAACATCAACATTTCCCAGCATCCCTGAAGGTAGATATGGCTGTGTTCTGACCAATCACATAGAAGTGAATATTTTAGAGACAGATTTCATAGACAGCTCTTTAAAGTAGACCGAACAGGTAAAGGAAGCTCTCTCTTTCCATTAACCTCTTCTGTTTCCTGCTGTCTGGAATGCAGGCGCCATGGCTGGAGTACCAACAGTCCAGGAACAATGGAACAGAAAAAAATAAACAAGAAGCTAGGGGACTGATTTATCCCTGGAGCTGACAAAATAGTATGGACTGTTTGCATGGGAAATAAAGCTCATGTGTGTTTAAGCTGCCACTATTGTTTTTTGATTTTCTGTTTTGTGCAGCAAATCCTAACAATAATTTACATGAGGTGCAAGGAATTTTGAGATGATTTAAGATAACGCTTTAAATGGCAATATTGTAAACCACAAGTGTTAGAAAGAAGAAAAGCATTTGACAACATTAACCCCTCCTGTTGCTACTTACGAAATTAGCAGTTATTTTATTAGGAGGAGACGGTGTAATTCACGTACTGATGCTGGAAAAATATAGATTCCCACTAGTGAGACAGTACATATTTAAGAGTGTTCTTGGAATAGGTGTCCTCTAGTCCCATGCTACTCTAAATATCGTTAGGCTTTGTTTTTCCTTTTGAAATTATTCCAGGATTTAAGAGGCAGAGATCATGTAGTAAAGCTTCATTGCTCAATATAAAAATGGCATAGGCCAGGCGCGGTGGTTCACGCCTGTAATCCCAGCACTTCAGGAGGCCGAGGCAGGTGGATCACTTGAGATCAGGAGTTCAAGACCAGCCTGGCCAACATGGCAAAACCCTCTCTCTACTTAAAACACAAAAATTAGCTGGGCGTGGTGGTGCATGCCTGTAAACCCAGCTACTCGGGAGGGTGAGGCAGGAGGTTGCAGTGAGCCACGATCATGCCACTGCACTGCAGTCTGGTCGATGGATTGAGACTCTGCCTCAAAAAAAAAAAAAGAATGGCATAAAACTTCCAAAATCTTACTTTTGAGAGAATCACACTTTCATATGGATGATTTCATCCAAAAATTTTACTTAGGATAATTATGTGATTACTATGAGCAAAACATACCCAATGTGCTCTAAGTTATTACTTTTATTCAGTTCTTCTCTTCAAAAGCATCTTTTCCTTAAGCATAAAAAATACGTTTTAAAAGGTCATGATGTAGTGAACAGATGCAAAATTTACCCTAAGAAAGCAGATTTTAAATTTCCCTTCTGAATATTATATACTACATGGCACATTAAAAGGAAGACCATACTAAACTTGTAGTTGACTCTATTTTTAACAAATTTCAAGTCATAATATTAGCATAAAAACAATCCTTTGAAAATGTTCTGAGAGTAAGAGGTATGAATTGTGTTGAGTTGAATTTTTTTGTGTGTATATATAATATAAATATATATCAGTTATGAAAACAAAAACATAACAACCAGACTTCATGAGTGTATACTGAGAAATAACATAGAGATGATTTATTTAAACCTTCCATAGTCTATGGGAAGATCCCATTCAGTCAAATACCATAATCCATAATCAATAGGAAGGTCCCATTCAGTCAAATACCCTAATCCATAGTCAATAGGAAGGTCCCATTCAGACAAATACCATAATCCAGAGTCAATGGGAAGGTCCCATTCAGCCAAATACCCTAATCCATAGTCAATGGGAAGGTCCCATTCAGTCAAATACCCTAATCCATAGTCAATGGGAAGGTCCCATTCAGACAAATACCATAATCCAGAGTCAATGGGAAGGTCCTATTCAGTTAAATACCCAATAATCAGGGAGGGGTGTCCTACTGGGTACAGAACAGTAAAGACTGGTAGGAATGAAATAATCCACCCCCAACAACTATCAGGGAGGCTCCCCTCAGTACTCACTTAGAGGAACATCAAGAACTACAAAAGAGTAATGTCAGATGCTTGGAGGAATTTGGGGCAGACAAGAGCTAAAATGTCAGGTAGAGAAGAAAAAAATGTTTTAGAACCTCACTAGAGAATAGGAGAGACTCCTGAAGAATGATCAGGGCCAGGCTCCATAGACAGTCTCATGAATATTACAGATATTTACAAAAACTGCAGCAATTCTTGAAATTTTAATTTGCTGTATGATCTGGCATCTGACTTTTTTCTACTGTTGCCAGCTTTTAAAATAATTCTGAAAAAAAATTCTCAAAATGAAGTGTTCTGACTGTGGAATAAATGTGTAAATGCAAACTTCTGATATGGAAAATAAAACGGAATACAGCCTCCTGTTGCCCTCCATCTCCACTCCCCACCATACATATTACCTTCACATGAGGTTTTCATCATTTTCCATACATGCCTTCTGTTGTCCTTCTATATATCCACAACTGATCGTTTTCTCTGCTTGGAACACACATATTCACATTAGGAATTCTAAATATTATTTCAAAGTCCAACTTGAATGCTCTTTCCTTTATGGAAAGTTATTGGATTGCCTCATCCACTCTCTATCTTTCCTCTTCACCCCTAGAACAGCATTAGTTGATGCATCCATCTGTATATAGCAACATATAGTACTTGAACTGCACCATAGAAGTTGTTTGATTGCATATCTGTCTTCCCTGCCCCACATCACAGACAGCACTGAGAATACTTTAAGAGCAAAGATCTCTGGCACATAGTGGCATTTGATGTACATGAATGAAAGGGGATTGGAGAGAAAGTTGCAGTATCCTAGCTGAGGGAAAGATCACCTAATGGAAGTCTGTGAGTTAAGAAAAAGGAGGAAACATCCACTTTGAAACCCCTTTCTTCTTTTCCCTCAACTACTTTCCACTTCTTATTCATGCCCAGCTTTATGGCCCTGAAGTCACTATCTATGCATAGAGTGGAAAAAGGCCTTAGAGAAAACCTTACCCTCCACCTCTAATTTTCTAATAAAAGCAGTGACCTGTCAATGGGCTTAACCCTAAAAAGGTGCAGATTTAAGAGGGGAATATATTTCTTCACTCCTAGAAAAATAAAGTTTTCTTTGTATCTTTCATAACTATTCAAATTTAGAACAAATTATATTCTTCTAAGAGGTTAAAAATGTTTTGGGGAACTTAACTACTGTCTGAAAACATCATGATTATAAAAGTCATTTGGATTTGTGAAAGGACTTACTTTTATAAAATATAACATACTCCGTAAGTTGACAATTAATTGCATATAAATATGGTAAAATATTACAGAACAAAAGTACAAACTCCATATTTCTTTCTTCGATGCATCCTCAGAGCCCACAAGCCCCTGGCCAAAACTAGACACCTAGTGAATATTTTTGAATGAATGTGCACATGAATAATGTAGTATGCCATATTCAGAAACAAGTATAAGTTTATTTATACCTTTTTAGGGTTAAGCCTAAATTTTCACTGGGTGAAAATCCTAGTGCCAGCATTTACAAGGTCTTTGAAATTGGGACATTGTAAACCTGACCAAGGCTAGATGCGATGGCTCACACCTGTAATCCCAACACTGTGGGAGGCCGAGGCAGGAGGATCTCTTGAGCCCAGGAGTTTGAGACTAGCCTAGACAAATAGTGAAACCCCGTCTATACAAAAGCTAAAAAAGAAAAAGAAAAAACAGCCAAGTGGGGTGGTGCATGCCTGTGGTCTCAGCTCCTAAGAAGACTGAGGTGGGAGGATTACTTGAGCCCTGGAGGTCAAGGCTGCAGTGAGCCGTGATTGAGCTACTGCTTTCCAGCTGTGGCAACAGAGCCACACCCTGTCTAAAAACAATAAATATATAAAGTTGACTATGTAATGTGTGTAAATATCCCATTCTGTGATATCTCAAAACTGTAATAGGGCAGACTATTCACCTAAAAACAGAAGATCTGTTAATACATTCGGAGCAAATAGTGAAACTATGGAGCAGCTGGTTTGCTATTCCTTTCATGACATCCATTAAAAAAGGTGAAACTATCCCATTGAATTGGCTTCATTTCTATTAACTTATTGAAATTATCACCCTAATCTAAGCAAGCTAAATGACATTGTTTACTAGGGACTGCTTTATGAGTATTTTTTACCCTTTTTGAAATTATAAAGATATTAGTTCAATTGACAGCTGATTTAGGGACCGATACTGACATAACATTTTAGAATCACGTGTTTAACATAGTATGTTTTGCATTTTGTTTCTACATATATTAGAATTTAAAAACCTATATTTTTTACAAATAAAATCTTTTTAGAGAGTGAAAGCAAGGTGTTCTTAAATAACCCCTAATAATTCCATAGTCATTTTAACGTCATCAAAACCTTGAACCTCAAAAAGGCATTGATCATACGTGGCCACTAAACATAACAGTCAGAAACACTACCGATGTCTGCTGCCTATAATCACTGACATCCCTGAATCCATAACACAACACCACACGCCTAGAATTACAACTTCGTAAATCATTATATCCACAATTCTGTCATGAACTGCTGTTTTTTCCTTTTTTTAAAAAAAAATACGTGCAATAGCCAAAGGGATCACAAGGATCCTACTCCAGCGTCTGCTTGTGGGTGTTTTCAAGACTTTTGGGTGATTTTCAACATGCTGAGAAAATGTGCAAATCCTTTATAAGAAAATAACGTTATGGAAAACACAATTAAACCGTTCCACTTTACGAATCCAGCAGACTTTAAAATGTCTATTCATTTATCTTACAGGCAATAACCCTCGAGCACTGTTCACAACTACACTGTTAATTCGCATTCACGTTCCACTTTATAAAGAGGAAAGAAATTCTTGAATTTGTGCAGTATAAAATTTGCACTTCTCTGTTTAATCGTTTCAGAGGAATCGTGGATGAGAACATTGATTCTGATCTCTATTTCTTTTTATGTATTGGGTTATCTTTCTTAATGACAAACAAAAATGTACATATATTTATGGTGTACAATGTGATGTTTTTATCTATGTATACATTAAGAAATGGGTAAAACAAGTTATTTAACATACATGTTACATATCACACATTATATTTTTCTGATGAGAACTCTTATAATCCACTTTCTCAGAAAATTTCAAGCACACAATATGTTGTTATTAACTATAGTCACTGTGATGTACAATATATCTCTTATATTTATTTCTTTTGTCTAACTAAAATTTTGTGTCCTGTGACAAAAATCTCTCCAGTGCCCTCATTCCCTAGCTTCTGGTAACTACCATTTTACTCTCTGTTTCTATGAATACCACTTTTTTAGATTCCACATATGAGTAAGATTACATGGTATTTGTCTCTCCAAGTCTGACCTATTTCAGTTAACATAATGTTTTCTAGGCTCATCCATGTCATCACAAATATCAGACTTTTCTTGTTTTTTAAGGCTGAATAATATTCCATTGTGGGCACTTTGGTTGATTCCATACCATGGCTGTGGTGAATAATGCCACGGTGAACACGACAGTGAAGGTCTCTCTTCCACATAATGATTGCTATCTTTTGAATATATACCCAGTAGTGGGAATGTGATGATCTCTGCTTCTATGATACTCCACAAGTCCTCACTTAACATCAAGGATAGGTTCTTGGAAACTATGATTTTAAGTAAAGTGGCATACAATGACCAATTCTATGGCATGTAAGACATATGGGACCACTTTTCCCATAGGCGAACTGATATAAACAAGAGCATAACTTCCTATGGTATATTTCTGATCACAAAACATCACCAAAGTTCCAAATAAAGATCAAAGCATATATAGTATTAAAAATGAAATACATATGAGCTATGCATAGATTTAAGAAGGATTAATTAAAACAAATCATTTAAGTATTTACCTGCTTATTCCAGCACAGGGTTGTTGGTGGCTGGAGCTCAGCACAGCAGCTCAGGACAACAGGCAGGACCCCTATTGGCCAGGATGTCCTGTTATCATAGGGTAACTCACACCCACTAACCCACACTCACCCACACTCACTCACACTCCCCCACACTCTCCCACACTCACTCATACTCACACTGGCTCACACTAACCCACACTCACTCACATTCAACCTCGTTCACACTCACACTCACACCTGGGCCACAGAGACACCCGTTTATCTAATGGGCTCAGCTTTGGTGCATGAGAGGAACTTGGAGTCCCTGGAAAAAACCCACGCAGATATGTGGAGAGCATGCAGACTGCACACAGACAGGGGCCTGGATAGAAGCAATTGTTTTTCTCATAAAAGTTATGACAAAAGCATGTTGAATGAAACGATGTTATTTGAGGACCTGCTATATCAGAACACTGAAAAAAAAATGGGGTTACTGTGGATCAACAGAGAGAAAAATTACCAATAGAAGACCAGAAGACCTAAACCTTTATGTTCAGGAAGTTCTCCATTTTATTGAGAGAAAACTAAAATAACCATAGAGTAAATTACTAATATACCTATATGGACATGTGCATATGTATACATAGTCTGGACTAATTTGTCAATTTATTTATCTACACATCCATTTATATTCATCACTAATTTAGACACACACAGACACACACACAAA
This sequence comes from Rhinopithecus bieti, assembly GCF_001698545.2. Taxonomy (NCBI): domain Eukaryota; kingdom Metazoa; phylum Chordata; class Mammalia; order Primates; family Cercopithecidae; genus Rhinopithecus; species Rhinopithecus bieti. The sequence goes on from NW_016807296.1 coordinate 662,100, forward strand.
CATATGTACATAAGTTAATATAATGTAGTGAAAGGTGTGTCATATGGAGTTTACCACTGTCAAAGGTATTAGCCGTGAATTTGAAACCAGCTAACTTTGTGCAAATGTGACACTTCATAGCCTCTGAAGATGCAGAAGATATGCATAGATAATTCAGTAGCCTCATCCCTCACAAAACCATTTCATTTTACCATGCTGTCCCTATATGGTCTTCACAGCATTTTTCATGATCTTAAGCCTCCTTCTTTATTACTTATTATCATTACTATTATTATTATTATTTGAGATGGAGTCTCGCTCTGTCACTCAGGCTGGAGTACAGAGGCTTAATCTCAGCTTGCTGCAACCTCTGCCTGCCAGGTTCAAGTGATTCTCCTGCCTCAGCTTCCTGAGTAATTGGGACTACAGGCATGTGCCGCCATGCACGACTAATTTTTTTTTTTTTTTTTTTTTGCATTTTTAATAGAAATGGGGTTTTGCCATATTGGCCAGGCTGGTCATGAAATCCTGACCTCAGGTGATCTGCCCCCTTCGGCCTCCCAAAGTGTTGGGATTACAGGCATGAGCCACCATGCCCAGCCCATTGTTTATTATTAACACTACTAGTGTTAGTATTATTATTGCTTATCTTCCCCTTCCAGAAGGTAAACTCCCTAAGGACAGGGACCTTGTCATTTTTATCACTGCATTCCACACTGAAGCCAAGAACTTGACCCTTAGCAGATATTTATTTAATGTTTGCCAAATGGATACATACATGAATGTAATACTAATTCTTACTATATGATGTTAAAGGCAGGTGGTACTGGTAGGGAGGGTGACTTCATGTATCAGATAATCTAATGACATTAATAATGATAATAAGGTGCTTATTTTGGAAATGTGAAAATACATTTTCAAGTTCAGACACAAAGCTCTAGTTGATTGTGGCATTCATTCATCTAAACTTAGAATATGTCCTAGAAGGATAGTAAAGAGAAAGAATGGAATAATATTCAGTTGCTGATACAAAGGAGATGGTACATGTGCTCCCCAGCCCTGTTTAGTATATCAAGGGCCAAAGCCAAAGCACCTAACCTCTGGGTCTACCCGGTGACTGTTAAAAGATATTAAGGTATAGAAAAGCCTATCCTTTTCTGGCCCAAGAGATTGTAGGAAAAGAAAAGTGGGAAAATAGGGTGCGACGGAGACATTCAGCCAGCCAGCCAAGTCATCAGACACAACAGAGAGTGAAACAAGGTAGTTGGAAAATTCTAGAAACAGAAGCCTCTGGATGACCCTCCTGCTGACCCCACAGCCTTAATTTGGACCTCTCAGACTTGCTCCTCCCATGTCAATGTCAATAGAAAGCTAGGTCACAATATGGTCAGACAAAGGGAGGCTCTCCTGAGACTCTGTCCTTCATCCCCATGTGCCATGCAGGGGACAGAGATGTGAATGAAAAGGCTGGCTCTGAAAAAGTGAGGTGGCAGAGCAGCCCCACCACTGAGGCTACTGTCCAACCATACAGATATTTGTCCTCACTGAGCTCTGAACACCCTTGGGAAAAGTTGAGGCCCAGTCAGCAGGAGGGTAATAAGGTATTTGATAGAAGAGTCTCTGACTCCAACAGGTCAGGTATCGCTCAGGTGGACAGATAGGAGGACAGATGCATAAGCCCAAGAGACAGAAGGAGGCAGACCACACTGTGCCCAACGACCTGGACTTTCCAATGCCCTTGAGAGGCTGCGTAAGACTGTGCTAAAAAATTGCAACAGTGAAGCAAAGGTGAACTACAAACCTGGGTAGTCTGATTCTGTGCCCTGAGATTTCCCCTTACGTTTCCTTTTTAAAAACATCTAGAATGCTATCTCTTGGCTTCTGGGTTGCTGTGTGTTAACTTTGTCTCCCAATCTCACACACATAGCTGCAAGGCAGCTACTGATATTACAGGGAGAAGATAAATATAAAAAGGGAATGAAGATAAGGGTTTTGCAGTGATATTGAGCTGGGTTTGAAGCCCAGCCCTAATGCATTCTACTGTGTCACCTTGATCAAGTGTAACTTTAGTCTAATTGTCTATAAATGGACATAGCAGCAGTATCTATTGTATAGGGTTGTTGTAAGAGTAGAATGAGATCATGCATGTAGCAGTGCACACAGGAAATGCTAGGAAATGTAAGCTGTTGCTATTGAGGAGGAGACAAGTTCACTACCTTAAGCTGGCACAGATGTTAAGGTGTAGTAGAATTAATTCAAAATCTTCCTAATCATAGCTAAACCTGACTCTTTACTATTTCCAATCATTGAGTTTCCTCTTCCAAGTATTAAATCATGTTACTCCTTCTTCCCAAAATTTCCTGTCAACCTCATCTTCCATCTCCCAATCCTTTGCATCTTTTATGATGAGAACAAATGACATTTTTCCACAAGCCTTCCCCACATCTCCAAGTGGACATAATCTCTTCCTCCTTTGAAGGGTTGCGGTACATGATTTGTAACTCCTTCACCATCTACATCATTTTTTCTTCGTAGGATTTCCGAATGACACCTTATAGGTGTTGGTGTAAAGGAATTCCTTTCCTTATCATGCAGTAAACAAATGAAGTCAACAACTATATCATTTAAGCATTTTCTGTAGATTCAAGACCCAAAGTATATTCAAAGATTCAAAGCATATGGCCCTGCATCTAGCAGACCATCAAATTCCTTTTCAATGTGCTCTTGGCATCATTGTCATCAAATTATTCCCCACATGACCTACTCATTTAGTTTCTTAACTCACACAAACTGGAATAGGCGATATCATTTCTGCATGTCTTAAACTTTCACTTTCACACCAGAAGCACCTTGGTAAGAGCCCAGAGTGGACAGCTGGAAAGCATGGGTTACAAAACCAATTCTGCTGCTAAGTGTCTTTATGATCTTAAATTGGTCATTAGTCTCCTTGAGCCTCGGTTTTTAAAAATCCTGTGATACAAGAGGATTGAACTTGATTGCCTCAGGTACCTACTAGCTCTAACATTTCATCATGATGTTATTTTACTCTCTTTTCTTCCTCTAAGACAAATAAAGCCTACCAGCTTTAAACAGCACTAACTTTAGTAGAGAGTCGACTTATTTGCTTAGTTCACAGTGTTATTGGTATGACCTTTATGGTGCAGTGCCTCCTGTGACACATGATAGAATACCAAAAGTCACAGTCCGCAGCTCAGTCTAATAAAAAATACAGTTTTAATTGTGGGTTGGCCTTGCACCATATTACCTTAATGAGACAGCAAAGTGCAAGAACTAGATCTCTCTTGCAAGTACATACCTTGGTTTGCAAATTTCCTAACACATAGTGACAGTGTTGAACTTAACTGTAAATGCATGTTGAACTTTGCAGGCCTGATGCAATAGGAAGTAGTTTAATAAGAACATCCTGCAAGTTCCCAGGGTATAAAGCAAGCCGGCCATTCTGAAACTCTCTTCCCCTTGCTGTGATATTAGTTTATACTAAATTTCTTTCTATCACTGAATAAATGTCCTATTTTTATCTCATACTAACACCAACCTTGTCCTTAAAGTATTTATAAATAAAAATGCTAATGTCTATTAAATGCTTCTGAACTAGTGCGCTCAGTGTGCCTGAGGAGCCTTTATCTCTCACACTTGACAACCTCATCTTTGATAAAGTTGAGATCAAACCACTCCTTATAATCACTTCTTAAGTTGATTCTCATGATCGCTCAGCCCAACCAGCCAGGACATCCTGTCTTTCTTCACCAAGCAGAAGATAAGAAATCCTTTCTTTATTATATTGAATCTCTCTAGTTTCCTCACAATCTCAGGCTTTTTGTAAAGATTATAATTTAATCTCTTCCTTCCTTCTCATTTTGAATCATATTATACTGATTTCCTGTTTAAATCTCTCCATACCTTAAGAGAAATAGAGAAATCCATTCCTAGTCTACTCTGCTTGTTTGGGTACTTGACTACTTCTATAAAGTCATCTCACTCCATTATCTGCACACCATCCTCCATCAACTTGCACTCTGGTCCCCCCAAGTCTTCCTGGTGACACAAATCTTCCAATGCGAAATAATGAACAGAAAGCTATGAGAATAAAGAAAGGATCCATACGAATATGTAAAACCCAACATTTGGCTGAAAACATCCAAAGCACCATGGACCAGTTGTATCTGTGAACAACCATTGCTCATTCCTAGTACCTCATGGCAGCAGATATCTTTACTCTGCCTCTTCTACCTCTCTACTTAAGGTATTGTTTCATTAATTGATGCTTAGACTTAGAGACAAAGCAGTTTGCTGTGGCAGGCAGGGTGTTCCACTAAGGCATAGGGAGAAAGGATGTAGGCTGTCAACACAACTCAGTAGATGATACAAAATAATCATCTCCTCCACTGGCATTTACATCACATTTGCCAGTGGAGATATTTTAGAATGACCATGTCTCCAGTAGCTTTTCTGTTTATTCTCTTTTTCTTTTTAATCTTGAAACAATTTAGATACACTAATGTCTAGATAACAGAAGTCGATGGCAAAGAGAAATGAAAAGCCCATTTTCACTGGAGTCAGAGTGGAGAGGTGTAGTTACATGATTAGTGAGCTGGGCCAAGCATCTGCATTTCACTTCATTGAAAGTAGTCAGAGAAATGGCTTATGTTTCTTTAGCATCCAGTATTTTTCAAAGTGCTTTACAGAGATCACCTCATTTAATCCTAAAAACAATCCTTACAGAAGGAGTGGAGGTTATATTATTATTCTCATTTTACAACTGAGTAAAGCGAGGTATAGAAAAATTAGGCAACGTTCTCACCAGAGAGACTGAGATTTGTACATAGGCATTCTGCCTCCATAATCCACCTCTTTAAATAAAATACTGGGCTACCTATTGTGTCCAACAACAAACAAGGAAAATATGAAGATTATTCAGGCAAATGGTTGTCAGTTGTCTTCCATGGCCCAGCTAGATTTTGTTGGTAAAGTATCAGTCTTTATTTCCACCAGCCATCTGCCTACTCTTTGTACTAATTCAACATAAAAAGAAGAATGAGATAGATGCTATTTTTAACCTCCTAGAATATAAACCCTGTATTCATTTGTTTCTTATAAAATTAATTTTGAACTGATTATTTTAAATTATCTGTCTCTTTGGAAGAACACAACCATTTTTTATTGCGAATATATTTATTCTTTCCATTAGTAAATTTAACATGAGTGTCACAAGCAACTTCAAAGGTGTGTGGTATGATGGATGAGCTTGGACCAAATCCTAGTGCCTGCTACTTGAGTGGGCAGCCAGTACAAATTGGGCCAATGAATGAATCAACAGTACCTCTATCATTTTCGCATAATCATTATTTATTCCATGCCTCTCTTGAAGTAGTATGAAAAATAAAAAATAACATTGCTGAAAACCTAAGTTTATGGTTCATGTCACAATAGTAAGAATGTACTAAAATGTTTAATACAATTTATTTTGGTGTAAAATATTCTAATTTTCTAGATGAGTACATAGAACCTTTTAGGACAATAAATGGTTCACTTATATTTTAGAATTTCTGTTACTATATTTTAAGGGAAATTTACATGTTTTGAACAATTGGGTGGTCTGGGGATTTATGAAAGTGAATAATGTTGTGATTCTACTCTAGTAATAGAGGATCTTAATATAAATAGTTTGAAATTGCATAAATATTTTCTGATTGTGATACTTGTGCTATTTGGAATATCAGAATACTGGGAAATGTGGATGTATAAATTTTAAAATATGTATAAATAACATTACTGTGATTTTCAGTTTCTTGTAACAATCAAAATATCAAAAACACATATTTGTCCTGTCCCTTTGGAGTGTACTCCACTCATAGTCTGGTGTCTTCACATACTTTTGCTGTTAGTGTGTCAAAGCAGGGGTAATTTTAAAAAATGGAGAAACACTAAATCAAACAAAACAGTGTGTTCTTTCATTTTACCTAGGCCATACTTTGTTCAAACACAAAATCTAACTAAAATAACATTATCGAAATGCAGTATCATTTGAAAATAATGCTATTTGACCATAGCATAAAAATGTAAGTAAAGTAACCAACCTTTGTGTCCCAGGTCAAAACTTTGGGCTGTGTATTAGTCTGTTCTCATGGTGCATATAAAGACATATGTGAGACTGAGACATTTATAAGGGAAAGAGGTTTAATGGACTCACAGTTCCACGTGGCTGGGGAGGCCTCACAATCATGGTGGAAGGCAAAAGGCACGTCTTACGTGGTGGCAGGCAAGAGAGAGTGAGAACCAAGTGAAAGGCAAACCCTTATAAAACCATCAGGTCTTATGGGACTTACTCACTTCCGTAAGAACAGTATGGGGGGAACCGCACCCATGGTTCAGTTATCTCCTACCAGGTTCCTCTGTATGTGGGAAATACGGGAGCTACAATTCAAGATGAAATTTTGGTGGGTACACAGCCAAACCATATCAGGTTGATTCTGTCTTCTTATCTGTGCTTCTTCCTGCTCCTGAATGTTGTTCTTCATTCTCCTCCAAATCTGGTATACTAGTTTCTCCGCTCAAAATCCCATCCATATCTTCACTTATCAAACACATTAGTATTTCATTTGCAGCACTTCTTATTCTACAGTTACCTTCTGGTGACTTTAAGTGTCACTGATAGTTCTTTCTAGAACTTGTTCATCCATTGAATCATTCATGTAAATTTATTAAGCACCTCTTCTGTCCCAGTCCTGCTCCTTGCTAATCCATTCCCTTAATACCACTAACATATACATTCTATACATCAAATTTAGCCATCTTTTCTTTCTCTCATTCTTTATTTTTCTTCTTATGGATATCTCCCCAACCCAACTACATTTGTTTTCACAGGAATTCAAATAAAGAAAGAAACTTATTTTCAATCTTCCATTTTGCATAGAATAATAATAAATATGGAGTATTTACTAAATACCTTTTGACCGGCATAATTAATTTCAATGAAATAGCATGTTTGTGCCACGGAAGTTAAATGCTACCCTGCATGAAGGGCAAATTTGAGTCCATTTCTTCTGAAGGGGTTGTTCGCTTATTAGTACACACTGGATTCATGAACGACAATGGGTATCCTTTTGAGTTTTATTAAAATTGATCATGCTCATTTGTAATTGTTAGATATATACTCAAATAGCTAAGTAGCTTTGATTTCAATATAGGTTTAGATTTAATTATAAGGAATAAAGGTTAAATTATGTGAGAACACATGCTGAGCTCATCGCTGGAAACTGGCATGAAGAAATCAACACATTAAAGAAGAGAAGAAATAAATGGCACTTTTGCCATTTCAATTTAATTCTACTGCTTTTCTAATGAAAATTCACCTAAACACAAAGTACCTTACTAATTATCTAATCACAGCAGGAAAATAATACATGGAAATTGTACTATTGTATTTCAAACTGCTTCACACTTGGCTCTTCCCTAAGGTATGTTAACCAATAGTGAGGTTCTAATATATTATCCAGAGGAAAACAGAAGTCTAAACATAGATTCCCTTTTCCTCTTCCCATTGAAGATATCTAAAATCTGATTTTTTGGATATAGCAAAATTTCTGGGTTCAATATTCTCCTTCCTTTTGCAATTCTTTAATGAAAGAGTATTTATTGGTGCATAAATAATCTTTGCATCATTGAGTAAGATGTTAAAGTGAGTGAAAGAAAAAGTTGTTTACCTAATAAACACAAAATTCACTATATGTTTATATTCGTGAATTTTAGAAAGATTGCTGAAGTTATGATTTCCAGAAGATTGTATTTTAGGAAAATGCCACTGGTTTAGCTATATTTAAACTTTTGAAGTAGAGGAGAGACATTACTTAGAGAAAAGCAGGAAGAAATGTCTGAAGCTCAAAACAAAGGGTAGTCCTGCTGAATCTTATTTCTTTAGCTACCTAGAGCTAACAATTCTCCCTAAAACCTAAAAGCCTACAAATTATATATTTTCCTCTTTCTTCTTCTCTAGCAATATCCCTCATATCCATAGGCAGAAAATAGAATTGTTCAAGACAGTTTGTGTAAAGAAAATCTATTTCATGTCTATTTCTCTCTCTCTCTCTCTTTTTTTCCTAGCAATAGGAATAGCTCTTTCAGTAAAGAGAGGTAGTAAATGGCCAAAATAGTTTCAGAGATGCAAGCACTGGGGCTGATATTTTCAAATGTACTCAAGATTTTAGGCTTCAGTGAACTAAGTCCCTAAATGTATAAAAGGCAAATGTGATCTCACAGTCGCAACTAGAACTATTTACAAAGTAATGGTTATCAGAGGAAGCAAAAGACTGTAAATGGGTAAATAACATGTATATATTATTGTATCGTTTCCTTGTTCACACACACACACTTGAGAAAATATTTAAGAAACTATAGAACAGTGGGAAAACAGTTGAAAAACAAAGAGTTGGTACATGTGAAATAAAAATGGTATCCACAAGGATACAATCAGAGCCACGCAATTATTTTAAGGAAACAATTGATTGGTTGGTTGGTTTATCAGGGGAATGCCACAGATAATCTTGATTTCAGCTGAGACTTTGACAGACCATCTAATTATAATCTTGTAGATAAAATGTGAAGCTGTATATTAGGCGATGGTACAATTATGTAAAATTCACAATTCACTAAACAATTAAACTCAAATTATGATTAGTGGATTCATGTCCTCTTATACAAATACTTCTAATGACATAGCATAAGACTACGGCAGGCAACATTTTAAAACTGATGACTTAGAACACACTGCAAATTTGTTTTACAAATCTAAAAATCACATAAATAATCAAGATTCAAAATTATTTCCCTACTATGCTAGATTAAAACTAACAAAGTGGAATTGAAATGGGGTAATTACTAAAGCTTAAATTTAGGTTAAAATATCAATTTGGAGGCCCCAGATTGTAGTGGCTCTTGTGAGAAAGATCTAAATGCATTTGAAAACACAAACTGAGCCAACAGTAATACAAAAACTGCTTTAAGATGAATATAAAAATAAATAAGCATCAATAAAAGTTAAATGTGGCCTCAGTTGCAATAAACAGAAATGTGGTTTCTTAGTCACAAACCTAAATCGAATATTCATATTTCACTCAGCTCAGTCCAGATTTTTGCCATTGTTTCCTTTTCCCATATCTATTTCTTTTTCATTCAATCATATGATAAAATATCTTTTATATGCAATGTGAAATACCTTAAAAATCCATCTGAAATATATACTTTTTAAAACTGACAGCTGAAGGCCTCCAGGAGAAAAGGTAATTAAAATGATGAGGATCCCCAAAACCATGTCACATAAATAGTTAATGAAACCTGAGATATTTTCACTGATAAAGGGAATAGCTGTATAGGATAGACCCACACATTTGGAAGGCCATTATTAAAATTTTGTGTAGGCTTATAAGATAGAACTAAGGCTAACAGATATGAATCATCATCATCAAAAAGCAAATAGGGGCTGGAAAGAATGAAGAATTTTAAAAAATAATTTGAATTGTTCAGCAACAGAAAAGGCATCCTTGTAAATATCCGTATTTCCCAGTGGCATGCACATTGAAGCAGCGACTGGGGTGTGGGGTAGTGGATATTCTTGAACCTCAGTAGGATGCAGCAGGTAGGTGTACAGAACTACCTTTGAAATGTTGATGCTAGAAAACTGTATTTAAGGAAGCTATACTATGGATAAAATATCACATTGCTTAGATACATTGGCACATTTTCAAACATGTATCCTGTTTATCCTGGTACAAATCAGTTTCATTGTCTTCCATTTACAGTTTTCTCCCCATGCATGCATCAAGCCTGCGGGTCCTTTTCTGCCATTATTATTTGCTTCCACCTTCAGGGGAACTATCTATTTATTATTCACTGAGTCCCTTCGAGGGATTTCCTCTCTCAGGGTTTCAACCCTAGCTTTTTAGCTTAAGGCTGAATTCTCTGGAGTTGCCTAAACTCCAATATACACTTGATTCTTTAGTTTCTGTGTTCAGAATTTTCCTGACTAGTCCATCTGTGCTCTAGAAATAAAGTATCTCTCACCATGCTTCTCTGAATGGAGCCTACAATTTTAAACGGCACATTCTTGGGTTTTCCTTGGTCCTCTTTCCTGAATTTGTTTTTATGGGTTTTCTAGGCACGAGTAATGCAACCCTTTCAATGTAGCTCAATATATATCATTGACTCTACCATTTCCTCTAAATGTCTAAGATTCTCTGTAATATACTGTCTCATTCTCCCATCAGCATCTACCTTTAAGGCATTCAATTTCTCACCAAGGTTTACTGTCTCTCTTTCAGCAGAATGACAAATAGAGCCTTTCCATCTTTAATTTGCCAAATATATAGATAAATTGAAGACAAAAGAAAATGTCTTTAAAATTATTAAAGATCAAGCAATAAGGAATAATGTTGAAAACCAACAGGAACATTTAAATTACAATCATAGAAAATAGAGGGAAGTGGCATTTTCAAAGTTAGCATAAATAATTTTGAGGAATGATAGACAGAGTGCAACGAAGACTAGGGCTACAGAGAAGTTAATGAAAGTAGTGGTTGTAATAAAATAAATTTGAGAGATTAGAAGGATATTTGGAAAGGGTGAAGACATCCTTATTTATTTATTTATTTGGAGACAGAGTCTCACTCTATCCCCCACACTGGAGTGGAGTGGCATGATCTCGGCTCACTGCAATCTCCGCCTCCAGGGTTCAAGTGATTCTCATGCCTCAGCCTCCTGAGGAGCTGGGATTACACGCCCCCTGCCCCTCACCACGCCCAGCTAATTATTGTATTTTTAGTAGAGACAGGGTTTCCTCATGTTGACCAGGCTAGTGTCAAACTTCTGACCTCAGTTGATCCACGTGCCTCAGCCTCCCAAAGTGCTGGGATTACAGGCGTGAGCCACTGTGCCCAGCCCAATATTCTTAAATTAAGGATAAGAAAGGTTGTTTTTCAATACTGAATACAGGACATTTGACAATTTACAGATGTGTTCTACAGAACAAATTCATAAAATTTACAGAAAATTTTATTTTTACAGAAAAAGATTCTCATATTGCAGAAGGAAGGAAAACTTGCTTAGACATTTTATCTCATTTAAACCCACAGATGTGAGGGAAAAAAAAAAAGCAAGCCTCTCCCGTACAGACAGCAAACATATGCTACAAATCAGACAGAAAGAGACACACACATGCACACACACATGCATGCTTACATTGTATCTTGAGATGAACAATGACAAAAACAAAAGGTCAGTATATTTACTTTGCATCACTCAAATAAATGACAACTCTTTGAGCTTAGTACTCTCCTCCACCTGACTGAGTCGCTAGTTACAAAACAAAACAAAAACAAAACCCTGATCCCTAACTGACTTTTGCTTTTCTGGTTTCTGAAGATACCTGATGATTTTGCAATGCATAAAAAAATACTGTTTCCACTATAGGTAGACTAATTGTAATCTTGGCAATTTTGTAATTTTTTTTCCCTTTAAGTATACGTCAGATTTTTTTTTTAATTGGCAAACAAGCATTCTAAAGTTGAAACTCCTTTGCAAAATATCTTGAAAATAAATTAGCTTTTTTTTCTAAGAGATTTTCCCTTCTTTGGGTCTTACTTTGCTATTAGGGTAGATATCATCACTTTTTTTTTTTTTTGAGATGGAGTCTCACTCTGTCGGCCAGGCTGAAGTGCAGTGGCATGATCTCAGCTCACTGCAACCTCCTCCTCCTGGATTCAAGCAATGCCCCTGCCTCAGCCTCCCAAGTAGCTGGGATTACAGGCATGAGCCACCACGCCTGGCTAATTTTTGTATTTTTAGTAGAGACGGGATTTTGCCACATTGGCCAGACTGGTCTCGCACCCCTGACCTCAAGTGATCTGCTGGCCTCAGCCTCCCATCACTTTCTGTAGAGATGAGGAAACTGAGATTGTGCTATAACTTAATCATAATGCACAATGGATAAGCATTGGAATCAGGATTTATGTAAAAGTCTAAGTCTATATTGATGACCTATTACTAAGGTAATCAATACTCAGCAGTTTAAAATAACAAAGATTGATTATCTCATAGTTTTTGTGGAGTAAAAAGTCTAAGTAGAAATTAGCCAGGTGTATATTGTGTAGGGCCTCTCAAAAGACCGCAGCCAAGTTGCCAGCCCAGGCTGCCGTCATCTCAAGGCTTGAATGGGAACAATTAACTTTCAAGCTCACTTATGTGGTTGTTGGCAAGGCTCCGGTCCTTACTGGCTGTTGGCCATAGACATTACCTCCTTGCCACAAGGGATTATCCACAGGGCTTCTCACAACATGACAGCTTGCTTTGCCAGCCAGCAAGCAAGAGAGCAACAGGAGATGCATAGGATAAATGCCTGAGTCTTTTTGTAACTTGTTTTTGAAAGTGATATTCCATCTTGTCTGCCACATTATATTCACTAAAAGCAAGTCACTAAATCCACTCCACATTCAAAAGGAAAGGATAATGGAGTGTGAATATCAAGGTGTGACGATCATTATGTACCATCTTAGAGGCTGCCTATCACAGACCACGAAGGTTTTTCTCTGTACATGTGAGACCCAAACTTCTTGGCTTGTTTTTTTATTTTTATTTTTATTTTTTTTGAGACAGAGTCTCGCTCTGTGGCCCAGGCTGGAGTGCAGTGGCCGGATCTCAGCTCACTGCAAGCTTTGCCTCCCGGGTTCACGCCATTCTCCTGCCTCAGCCTCCTGAGTAGCTGGGACTACAGGCGCCCGCCACCTCGCCCGGCTAGTTTTTTGTATTTTTTAGTAGAGACAGGGTTTCACCGTGTTAGCCAGGATGGTCTCGATCTCCTGACCTCGTGATCCGCCCGTCTCGACCTCCCAAAGTGCTGGGATTACAGGCTTGAGCCACAGCGCCTGGCCTTGTTTTTAAATTATAAAACAATTAAAGAAATATCCATGCAAGAATATCTGTCCTACATGATATTAGGACATGAATATCATGTCCTACATGACATGTCCTACATGTCCTGGTTACATGTATTAAGTTTAACCAATGAAAATGCAATATTTAATTTGAACACAGCAACACATTCCACTATAATTTTCATCATAACATTAAGCATATATATGTAAATAACTTAATGTAGTTCTAGTACAAAATATTAGGAAATTGAAGAATAATGATGCTTCTTCAAAAAGCTGGATGGATAAATGACATATTTCGATTTGCATTAGAGGTTTGGGAAAGCAATGAACATTATAAGAATGAAAATTCTAGGGTGGGAATGTTTCTTTAGTGAGGTAACATTTTTCTGTATCTATTGTCCTCTTGAGGACATATGCCAAATTTGGGTATGGGCTTCATTTGGCTATTCAGAAGAAACCTTGCATAAAGAGAAATTAGAAAAGCTTTTAGTAGTAAAACAGCACTGATATCACAAAGTAAAAACTTGAGGAAACTCAACTCCATGGCCTGTGTCCGATATGGGAAATTAGCTAGGCTGAAACTTCTAAATGCAGAAAAAATATATTCTGTAGTCTTGTGGTGCTTAGCAAAAAAAAAAAAAAAAAAAAATACCTTACCAGAAAGAGAGAAAGGGGCCTACATCAAATATAATGACTGCTTCCCCTTCAAGCATATGAGAGTTTGAGGAACTATATAAAATGAGAAGGTGATAAGAAAGCCTGGAACATCTGAAAGGAAGAGCTAGCTGTATCTCCCACAATTTTCAAAATAAGGAAACCACTTTTCATAAGACTCTCAATCAAAGCTTGGTAATATATTTAAAACAACAGAAAACAGAATGCAATATTGTTAAAATAGAATGAAGGACAAAGAATTTCATCAGAAAGCTCTAATCTGAAAAAGGAATTCAATGAACATTCTAGAACTGAGAAATACAGTATGTGATATAAAGAATTTGTTGGATGAAGTCTATCTCAGACTAGACAGAATGAAAAAAAGAAGTAGTAATCTCAGGATAAATAAATAGAAGATACACAAACTAAAGTACACAAGATTGGAGAAGAATTAAGAAACAGAACACTGTGTAAGAGACCTATAGAAAAAAATTCAAAATATCTAACATTCCTAAAATTAAGTTTACCAAAGGAGAGGAGGTAATGGAGCAGAAGTAAATATTAAAATACATACTGAATATGAATTTTCTAACATTAATGAAAGACATGGATCTGTAGGTCCATAACCACGACAAGACCCATATATGAAAAGCATGCACACACACAGAGAATTTGCTGATAGCCAAGAGGAGGAAAAGGAACCTGTAAAAGCAGCCAGAAAAAAAAGATACATTGTCATCAAAGGAACAACAATAAGACTGGCAGCTGATTTCTGAATATAATTATGGAAACCACAAAACAATGAGATATCATCCTTAAGATGATGAAAGAAAGTAATTGTCAACTAATTTTCTATACCAAGTCGAACTACTCTTAAAACCTGAAGATAAAACAAAAACGATTGGTTCTAAACAAGGGAATAACAAAAAAAATCATTTCCAGTCAGCTTATATTAAAAGAGAACCCAAAAAGTCTTCTTCAGATAGAAAAAAAAAGTAATACTAGATGGAAACCTGGAAACAAACAAAAAGAACAAGAATACTAGCATATATAATAAATAAACATAGTAGTATATAAGTAAACATAGAAGGATCTTAACTGTACAAAGCAATTGTATGTGTTATAAAACATAAATGATTTGTAGAAGCAAAATGCATGAAAATAATATTGCAAATGTATACAAAGGATGAACAGAGTTTAAAGTTTCTAAGTTTCAAGCAATATGGGATAGTAATAAGGTGTTTTTGCTGTTGTTGTTGTTTGGGATAGGATCTCGCTCTGTCACCCAGGATAGCATGCAGTGTGGTGATCTCAGTTCACAACAGTATCTGCCTCCTGAACTCCAGCAATCCACCCACCTCAGCCTCTCGAGTAGCTGGGACTAAAAGTTTTTTGAAAATTAAACTGCAGTAAGTCGATGATGCATGTTGTAAACTCTAAGGAACCACTAAAAGCATAGGAAGGAAATATAACTAAGTTAAAAGGAAAATAATAAAGTAATAGATAAGTGCTCAATTTAGCTAAAAGAAGTCAAGAAGCAAAAAATGAACATAAAAAGGGAGGCCTAATACACAGCACATAGCAAGATCACAGATACAAATAAAACTACATCGAAGTAATTAAATGGAATTAATTGCAAATAAACAACATATGTCAGAGGAAAGACTAAGTCTATCAAATTAAAATAGTAATAATGAGAGCTAAATCCTGAACGCAAGCCATTTACTTTAAATATGAGATAAAGATATGGAAGGTTGAAAGTAATAGGATGGGAAGAGATTACCATAAAATACTAATCAAAATAAAGCTGCTATAGCTATACTAATATCAGAAAGAATATTTCTAGGGCAAGAAGCTTTTCTAAAGGTAAAGAAAGACTCTTTTCATAATGAATAAAAGTGTCACTTCACAAAGACTATACCTAACTATAAACATTTATATACCTGATAACATAGATTAAAACACATAACAAAATTCATTGGAAACAATAAAAGGAGATATGGATAAATCCCCAGAGTGTTCGATTTTAACGTACTTCTAGCAATAAATGACAGAATGAGCAGATATGAAACATTAATAATAATAATAATTTGAAAACACAATTAATGAACAATCCAACTGAGATAAGTTGAATGCTTTGCCCAACAAGAATGGAATTCGTATTTATTACAAGTATACTTAGAACATTTACAAAGATTGTCCAGATGCTTGGACATCAAGGAAAGCCTTAACAAATTTAAAGTTGATAATAATCACAATAGGTTCTAGGACTACAAAGAACAAATTAAGCTAGAAACCAAAAATTAAAAAAAAATGCAGGAAAATCTAATTGTATAAAATTTAAGCATCACACATCTAAATGATACATGAATCAAATTAGAAATGTCCAAAATATCAAACTGAATAATAAAACATTTAATATTAAATTTATGAGATATAGCTAATGCATTTAAATGCTTTAAATGCTTATATTGGCAAAGTAGGAAGGTTTAAAATATATGCATCTGCTGTATGTCTTTTGATTAGAGAATTTCCTTCATTTACATTTAAAGAAATTATTGATAGGTAAGGACTTGACACTGCGATTTTGTTAATTGTTTTCTGAATGTATGGAAAGTTTTTGTTCCTTTCTTCCTTTCTGTTCCTTTGTGATTTGATTTTTTGTAGTGGTATGCTTACACTCCTGGTTTCTTCATCTTTTCTATAATTACCAGAGGTTTTCTCTTTGAGGTATACATGTCTTACAAAACCTGTCTCATTTAAAAATTTATTTTAAGGTAATAACAATTTATCTTCAATTACATACAAAATCTCTACACAATTACTTCCACATTTTTTGCTGTTGACATCACACTTTACATCTTATATGGTTAATCCATTAACCAATTATTGCAGATATAATTATTTTTAAGACTGTTGTCTTTGAACTTTTATACTAGAGTTAAATACAAACTGTGCTTGGTGTGCCAAATCCTTAGCTCTCTTTGCACCCTCAGGCCAGAAATCCAAGACAAGCCATGTTCAGTATAATAGAGGCTGGAGTTGATTTTTTAAAGTTAAAAGTTTAAATCAGTGGGCAGAGAATACATATAAAGTATTTATGCTGCTGTTGTTTACAGAAAAAGCAGGAATAGTAGTGTGACAAAGGGCACTGAGATCACAGATGGCTCTTCTGTTTGACACATAATATACGGAGGAAAGCAAAGAAAAGGTATGAGTAACCAACTCAATGATTTTAATTCTTTAATAGCTAAAAATGAAAACTGTAGTGGTCAAATTTTATGGAGTATAATTTGTGAAATAAAATGAACCCATTCAATGTTAATTAATTTCTTCTTAAAGCAATGGCAACATGGATACATTAATGAAAATGTATGTAAGATTCACATGAAAAATACATTAAATCGTTTAGCTTGGTGCTAGCACCAAACAAATTCAAAATGTTGAATATTTGAAATGCATTGTTACCCAAGCATATTTTGTAAACATAAAAAATTTTCCATCCTTTAAAAGCACTTTTTAAAAATATATTAGCTGTCATGCATTTAGTAGCAAGAAAAACACAAGATGAATGTGCTCGTTTTAAAACAGTAACCTGCTTCATAGTAGGCTATGTTATATCTCTATGAATATCTAGAAAAAAATTAGACAAATTTGCTGTTAATTTGCATACTACAAATAGATTCTTACTCTCCTACTTCAAATAGGATAAAAAGAGTAAAGATAAGGCTTACATTAGTTCAAACATTCTATTGTAGTTTACATGTTTCACTTTAACTTGACTTGGGATTCTTATGATTCATTGCCAGTTGTCTCCAATATTAAACACACACACACACACACACATACACTTTAATATTTTCAGAGCAAAGTCCAGCATTTTAGTGGTACTCAGTCCAGGTGATATTTAGTATGAAAGTTTCCAACAATCAAAATATTTAACTTAGAAATATGATTGTACTGACACAAACTTCCCCATGTTAGTATATCAGAGAGAAATAATATTTTAGTCTAATGGAAAATATGAAAAATATGTATTCTACCAATTTATATTATGTGCATGTGGATGTGGATGGATAGTAAATGACAATTTAAAGCAAATATAATGTATCAAGCTTTATTAATAGTAAAAAGACACTAAAATAATGGTTTATCCCATAAAAGCCAAATATTAGACTGAAAGGATTCCTAAATACAAAGGAAAGCATTTGTTATTGTTGTAAATATAACAAGCATTATAAATAATTATCCTTATTTTATAGAGGAGAAAACTGGTTCTCAGATACTTTAAGTGAATTACCTAAGGTTAGGGATTCTGATACCTATGCCTGCACTCCAGTCACTCTTATAAGTATTTTTTTATCACAACAGTCAATATTTAGTATATCTACACTAAATTAAAAATAAAACATAATAAATGAGATAGAGATGTAAAAACTATAAACAAATTAAACATTAGTCTTTCCTAAATTAAATAACTTTCATACATAAAAAAGTCCTTTGCTGTTTAGGTCAAAAAAATGTGAAAATCTATAGATGCTTATATTAACAAGCAAACAAACTTGCTTGTTATTGATTGATTCATTCAACTAAATAGAATGCCTTTGAAGGGAATCAAAATATGTCACCCCATAATGTGCTACTTTGACAGGATTATTTCAAGCTGAAAGCAATTGAGAAAAGAAACATAGGAAGAGCTCACAGCTATTTCCCTATCTACATAAAAGCAGGGCATATTTTTTTTTTTTTT
>NW_016807296.1:681430-686044 GCF_001698545.2 Rhinopithecus bieti
GATGTATACAGGATATGTAAGGTTACAGAGGAACAAAGGAATTCTTTTGGTCGCAGCATCACAATTGGTTAATATTTTAAGTTATACATTTAACAGTTTTTTATTTGTTCCTGCGCATTTAGTAAAACTACAAACGGTTGTGACCTTACTGGGGGCTCTCTAGGTGGTGTTTCTGAGATATATGGGGGGATGTGTTTGTGTTGGGCTCAGGAAGTTGGGACAAATAGAGGAATGTGTTTGTACTGGGCCCAGGACTGAGATATATGGCAGACACCGGTAATTAGAACAGAACAGAGCAGGACAGGGACTTTCACAACGCTTGTCCTTACAACGTCTGGAATCTATAGATAACCTAATTGGTTAGGTCCGGGGTCGATCTTTAACTAGGCTCAGGGCACCGCCCGGGCTGTTTGCCTGTGGACTTCATTTCTGCCTTCTAGTCTTTTCATTTGATCTCTTTCATCACCACCCAATAAAATTCTCCACATTCACCATCTCTCAGTTCATTTATGTGACCTCATTCCTCTTGGGCACTGGACAAGAATTTGGGATGCACCACATGCAGGTACCCAAAAAGGTTGTCACACTGCCCTTTTCCCTCGATGCAGTGGGAAGCCACCCCACACAATGAGGTAAGAGTCAAGGGCGCACTGGGCTGCTAGGTCACTGTTGTCTGCAGATGGCAGAGCTAAGAGAGCATTGTAACATGGTTGCGGGGTCTGTGTGAAGTTTACTCCCACCAGGGCTGAAGTGGGCAACTGGTTTCTGTACCCGTTCACTTGTTTGCTCCCCACTGTGAGGGGTGGAGCCCAGTAGACCAGGTGAATGGAGTTTGCTCCTGTTGGGCCACCAGCTGGCTCCTGTACTTGCTCACTGCAGTTCCCACACTTGTCTTCTCACACGCTACATCCAGCGAGGGATTGATATGAGTGGGCTGAGCAAATGAGGCACCACTGTTGCAAGTCCCATTAACAGGTCAAGAAAATGTCCTACGTCAGATTGTGGTTTAGAAAGAAATTCTAGATAAAGAATTATTATAACACCTAAATACCCAAATTTAATTAAACCACAGAAGTTTGCAGTATAAAGCATAAATCACAGATTCTGTTACTAAATATTATGTCCTGAATTGGAGCCTACTAAAGAGAAATTTCATAATCTATCCAGATGTCCTAATAGCAACGTCTAGAATCATATTACAAGCCAAAGAAATACTTTCATGCAATTTTTGTAAGTTCTTAAAAGTGAGTTTTCATTCTGGAAAATAGCTATTATTAGCTGTCTAAATTTTTTGTTTATCAGATCGATAATGGCAATATTGATGCTTCTGGAAAATCATCACATCTTTTCAATGACGTAAATTCTGACTACTTGCAAGCTCAAGTAACACAGTAACACACATTACCAGATCTTGTTTAAGCTAACTCTAGATGTAATATCTAAATCTAAATCTATCCATACCAATATTTTACCAATATTTTAAGACTAACTAACATAAAGAAAATTTGATACAGATTCTTGTTTAAACCAGACAGAAGATTTAAAATTCTTGGCACATTTTAGCATTTGTTAGTTGCTCTTATCCTTTTGATAATATTTTACATAAAGCTGAGATAAATTATGAGCTTCCTCCTCTAATTGTATTTCTACTTTACCGCAAGGAAAACCCACTGTTATTCAAATCAATCTTTACTCCCAAAATGGTTGCTAGTGACACCCTGAAATTAGCATCTAACAGCCTCATCAATTCCAGATGACAAAGAAATAAGTGCCCCTATTGTATGATTAGAAGTTAGTTTCAAATTCAAAGAATAGTCTCGATTAATTTCAGCATATTTTGAATCTTAAAAAAGTTCATGTCTTTTAAAGACTAAGACAATTGTATGACAGATTCCTTTCTTTCACATCATATTTGAAACGGATACAACCTTTCCAGTTGTGCATGTGAAAAATTGATTTTAATATCTAGGATTGTATTATACTTCCTGTTATACTCAGAGTTTTGGAGAATTATTTTTCTATTATAGATTTCTTTGGTAAAGCCTAAATTCATTATCTATAATTTTTTTTCAAAAGTCATTTTATGGCTTTTTAGGACTATTGAAGGAAAGCTTGACTGAAAATTTACAGGTCAAAATAGAGCTTTATTTCACTTACACAAGGTTATAATTTCTGGATATTCCTCCTTAAGTTGGAGAATATAAATTATCATATTTAGTTGCTGCTCAAATTAAAGGGGCGGCACATTTTCAGAAGACATCAAAAAATATATCCTTTTTTCCATTGTTGGGGCTTTTTAAAGGGATGTGCACTACTGTATTTTTTTGGAATGGGACAAAACAGAAAATGAACAGTCAAAAGCAAAATGGAGAAAGAAAATAAGGTTACAACTTTAACTCATGGTAGGTTCTCTTACACTGGTTAGTGGACTATTAGAAACACTAACCCAAAGTGATACATTAAAATGCAGGCACATGTATTTAAAAACCTAACTCCAGGGATCACTATTTCAGCTTTTACTGGCGAGTTCTTCTATTTTCACCATCTTTTCTCTTTTGAAAGCCTCATTCCCAAAGATATCTCCTTTAATTAATTTTTTGTTGAGCGAATTAGATGCTCCTTTTTTTCAGATTTACTGTTCTAAGTCTCACTGCGAGTATGGGAAACAGGTGGGAGGGTTATAAATAGTAAGTAAGGTTGTGAGGATATTCTCCTTCTGAGATGATAGCTTAAGCCAATCTTGAGAAATTGAAGGTCAAGCTGCAGATAGAGTTGTGTGGACGGAATCGTGTATTCCCTGCAAAATTTACGTTGAATTTCTATCCCGCAATGTGACTGTATTTAGAGACAGAGCCTTTAGGGAGGTAGTTAAGGTTAAATAAGGTCGTAAGGTCAGGTCCCTAATCAAACAGAATTGGAGTCTACACACGAAGAAGAAGAGACATCAAAGATGTGCACACACAGAGGAAAGGCCATATGAGGTCACAATGAGAAGGCAGCTGTCTGGAAGCCAGGAAATGAGGCCTCACTGACCTTATTGGCACCTTAATCTTGGACTTGCCATCTCCTGAACTGTGAGACAATAAATTTCTCTTCTTCCAGTCATCTACGGTCATCTAATTTATGTTACTCTGTTATGGTAGTCTGAGCAGTCTAATACACATAGTTGGGATTTAATCTTCACAAAGGTGCAAGTAATGAACCTGTTGCAGATTTTTTGCTACTTATTTCAGCTAAAACGGGGTTCTTTTCACCCTATCAGGGAAGATAAGGCATGTGGACATGTTGAAGGGTGAGTAGAGCAAAATTTATCAGGTGAAAAGGAAAAAAGAAAAATAAAACTCTCAGCAAACTTGGAGGGGTCCTAATAACAGGCCCCCACCTCACAGATTGATTACCAAGCCTCTACCCACACAAGCTGAAGAGGCCAAGTTCCTCCCCACTGCACAAGGCATGAACAACCCTGTAGCTCCACCCCATTCTCCCAGTGCACAGGCAGGCTCCCAATCCATTGTGGGCATGCACAGACAAGATCCTGGGCAGATTCCCTCACCTGCACAAAAGCATCTGCTGTAGCATTTGTGGGATGAGCCAGAGATTTTCCAGGGACCCTCCCTCATCTGCCTGATCTGCCTGATCTGCCTCCTACATCTGCTGAATCTACATACTAACAGTGGGGGAGGGAGTATGGGGAGTGCAGAAGTGAGCCCTTCACTCCAACTACGCTGACCTACCACCTTAATCCTTAGGGCTTCTCATGTTTGAATCTGTCCTGCTTCCCTTCCCTTCTTACCTTGCCTGAGGAGACCTTACCTGGCTTTCTGGTCCATTAAGTCTCACATGCATTGTAGGTCCTCCCTTTCTCCATGAATTTATTCTTTATAGAAACTCACATTGATTATTCTCACTTAAAAAAATCTCATTGCTCCTACTGTCTTTGCCTCCCTTTAGCATTTATTTTTTAGTTCAGTTTGTTTGATTCTATCAGTCCCCTTGACTGGAATTTCCCAAAGGATAGTGATCAATGATCATATCTTCTTTTCTATTCCCCATGGTTTAATGACCATTTGTTCGTTAGGCAATTGTTCCACTCTTTTTATTTCTTCCACTTGATAAAAGAAGGGATTTCTCTTCTTACAGATGTCAAGGCTTCTCCCGATATCCTTAATTTCACTATATCCATATTACAAGCAAAAGGGAGTTTTGAAAACTTTAACCAAATATTGTGTATTGTGTTGAAGTTTAACAGTTTCTCTAATATTTGATGTATTTTGTATTTATTATTCTCAACTAAAACAAAATTATTGCAAACCAGAATGGAAAAGAATTCTAGCTGGTATTTGAAAAAACATCAATATCAAGGACAAATTATCTTCCTTTTTTTTGTGTACTACCACCTTAAATGTTTAGATGTTAAAATCATCTAAATCTATCATATATGTGACATCTATTATCTGCTTAAATCCCTTACTTGAATTTATTTTCATATATTTTAAAATAACTGAGGCAGTCTGTATGTTGAATGAACCAATTAAGCATAAGTTCTTGAAATCCATTAGAGCACAATGCCGTGTCTTTTTTCGAGGTAGAAAGAAAAACATGGGCCGGGCGCGG
>NW_016807296.1:686649-703502 GCF_001698545.2 Rhinopithecus bieti
AAAAAAAAAAAAAAAAAAAAAAAAAAAAAAAAAAAAAAAAAAAAAGAAAACATGTCCTACCCCTGAGGTGAAAGCTGCATGTTCTATTTGGCAGTGTAGGGTTCTAGTTATTTGGAGATCTCTCATATATAGTGGCAGCAGGGTTCTGTTGTCAACATAACCCCTGTAGCCAACTTGGATGAGATGAATTCCTGAAAACGTAGGGTTAAGATGGTAGGTAGCAGCTCAGTTGGCAGAAAAAACTTTGCTACCTTGTTTAGAATCCTGAAAGAAGAGTGGACATCCCAGATATTTACATCCAAGCTTGTTCTCTCTCTGTTGCAAACAAACAAACAAAAAAAAGGCATTTGAATTTCACTGTCTCCTATATCGAAGGGTTGAAGAAACAAGTCCATTAGTTTCCTTGGGAGAATATCACAAAAATAAAACAAAATGGAGACTGCAACATCTTTACTAATCCCCTAGTCTAGACCTTAATTTCTTTTGAGCATTTTCATAGTAAAACACACAGAAGGAACAGATGCGGGAAGTTTGTAAAACTAATAATACTTTTTAAGTTGATATTGTTTATCTTGTATTCCTCAGATAACCAAAAATCAGAGACTAATCAATACCTTTAGCAAGTACACGTACCTTTAATTCAATGGTTTGGGAAAAATGATACGTTTACACTTTTTCCAGTACTATCTAATTAATACCAAATTATTTCCAACAATTTCCAAGGAAAATTGTGTACACATTTATACCAGATATCTGAAAGTAATCATAGATATCTATGCACTTCATGGTTGGCTTGATTGAATTACAAAGCAACACTCTTGATTTTTAAAAAATGCAGTTATATTTAAGGATGTTTTAAATAAACTTGAATAAGTGAGAATTTAACCTTTTTGTGCTAATTCTCCAGTTTCTAATAATGAAGAATTTGAACCTTATAAATCTTAGAAATCTAATTAGACAATGTTAAGTTCTTTCTAGCTGAAGCCACAGATGTTTCACACTGGGAAAATCAGCAAGC
The DNA here is from genome assembly GCF_001698545.2 of Rhinopithecus bieti. Classification (NCBI taxonomy): domain Eukaryota; kingdom Metazoa; phylum Chordata; class Mammalia; order Primates; family Cercopithecidae; genus Rhinopithecus; species Rhinopithecus bieti. The sequence continues at coordinate 687,668 of NW_016807296.1, forward strand.
CTCGGGGTTTGTTTGGTCTAAAGGAGTGTCAAATTTTCATGGATAATTTAATAGCTAATAACTCTAATTCTTTCCCATAAACCAAGAGATGATAAATAATGATTGCACTAAAACTGTAAAATTAACCCTCCAGGCTAATGAAATTTTTCAGGAACCACTGAGGAAATTAATTTCTAGTAGTCAAGGTTTCTTTACTGCCAATCTTTCCAGAGCTGTATTATATCTCGTAACGTGACAGGAAAAGCACATAAACATCCTGGAATAATGCAATTCAAGAAGAATTACATATCAAGGGAAGCTCCAAGTATCTTTCGTCTCTTGTTCTCACTGACTAATCTATCATGGAAAAAGAGAGATTGTTCTATTTGGAACTCAGAGTGGCATTCTTGTTCTTCATAATTTTTTATTTGTGCACCATCAAATAATGAGTTTCCGTAAAGAAATCATATGCTGTATGAAAAGAAAATCTGTATCAGAGTTGTAAACATTTTGAGATAATTTGATGTGATGTATTTTAAGTATATAACTAGTCCACTCAAATTGTTACTACAAGATTAACTTCCAAAATTTTATATAAATTATTGGGGTTTATAAGATTGAGCCATGACTAAAAAGACTACAGACTTTAAAATTTCCCTTTATCTTCATTATTGATTCTAAGCTGTAATATTTTAATCTTTCAGAAGATATTGGATCAACTAAAATCAAATCAAATAACTTTCTGTTTTTCGTCTCTAAATGACAGATTTCAAAGCCTAGAAGTCCAATTTAATAGACCACAGAATTTTTCATGGAGCATAACCCAACCACAGATGTTTACATCATGTGGTTTATTGTGTCTGACCTTCAAGTGACCTTGACGTTTCTAACTTAGAGACAAAAGCTTTGCAACCCAAAAGGAATGAGGAAATAGCATACTTTTAAATCATGCATTAGCACTTAGCATTTGGAAATCCCAGTTGCAATGGCCAGAGTTAAATCAGTGCAGGTTTTTATTTTTTATTTTTTGTAACTGAGTGCACCCAAACACAGGAGAGCAAGAAGGCCCTTGGGTAAGTAGAGTATTATCTCAGACCCAAAGTTCCTCTCAATTAATGGAACACCTATAGTGTTCAACAATAGTGTTTCCCTACTAAGATTTATGACTAGAATTACCTCATTGAAAATTGGCCAGTAAATGGTGGAAACTCTCTGGAGCCACAACTCTGGCTTCTTCTGTAGTAAGAGGAGGGCATTGAGGGATTTCTCTAGACACCAATTTAAATTCTGTCTATCTGAGTTCCTGCTATTGATTTTTCATAAATGTTGAGATGCTAAATTTGATCATAATCTAATAGGCAAGTTGTGGACTAGGAAAATAAAGTGAATAAAAGATAAAGATAATACAGATATTTTTGTATTATGGTTTGCAAAATTTACTTTATGGGGGGTGGCATTAGACCCATGGATAAATCTGGAATAAAGTGATCTTCAAACACATGGATTTTTACTATATGCAAAATCCTGTTTTCTTGTGCTCTTTGCCAAAAAGGCACAGATACAATAAAGTAAATAAGACCAAAGCAGAATGTTTCTACTGAAACTCACGCAAGTGCAAAAGTTACTGCATGATCTGCTCCATTTGGCTATCAATCAGGTTCCTAAGGTTTCTTTTGATCATATAATTTTAGCTTAATATGTTTCTCAGTATTTACATAAACATGTAATTGTATCTTTTTTATTGTTTATCTTCATATACTCAGAATGTATCATTACTTTTTAAAACTCTAGATATACTGGTTGTCATTTTTCTCTTTGTATTGAGAAATGTCAAATCATATAAGTGACAAGTGTAACATTTTTTTAACGGCTTAGTAGGCACTTAAACATAGCATGTCACGTTAATAAATAAGCAGCCAACTCACTTATACCTGAGTAAATGTGTTTTCTTGGGTTTTCTACTTGAGTTTTAATAGTGGGGTTTTCTTAGCATGGGTGAGTGATGCTTTCCTTGAGATATATGCCTTTGAGAGTTACCTTTCCCAAACCTCTGAAAATGAAGGGACTGAACCTTTCTATTGACCCTGCCCTATCCACTGTAAGATGACTTGTAAGCTAAAGAGGATTCCTGGATAGAATTTTAAAGGTTCATCAGTAGATTAATGTGGGCCACAGCATTACCAGTACAGCCAAGGTGAAGGGTAGCATGGATTATTTTTCAATAGATTGGCAGCTTTTAGACTTGCTTCCGAGATTTAATATTTTAGCAGGAGACTCTCCCCAGTCCTGAGCTTCATTCTTATTTCCTCCCCTGACTACCTTAAGCATCCTGATATGGTTTGGCTGTGTCCCCACACAAATCTCATATTGAGTTATAGTTCCCAAATTCCCATAGGGGGTGGGAGGGAGTCAATGGATGGTTATTGAATCATGGGGACAATTTCCCCCATCCTATTCCCATGATGGTGAGTAAGTTCTCACAAGACCTGATGGTTTTCTAAGGGGCTTTCCCCTTTACTTGGCTCTCATTCTTCTCCTTCCTGCTGCCATGTGAAGAAGGATATGCTTGCTTCTCCTTCTGTCATGATTGTAAGTTTCCTGAGGCCTCCCCAGCACTGCAGAACTGTGAATCAATTAAATATCTTTTATTTATAAATTATCCAGTCTCAGGTAGTTATTTATATCAGCATGATAACAGACTGATACAGTAAATTGGTACCACAAAGAGTGGTGTGCTGCCATATAGATACCCAAAAATGTGGAAGTGACTTTGGAAGTGGGTAACAGGTAGAGGTTGAAACAGTTTGAAGAGCTCAGAAGAAGACAGAAAAATTGTGGGAATGTTTGGAACTTCCTAAAGACTTGTTGAATTGGCTTTGACCAAAATACTAACAGTGATATAGACAATGAAGTCCAGGTTGAGGTGTCTCTGATGGAGATGGGGAATTTGTTGGGAACCGGAATAAAGGTCACTCTTGCTAGACAAAGAGACATTTCTGTCTCTGCCCAGAGATCTGTGGAACTTTGAACTTGAGAAAGATGATTTAAGGTATCTGGCAGAAGAAATTTCTAAGTGGCAAAGCATTCAAGAGGAAGCAGAGCATAAAAGTTTGAAAACTTTGTAGCCTGACGATGTGGTAGAAAAGAAAACCCCTTTTCTGGAAAGAAATTCAAGCCCTCTGCAGAAATTTGCATAAGTAACAAGAAGCCAAATGTTAATCACTAAGACAATGGAGCAAATGTCTCCACAGTGTGTCAGAGATCTTCACAGAAGCCCCTCCCATCATAGACCCAGAAGCCTAGGAGAAAAAAATGGTTTTGTGGGCCAGGCCTAGGCCCCTGCTGCTGTGTGATCTACCATTAGATCTATCATTAGCACATGCTTGTAGCATGTGCCTGGTAGAGCAGCAGGCACTCAATGCCAGCCTGTGAAAGTAGCCAGAAGGGTGGCTATTCCCTGCAAAGCCATGGGAGAAGAGTTACCCAAGCCCGTGGGAGCCACCTCTTGCATCAATATGACCTAGAATGAGAAATGGAATCAAAGGAGATTACTTCAGAGCTTTAAGATTTACTGACTGTCTCACTGGATTTCAGACTTGAATGGAGCCTGTATCCTCTTTGTTTTGGCCAATTTCTCCCATTTGGAATGGGTGTCTTTACCCAATGCCTGTACCTACATTGTATCTAGGAAGTAACTAACTTGCTTTTGATTTTACAGGCTAATAGGTGGAATGGACTTGCCTTGTTTCAGATGAAACTTTGGACTTGGACTTTTGGGTAATGCTGGAATAAGCTAACAATCTGGGGGGCTGTTGGAAAGGAGTGATTGTGTTTGGAAATGTGAGGACATGAGATTTGGGAGGGGTCGGGGTAAAATGATATTGTTTGGCTATGTCCCCACTCAAATCTTATACTGAATTGTAGTTCCTATAACCCCCTTGTGTGGTAGGAGGTATCCAGTGGGAAGTAATTGAATCATGGGGGCATTTTCCCCCACGATATTCTCATGATAGTGAGTAAGTTCTCACAAGTTCTGATGGTTTTCCAAGGGGCTTCCCCCTTTACTCAGCTTTAATTCTTCTCCTTTCTGCTGCCATGAGAAGAAGGCTGTGTTTCCTTTCCCTTCTACCATGATTGTAAGTTTCCTGAGGTCTCCCCAGCCCTGTGGAATGCTGAGTCAATTAAACCTCTTTTCTTTATAAATTACTCAGTCTCTGGCAGTTCCTTATAGCAGCATGAGGACAGACTATTATATATCCTAACTGCTTTAGAAAGGGCAGCCCCTATACCTTTCTTGGACATGTTTTTCTCTTGCATCACAGTCTACTTCTACCTGAATGATCCTTAAATAGGAACTCTAGAACTTAACTTCTCCTCAACCTTCAGGACTCCTAAACCTGTATACTTTGCCATTGCTTTAAATTTCAAATATGCCTAATATAATAATTATTATCTGTCCCCTCAAAACAAGCTCCCTCTCCATACCATTAACTATAAAACCAAATTTGTAAATATTTTGGTGGCAGGTAATATCTCTATAATTATAAACACTTGACAGAGTGTCCCACCTGCTCTAAAATACACATCTGTGAGGAGTAAAACCATTTTATAGGGAAGGATATTTTAATGGTAGGCTCATGAGTTTCTAAAAATCTTTTTTTTTTTAAGTTCTTTAAATTCCATAGCCAGGAAGATTATAGCAACCAGGTTTCATACATCTACTGGGTGGAAATTCAGGTAGGTTCTTTGGCTTATATTTCAAGGAATCATTTAACTACAAAGTGACTTGAGTCCAATGTAGCTCCTTTTACTTTTTTTGGATTATTTTATTTTACTTTCATTCTTCTGAATTTATACATAAGCAAATAACTTAGCAATGCTACACTACATGCAAAATATGGCTGGACTGCTTGTTTCATGGGGAAACATCCTAGAAATATGAGATATCTAACCCCCAAAGCAGATCTACAACAAATAAAACTACACTTTCAGATATTCCTCAAGAGATGTTGATACATTAATTTGATTTTTATTTTATAATTTGTTAGATACACAAGATAATATAAATGAATTGGCCCAGGTTATATATCTGCAGGCTAAGGATATAGAAAGTCAGGCAAATTGAACTTAAAAGTACTTAACAATGAAGAGAAGAGCAAGTTTTAGCACACGTTGAGTAATGGTGTTTTATGTGGTCATTTGTTATGAGTGAGAACCTCAAAAAATAATAACAACAATTTGACAAAGGATAATTGAACAAACCAAAAATGGTTATAGATTTAAAAAATACATATACACTTAGCATATAGTACATATACATAATACATTTGAATGAATTTTCAAAACTTATTCATAAGATTTAATATCCTATAATCAAATATATTTTCAAAATTATTTGTAATGTATTTGTTAAAAGTGATATTATTTATATTTAATTAAAAAGGAGTTAAAACTTTACACATATAATCTCCTTTCAAGTATCATAAGGGTTCTATGGAAAATATCTTTCATCCACCGACTGCTGAAGGTGATGGAGAACTCACTATTTCCTGAGTGTACATATTACAGTTTTTTTATATAGTTAAAATTATTAAATTTATTATTCTATATACTTTTCCGAAATTTGTTTACCTGTAACACACAAACGTGTTCTGTATTCTGTGCTCCACTAAAATAGTATTTTCTTAAGTAATAACCAGTCACATAGTTTACATTACTTACTGAGTTATCTCCAAAGCTGAATCTTCTACTTGCTAAACATTATGATAGCCTGTAAAGATTTAAATCTCTCACCATTCTGTTCATCCTCCACTGCACATGTTTTAATTCTGAACATTTCTTTGAACAGATTGATCCAGAAAAGTAACATAATCCAGATAAGTTCTAGCCAATTCAGTAAATGGAACCATTGTTTCTTTGTTTTACAAATCACAACATATCACCCAAAAACTCCTCTTACTTAATAAATTTTAAAAATATTTCCCTTCAGGAAAGTTTCAGGTGCTTATTTCTAATATTATACTAGATCAATAATTTGTAATTGGAGGAATTTTACTTTGTGCTGGGTTTAAAGGGATGATGTTTTTGGGAAAAAGTTGCATCCTCTTTTCCTCCTTTCTTACTGTATTCACCTGAATACTGCCAGAAACCAGCTGGTGCTTCTGTCTTTGTCTTGAATTATTTTTGCTTTTTTTATTTAAAAAAATTCTTAGATGTCAAATTACATTACTATCACTAAATAAAGGAAAATAAGTAAAAGGTGAACATGATTATTAAAAATTGGAAAATAAATGTGCCCTGCATATTGACTATATTTATTATTCTTGGAGACTCTTACTCTTCTTTGCAAGGAGGACAGATCCTTCTAAAAATTTGAGGAGTTTCAATTTTTCTGTATAGGATGATCGTTTGCCAAAGCCTACACACTTTGACTAGTCATGACTTTTTCTTTTTTCATATGATGGAAAGAAAAAATTTTGACATCAAAAGAGAAATGTTCTTCTAAAACTTCATTGTTAGAAATCAGTAGTGAATTTGCCATTTCAAACAGAGAATTTTGAATACAGCACGTATGGCTTTAGGATAATAAAATCCAATTCTGTGGAGGAAGGTGCCTTTAAACAACAACAACAAGTAGTGCAGATATCAGAAATAAACCATTCCTTCCCTCCTCTTTAATCAATCTCAATATGATGATTAGATGAACGAAATTGCCTTATAAAATATTCATACAATACAATTTAGAGGCAGCTTAATGAGGTACCTACAATTATTGCTAGGAAGAGGGACTGGAGAAATTCCCTTAAATTGCAAACAGAGAGTTGAATGGGGTGTGGGCTGTATTATAGATTTCCAAAACTAACTTCTTCCTTCCTTTGACATTACACTGAGCATTCCATACAAATCCAATTTTGTATTGGTTCTACTCTCAGCTTTCTTTGACTCTACTCTCTTTCTGCCAAACTCTTTTGTAGAAACATAAATAACCACACAGCTCTAACCCATTATAGATTCATTTTGCCCTTAGTGTCGCTTGGGAATCTCTGCCAAACCACCTTGCTCCCCTAGAACTCCCTCCTGAGAAATAATTCTCATAAGTCAGCATGCTGCTTACATAATTATAATAGTACACTTCACTTCAACAAACCTTTATGGTGAACCAACACCAGACCAAGTGTTTGGCCCTGCGGTAAAGCAACTACTGAAAACCACAATCCTTGTATGAGAAGTGATGCAGACCCACGGTGTGAACAAACCAAATGGTTTCATAAGTCCTGAGTGAGCTCTTCCTCTCCTCTTCACTTTAACAATTGCACCTACCTTCTTACATGACAGTTTTAGAGAACGGGATAGGGCTGCCTATGAGCAAATGAAAGTCTCTTTGGCTAATTGCCCCATGGAAATCAGTGAGAAAGACTTTATTTCATGGATGTATATTTATATTGTATAAACCTAATATCTGTTCCAATCGATCAATTAATGCAATAACCCAACTTGAAAGGAAAGTCTTTTGAGAACTATTTTGCTCTTTTGGTAGTTTTGTTCAATTCTTCTGTTTCTATCCTCAGCCCAGCTTTTTGAACAGAAGAAGAGGCAGTATCCTCATGCTCCTCTTTGTTATTTATTATTTTCTCTAAAGCCATTACTGTGCGGCTTTCTTTGAGGCACAACATTTTTCTGTCACTCTGACTCCTTCTGTTTCTCTGTCCTGACATTGAATGTGTTCTTTTCTTCCATTCCATTTCCTTGGCCACCGCGTGCACCAGGGCCTTATTAAGCTCCTACATTGCTTAACGTATACTGGTTGATAGTCTTGCCTTCCCGAGGCTCATTTTACAAGCACCCCACTGTGAGACACAGCATATTAAACAAACTACATTCAGCACATGACTCCAATCCATACTTTTCTATTTCGTTGAATCTGTATTTCTCACTAAAATGTTTCTATCATTCTGTCCCAGGAAAATGTCTTATCATTCTCACTATCCTCAAACACAGTCTTTTCCTGAGGTCATGCTGATTTATTTATATTGTCTGAACCTAAACTTCTAACTTCTTGGATTATTAACGTTCTCATCCATGTTTGAAAATTTTATCCTCCCATCTGTAATGTACTTCTCTCCATTCAGATATCCAACGATTTCTCCCAGGCCTGTTGCTTGTTCTACCATCTTCATTGCCCAATACCCATATCTTCTCTGGCTTATTTTACATACACACAAACACACACACACACACACACACCCCTGATTATACAATCATTATATTCAATGGTAATGATGATAATAATAGAGTAATAGCAATGATATCTTATAGTATTTATAATATCTCAGTCAGCTGTTCCAGAAGCCTTCCATATTTGGTAAGGATAAGAGCAAATATATATTAAAAGTAAGTCATCGTATTGAACACAAGAGAAGAGACTACCCCCTCACCCTGCTTTCATCTATTTGTAGAATGTTTACTTAAGAAAACATGTAATTGTACGTTTGTTCTCTGTCTTGTTAAAATATATGGAAATATTTTCAAGCTACATGAGCCTTATTCCAGGTTTAGGATCCAGAAATGCCTTTCTCAGGCACCAGGGAATCATCCCTTTGAAATGTATTTAAGGAAGATAGCCTCCCTATCTCCTAGTTTCTGTGCAAGGGCATTAACTTATATATATAAGGTGTTCAATCTAGTATGGCTTACGGTAAAAATGTGATTTTTCTTTCCCATAATAGTAGACTTCTAGTACTATTGCTCAGTTTCTCTCAAACGAGTTTCTACTCGTTCCCATTTGAAACTTTACATGCATTCCTGTCTCTGTCAAAGTTAAAATAAAGCAGCTGTGCTTATTCAGTGTCTATTCAAATCAAGTTGAAGCGAAACTCATCCTTCTACAAAGAAACAATAAATATGTCAAATCTAAATTCAAAGAAAACTAAACTACATTTTTCTTCATTCTTAAAGTATTCAACTGTCATTGTCAATGAGACAAATTCAGCCCATCATTTTTGTCATTAAGTCTTTCTGCAAATTGAACTTTTGCATTGTTTCATTAGAGCCTGCTAAATTATAATGTAGCATTTAAAACATAGGCTCTGAAGGACAAAAGATGTTGGTTCCAAATTCCAATTCCCTTCTTATCAGCTCTATGATTTTGGGAGCGATCTCTAACTTCACTTTTCTTATTGCTAATAAGAAGAGGGTGGCCAGATTTTACGGACAAAAATGCAACTTTAAATACGAGGCTAGGCACAGTTGAATGATGCGTGAAAAGCATCAGTAGAATGCCAGGTACCTGGTAACCACTAATAAACACTGGCTATTATCATCATTACTATGTTATCTGAACACCCTTCTCACTGTCTAAGCCAGGTCTTCTCTAAGTTTTCCTTCAGTTGACTTTGTTCAGCTTGAGGTCTAGTGTTAACAAAGAATTATACGGAACTCCCTATGCATCACAAAAATATTCCGAAACCCTGACAGCCCTAAAATAAATAACTTTAAATCATCTTCAAATAAATTCACATGTGAGAGTCTAAGTAATAGGCTCCAAATGCCTGTGCAAAACTTAGAAAAATTGGAAATAATGTTAGAAATAAAGAAATGTTATGAACTGTTTCTATCTCACTGTTTATATTTTTAAGTATATTTGAAAGGTATATTTTGCTTAGTAAATGCTTCACATCTGTTACTCGACCTAGACGACCATTGTGTTTTCTGTGGCATTTTCCATCTAAGCAGTGTTGAAATTTTCAGGCTCAATTATGCTGAGTAAAGAATGTGCAATTTCCCCTTGTTTTCCAGGGGAAATTTTATTTCCCAATCTGCAGTAGTGGAATAAAAGCAAATGTGGTACAGGAACGACATTTCAATGACTATAGACCTCCTCCTTACTTGCCTGCTACCAGTAACTCTTTTGCAAAAACTGATCTCTCCTATCTTTCAGTGTATTCACAGAAACTTACTTTCACCTCCATTCTTTCCTTAATTATTTGCTCAGTTTCTTGTCCCTCCCTTCCCGTAAGCGACCTATAGGTCCTCCTGTGGAATCTCCATCCAGGAATCCCCTTCAGTGGCACCCTCAGTATCAGCAGAAAAGCAAAATGAGTTCTGAGTTCGCAGTGCACCGCTGTTGCTCTGGCTGAAGCCACTCTGTGGGAGGTGAGGAACAAGGTAACCAGCACCCGGGGCCACGTGAGAGAAGGAAAGGAGCCTGGCAATGTAGGCTCTAACCTAAAGGAGAATCTCTATAGTTCATCTTTATCAATCCGTTATTTAAGACAATTGTAATGTGGCTGCTACAGGCTGAAGCTGGATTTCTCCAAAGGAACCCTTTCCAGGAAGCTGATGATCTCCTCATATGCCAAAAGTAGTGAATTAATTTTGTTCAAGGTCAAATTCTGACTATCTGGACTCTCATTTGGCTTTACAAGTATTCATCAGTGTTAACTATTTTACTCCCTCTACGAATGACTAGTTTCTATTTTGTTTTGGTTTAAAATCACAAGTAAGGATAGCTAAGAGTAAACATACCTTCCTATTTCTCTATTTCCTCATTTCTCTCTGGTGATTGATTTATGTCTTTTGATGCGTATTTAATTTTTCTCAAGCCTGTGATCTACGTTTGAGAGAGAAGGAGACAAAGTACAGACGTTTTCTCCAAGCGCCGAAAAAATGAAGAATCTCTTTTGAACTGAATTATTCATTCTTTGGGTCTAGGTATTTCTTTCTACTACTTCACGTTCCACATAAAAGTGTACCCCAAAATACCTCTTTATCCATTCACTATGTTTCTATCTCCATGAATATAATTGTTTTTTGGATATAACCTGACAGAAGTGCTTAGTCCTTCCTAGGCACCGCTTTTGAAAGAATCTTCTTTAAGTGGCTCTCTCATCCCCACTCTGGCTGGACTCTTCTAGGCTTTCCATTGCTGCTAGAAGAACATACTTTGGTAATCGACCTTTCAAATCAGTTCACACCACAAAAAATAGCAGTGGCCTGTGAAATCGGCAAATTCAGGGTTAGGCTCATTCTGATTGTATCTTTGAGCCACCCGCCAACTCTAGGGGCAATAGACTTTGTTTGAAAATTGAGTGATCAGAAGCAGTGATGACAAGACCCCTTTCTTCTCTACTCTTCCAACCTTCCCAGCACCCACTTCCAGGGTAACCTGGATCTGGTAAACACCCATCCCCGCGAGGGCCACTCCGTTCTCCACCAAATGTTTTCTGATTGCTCTGCCCAAATGTATTCTTCTCTACTTCCTTAAGCCCATCCACATTTGAAATATCACCTTAAAGTTTACCCTCTCCAAAGAGCCCCTCCTCACTTCTCTGACAGGGCATAGTATTTGCCTCCTTTGAATTCCTGTCTTTATTATGACATCTCACCTACTGCCTTCTTATATTACAATCTCCTATAAGTTTTCGAATCCAACTTATTTATACAAATGTTAAACTTCCTGATAAAAATTGTTCCCTACTTATTCTATATCTGTGAAAATTTTGTATGCTGTAAGTAGGTTACATGCATTATATTTTAAATTTAAACTACACCATCAAATTTTAATTATAGAAACATTTTAAGAGCTTTATTACAAAACAGTGAAAATATTCTGGAAAATTCAATACTGGAATACAGATTTGGAATATAGCTTGATATTGCCCTTTGTTTCTTTTCTCCATCTCTGTCTTTTTATAACAGATTTCCCAAATTCAACACATTTCACAAGAAGATGATAATTCTTTCATTTTTGTCAGGTTAGGTCATATCAATACTATTATTCATTCTATTTCAATAGGTATTGTCATTTTTATGACTGTATATGACCACAAATATTGTTTCATTTAACTGGGCTTTCCCAAAATAATGAAAATACCTAATAAAAAGATTCTGTAACCCAGGCTAGATCTAGTTTTATTACAAAGCGTGTGTACCCTATTTGACCCACTCTCTTTCTTGGTGAGAATTTAAGTATTGGAAAGGCACACATCTACTCCATCAGAGTAATAGTGCCTTGCAACTAAGGGATATTTCTTTGCTTTCTCACCTCAAAAAATCTCTTCCTTAAGGCCTCCCTTGCAAGAGTGCATTTATTTTTATTTTTTTTATTTTTATTTTTTTTTATTTTTTTTTGTGAGATGGAGTCTCACTCTGTTGCCCAGGCTGGAGTGCAGTGGTGCAATCTCAGCTCACTGTAACCTCTGCCTCCCAGGTTCAAGTAATTCTCCTTCCTCAGCCTCCAGAGTAGCTGAAATTACAGGCACGCTCTGCCATGCCCGGCTAATTTTTGCATTTTTTAGTAGAGACAGCGTTTCACCATGTCAGCCAGGCTGGTCTTGAACTCTTGACTTCGAGTGATCCACCCACCTTGGCCTCCCAAAGTCTTGGGATTGCAACAGTGCAATCTTTAAAGAAGTTAGTTGGAAGACAAATAATTTGCTTATGCCATTTTCTGACTCAAAACCAGGTTAAAGTAAAAGGCAAATCATTTTCATCCATTTCTCAAAATGTATTTTATATGTAATAAGAAAATAGTACATTTGAAATTTATTGTGTTTTCTGACATTAGGCACCATTTTAAAAGTTCAAGAGGTCCTTGGAAAAGATTTATTTTGTCTTATTTAAGAACTTCAGAGGGTCCAGTCTATTTCCTAAAATTGGAGAAGCCAAACAAATGACTTCAGTTTTCTATTGTGCTGGAGTGTTCAAGGTTTAACTCTGAGTTAGCACTCCACTGTTGGGTTCAAATTACCTCTGTTCTTTCCAGTTGCCCACTCTGGCATTTAGTAAAGAAGCTACATTCCCAGTGGAAGCATACCTTTAAACTGTAGGAAATAATGTAAAGCAAACCCTTGAAAACATCTGGGAAAAGAAAAGTTCTTAATGTGGAATTTGCATTTTTCTGATTTGTCCAAAAGGAGAAAGACTTGAAACGTTCTCATACTATGATGCATAGTAGGTAAAATAGTATAAAGTAGAGTGTTCACAACAAGGGCGTGTTCATATGGTGAAAGCATGCTGCAAGGCATATGCTCATATGTTGGGTTGGAATTTTGCCACCTCCATGGTGGCTGTGGGCATCTCTCTTCCTGGCCTCGTATCTTACATACCCAGCACATGGCACATTCCCAACACAGCACACACACCCTGTTGTCTCTTACTGCTTAATTACGGCTCATAATCCCAACATATGCTCCATATCGTCAATGAAAGGAAAAAAGCTGACTTTGATTTGGATCACATTTAGTATTTTTAAAATATTGGAATATGCTATTTTAACAATGATATATGGCCATGAACAATATTTTTCATTTTTTTCTAATAGTATCCCTCTTAACAGATAAATCATGTTTTCCAATATTAAATTAAATGGGCCCTGCTGTTAGAGAAAACGTTTTGTGCTTCTGCTTGGCATTCTATATTAGTGTTTATTAAATCTTTAAAACTTAAATAACCCTACAATAAAATTCAGGAATATGAAAATTGCATATGTTTATATTATAATGGATTTTAGTATATTAAAAAGGAACATTAAACCAAATGATTTCATAAACTAGAATAACAGAGCCTGGCCTTAGTTGGTATCATATAGTGCAAAATTACATTATCAAAGTTGTTGGGTTTAAAGTCACTTCCTGAATCCTGTTCCATCTCCTTTCCTATCCTAGCAGTAGACGAGCGTTGGTCATATGCATGGGGCAATCCTTCAAGGAATGGGGAAGAAAACCATCCTTCTACTCTCTCTTATTTATTCGCAACACTGTACATTTAGATATCATTTTTGATTTTGTAATGCCCTTCTACAACTATAACCTCATAACGATCTTGCAGCAAACTCCTCAGATGTCATCATATGTTTTGGATTTCTCTGCACTTGTATGTTCCCAATTGATACTTTCCTGAAACACACAGCCTAAAATAGACCCAGCCTTTTGATTCTCTCTAATAGCATCAAGTTTATTTCCTTGAAGGCACCAATGGCAACTCACAATGATCTTAGTTAAATATTCATATATGTATTATTTTCCATCCCCCTTCACTGGAATGTACGATCTAGGAGGCCATTGTGTCTTAAGTACAGTCCCTGCTATAACAAATGAATGAATGTAGTGAGAAAATTTCTTTTCTTATCCTAAGTCATACAAGGGACTCATCTTAAAATAATAATAATTGGATCAGGTGTGCGGTGTAATCCCTTCTGTAATCCCAGAAGGCTGAGGTGGGAGGATCTCTTGAGCCCAGGATTTTCAAACCAGCCTAGGCAATATATTGAGACCTCATTTAAAAAAAAAAAAAAGAAGAAGAAGAAGGTTGGAGCAACCACAGACTACACAGAAAAAAAAAGAAAAAATTAGAATGAAAAAAAATTGGAAAAATTAACCCTGCAGACTCCAGTCCCGGCACACTCTTCTACCATGCCCTTTGTGTACAATTAGCCTGAGGACAACAACAACAATTATTCAGCGGCCCCAAGGACTCCATTGCTATACTAAACACCATCAATAGAAAAACAATCCCAAGTATAGTAAAGATTTGCCAAAAGACAAAATAAAAATTGTCTTACTGTCCCACATTAAAATTTTCAAATATCTGAATGCTTGCAATGGACTTATTCTGCTCACTTCAAAATGACCGGTGTGTGCTTCAGCTGACTTGCCACTTCAGATTACAGTAAGTAGAAAACAAGAGTTCAAAGCTACCTTGAGAAGTCATTGTATCCTTTCCCTGCCCTATTATTAGTGTCCTGCTGTGCTGAAAAAGAACAAATTGGAAACAAACATTACATACGAGTCTATCTTTCTGCATATTTAAACACAAATTCCATCTCTACGCTATAGAATACATCATATACTGCTTATGAAAACATATTTACTGCAGCAATTATGCCCTAAAGAATATCCCAGGGACTGAGGGAAACAAAGGCAACATTTTGAGCAAACATCTTACTTTTATCTATGATCTTATTCACATAGTAGAAGCAGGCTCTTGGAAGTCTTATGCAATTTGCTTTAAAAATATTAAATAATAGTTTGGCAGATGAGGTATTATTTACTAGTTTCTTGTTAATGTTCCATTTTATTTCAAATTAAATAATTTACAATATTAATTGGATAGATGGTAATTATTATATTGCAAGAAGGTTTAAAGATGAGATAAATTGCTATTGTAATAGGATTATCTTGCAAATAAATGATAATCAAATTGCTCATTTTGATATATACCACCTTTTGATTATTTTAAAATGATTTATATAATTAAACTTGCTTCATCTGGCAAACAACTATTATAAATAGAAGTGCAATAAAAGCTTCTTTAATAATAAACAGAAAATGCACCACCTCCTTAAATAACTTTTCCTCAATCTTTGCAGCTTTTGACTAGAGGATAAATATGAATATCATCACTAAAACCCCAATTTTTTTCCACTGAATCCGAATCAGTCTTCATCCTGTGCTCCCACTAGCCATTACTCTCAGGCAGATAATTCTAATTCCCCTGGGTGGACCCTGGGAGAGGCAAGGAAGGGACACAGCAAAATACTAAATGGACATATGCGGGAATCCATTAAAAGTCTCAGGTTCCCTTGTAGCAAAGAATGAAATGTAAATACTGAAGCAAAGTGCTGGTGACCTCGAAGTACTGAGGACAACAGGATATGGGCTCTAATGCTTGGAAAATTATAGTCTCTCTGCATTTAGAGCCCTGGGACCCTGTCTGTTTGGCTGATAATTGCCATATTTCTCCACTACTGAAGCAAAGGGTGAGCAATGGGGAGCATCCTAAAGATGTTTAACAAAATCCATTATGACCTGGCATTTGCTGACCCCACTACTTGAACTAACAGGAATATATATATATA
>NW_016807296.1:703782-712796 GCF_001698545.2 Rhinopithecus bieti
TTTTTTTTCTGACTGTACTGTTCCTTTCTACTAAATAGGGAAGGGAAAGATTTATGAGGGCATTTCTGAAATAGTTTAAAGAAAAGTGGCTTTAAACTAATTGATTTATACAAAACCACTGCTGTCACTTATATACAAGTTTGTGTAAGGAACATAAACTTCAAAAACTCAGGTGTAGCTCCTGAGAAGGTTATTCAGAAATGGCCTCTGTCTTTTATGGCAAGGGAAGTATGGAATTTCACTAAATTGTCCTTTCGGGCATAAATTCCCCTATGTTGATTCATATTCATGTGAAGAGAAACTTCCACACTCTCTTGAGTAAATACTTGCATCTTAGTCTTACAGATTAACCTGCGGCTGTACCGTGAATAAACTGCCATGGTATCCAAACTGATTTTCTGCCTACGTTCCCCAGCTCTGCAATTACCAAGTACAATATGCCTATGGTTCAATGTTACCTTTGATCTGAGAAAAACAGAAAAAAGCTTCTGAAGAATTTATCAATGACTTTTCCACTCAGAGATTAGAAGAGCAAAGGCCTGAGATATTGCTAAACTCTTCCTCTAACTGTATTGCCTCCTGTGATCCTTATTTATTAGACTAGGGTAAGATAGGCCCTATTTACAGACATGTTTTGCTTGTGATATTTAAAGTACAGATAATAATATCCGAATATCTGTTGGAAACAATACGTATCTTTAGCTTCTCTCTTAAAATGATGTGAATCAAATGCTAAAAACAAGTATTCATAGATCACTCACAAACCACTCACATGTTCCTCTCTGTTCACTGCACATCATGGAAATCATATTTCTACTCTTGTAGTATTTCCAGAGTTTGGCAGAGCAGGATGGGAAGGATCCATCTATTTTCTCCTGCCCACGTTCTCCCTCCATCTGTGAACTTGTTTTCTTGCCCTCTCTTGCTTTCTCCTTTAGGGCTTCCTTTCCTCTACCACCAGCTTTACTCTGTTCCCAGCACCCGAAGAACCAGTCAGATGACACAAACACAGATCCTTTTCTGCAAGCTGACACTGGTTAGAATTTCACACTAAGAATATTTCCCTTTTCCCAGTTATTGTAAAGGAAGTAGAGTCAGGAGCCCTCTAAAGAAGGAATAACAAGCTTCAGTCTGGGGACTAGGTTGAGTTTGAATCTTGGTTCCATGCTTTTCTCACTCTATGATTTTTGACAAGTTATTTATTTGTTTTCTTCAGGTACTTTTAGAAACAATAATATTAAATATGAGTTTTCCATGTCAAGTGCTTAGCTTCTGCTCATTACATTGTTAAGTGATCAACAAATGTGATCAGTTTATTGCAAAAATATTTCATTCAAGTGTATCCAGCTAGGAGCAGCCCTATAACTAACACATTCTGTAAACTTGAGAACTCAGTTTCTTTTTTTCCTCAGAGCCTAAATTTCCTTCTTTATAAATGTAACTTGACTGGGCGTGAAGGCTCACACCTGTAATCCCAACAGTTTGGGAGGCCAAGGCAGGCAGATCGTTTGAGGTCAGGAGTTTGAGACCAGCCTGGCCAACATAGTGAAACTCTGTCTCTACCAAAAATACAAAAATTAGCCAGGCATGGTGGCAGGTTCCTGTAATCCCAGCTACTCAGGAGGCTGAGGCAGAAGAACTGCTTGAATCTGGGAGGCAGAGGTTGCAGTGAGAGGAGATCATGCCACTGCACTCCAGCCTGGGCAATAGAGCAAGATGCCATCTCATAAACAAACAAACAAACTAATGTAACTGGAGATGACATAAAATGGAGTAACTAAATATTCTCTAAGATTTTTCCATCTCCATTATTGTAGAAATAATCCAGTAAAGATTGCACCCTCTCTTTTTTCAAGGTTAACCACTTTTTCAACAATATAAAGATTTCAAAGACAACTGCGGTTGGTTGTTAGGCAACATGGGATGATTGACAAAGTGGAGTTCTCAAAAAGTACCACAGAAACATGAAAAAAGAAATTGCCTAATTGTGTGGGAGACCTTCACAGAAGAAGAGGCACTTGAGATATGTCTGGGGGAAGGTGTGTGCAGGTGGAGTTGGGTCAGTGGTGGGATACAGAAGCAACAGGAAGCATGGAGAAAAGGAGGTGACAGAGAGTAATATAGCTTAGAAAACACCACAGCTATGGACAAATCATGGCTATATGGAAGAGGGGTTCAAGATGAAGGTACAAAGCTAGACTGGAAGTAGAATAGACTGGAAGTAGAAGCTTCTGTTTTGTGTTGAAAAGTTTACTCACTAAATTAAATCCCAATTACTGGTTTCTTTCAATGACCCTACCATTTTCCTTGCTTTCTTTGACAATGTTTGTTAAATTATCATATTATTTGTATTCCTCATGCTACTTTGCCTCTACCCCACATGCCATGAAGTACAACAATCTATCAGGTAGAGACAGGCAGAGTGGCACATTGTTATAAATAAAGATGGCACCATATGGCTACAGCCATCTAGCTATACTATGGAAGGCAAGGTGCTTAACCTTTCTACACCTTTATTTCCTTTTATATACAATGGTCCTAATCACAGCACGCTCTTACCTAGTTGTTATGAGGATTAAACGAATGAACAGTGGCACATAACAAACTTTATTCAGCAATTTTATACACTTAAAAATTATGATACTTTTTTCCAGAACCAGTTTAAGATGACTCAGTGAGTTTTTCCAAGACTAACTTAAACCTGCAATTTTTCATTTTTTGCTGAATTTCTGTTTACAGTCTGTAGGACAGAATACTTTAAATGATCTATCCATGTGATAAGTTTCACTCCATAACTGTGTGTCCAATGATTCTAGTTCTTTCATTTAACCGTTCATTCAGTGAATGTTTGTTGAAAGTTTACTAATTGCACTGGCCTGAGACATAACTATAAAGTGATAAAACAAAAATCACAGTCTCTGCCTCTGTGTGGCTGAATCCAGTCAAAATGCTTGCTTAGTTTACAGAGAATCTCCTCTTATATTTACTAAATTGGTATTTGCAATATCATAAAGGGACTGTTATTATTATTATGTTCACATTACACAGATGAGGAGACTGAACCTTAAAAAAACAGAAACATTCCCTAAGTTCACAATCTATCTAGAAATGTTGGGCTGAGATTGAAATCCAGGTTCTCTGACTCCTCATGCAGGACTCTTTCCACTACACCACACAAGGCGTCTTATTCCTACCCTATGTAGTTGCCACAGTTTGAATATCTGTCCCCTCCAAAACTCATGTTGAAACTTAATCCCCAACATGGCAGTATTGAGAGGCGGGGTGTTTAAGAAGTGAGTGAGTCATTGGGGCTCTGCCCTCAAGAATGGATCAACCTATTTGTGGATTAATGGATAAATGGGCTAATAAATTAATGAAGTATCCTGGGATACTGGATACTTTTTTAAGAGGAGGAAACAGACCTGAGCTGACATGCTCAGCCCCCTCCACCCTGCAGCATCCTGAGTCACTTCAGGACTTTGTAGCGTCTCCACCATCAAAAAGGGCTCACCAGATGTGGCCCCTTGACCTTGGATTTCTCAGCCTCCATAACTGTAAAAAATAAATTCCCTTCTTTCTATATTACCCAATTTCAGGTTATCTGTTATAAGCCACAAAAGATGGACTAAGACAACCCGTATATTCCTTGGGATTAGGGAAGCATCTTCCACTTCTTTTTTATATATAACATTTAACACAATGCAGAGCATACCCTAAGGATACATGATGTGCATATTGAACTAATGCATCCTTGAATCTATTGGGTAGAACGTGGCATTCTGGTTTCTCCTCATTCTCCCTTGTCCTATAGTTCCATAGGGCTCTAGATCCATCCTGATGTTATGGCAACAGGGCACTCATGTGTGTTTGGGAGTCAGTCTCCTGTCCCTCTTCCTAAAAGACAGTGCTCTCTGTGAGTATGGTTGGTAGAGGTGAGAATATTGGGCAAGGAAGACATTTGAGATGATGAATAAAAGCAAATGAACAACAACAGTAACATAATCTATCTTAAATCAATGTGTATTTACTGAAGACCTGAAATCTACACTGTATTACATCGGATGCTAATTTACTGACACAGTAGGACACCAGCAGTTACGGACACACACTCTACTTAGTATAAATTGATCATTACATAAAATCTCATTCATTACTCACCACAACCTTATGAGGTTGAAATTATTACTCCTATTTTCCCCAAGAGGTTGTGTAACTTGTCCAAGCTCTTAATTCAAGGTGGCTGACTTCCACATTACAACCCTATTTCATTGAAATCATCACAGTTAATGCCTATATTAGTTAAAGGGGCATTGAGTAAGTCAAAATATGCAGTTTAGTGCCAAAAAAAAAAAAAAAAAAAAAAAAAAAAAAAAAAAAAAAATTAACACTAAAGAAAAAAAGGTAAAAATGGCTGCTTTAAAAGTTACCAAGTGTAAACTACATTAATCAAATGTTTCTTGAGTGCCACAAATTTAGTACAGCCGTCATCACACATGAAGACATTTTCATTGTCGTTAGTGTGATTATGACATTCGTGGGAATACATAAACCCTTCTAGTGTCTGCATGCATTTAAAGACTGTATCAAGTCATAACAAGAAGCAGTCACAAGTAGCCTCCCAGATTTGCTCATCTGGACTTTCAGATCCCAAAATGCTTACTTTTTTCATATGGTAATCATGTTGACATTTGTTTCAGAGATTATAAGAAGAGAAATGGAAAACAGCATCTGAACCAGGAAAGGAACCTCAAAACAGCTGCTAGCCACTGAGCAGCTGTCGAACAAGGATCTGACAGTATTGTTCGTCTCTCCGCGCACCCCCCAGCAGATGCTACTACCTTAAATAGCAAATAATATGGAATCTGCAGAGGGTATGACAAACATCCTCCTAGTTGAGCAAGACACATCACCACGAACGGGCATGCATCTCCAAGAAAAGAAGCAAAATAGTTCCAGGTTCCCTGACACGCATGAACTTCAGTGTGGATCTTTTACCATTTTTATGGCAAGGCTGACAGCTATCTTTGGAAACAGCGAGCAATGAAGTAGATGCTAATCTGATTTATGTCCTAAAAGGAGGGGCATCTGCTACTTTTTCCTTTGACCTACAGGAAAACAGCTAGTGGTGTAACGAAGCTAATCATAGGAAACTAGTTTGGCTTTGTGTGAGACTGCTAATTCGTTAGACTGCAAATTTTCCATAAAGAGTTATTTACATCTCACTAACCACTAGGTTCACCCCTGGGGTTGGCAACACCTGGCAGTGTTCTTAATGAGTTCACCACTGTTTCCAAAGAAAATGCTGGCATTAATAATTGTAACATTACATTTATTGCAAGAAAAGTCCAAACATAAATGTGGTGGATTAGGAAAGGTCATTGCAATCTAACTGCTTTTGGTGCTAATGTAGTTTGACAGTATTTGCAAGCCAGGAAGGAGACAGAGAAAAAGCCTCCTGTGATAACTAGATCTTTCATGGCAATGCCTGATTGCATAAAGGCACCTGCTTAGGTGATTTTGCCCTCAATGATGCTTTTGGCATTTTCCAAAATGGCACCTGAGTTTCTGTCACATTCTATTCAGTCTGTCACTAAATTCTACTGATGCTTTTCTCCATATTTTTCAAGTCAGTCCCTTAATTTCCATTTTCATGGTCTGCCAGAGTCTTGGCCTGAGCTGCCTGAATAAATTACTGCAACTGCCTCCAATATATCTAAGAAAAGAAGCAAAAGTGACCATCTTTGCATGATGTTGTAACTAATCCTGAAATTCACAAATAATTACTGAATGCCTGCTGGGTACCCAGCCCAGTGCTTGGTGCCTTGAGATCAGGCAAAACATAGCAGACAGTTTCTACTTTTCAAAAGCTTTTGATTTAATTAAGGTGATAAAAAGTTAAATAACAGTAATGAGGAAAGGCAGTTCTCGGGATGTAGGAAACATAATATATGAGACGTGAATTCAGAGGACAGGATCTTTTACAGTTTGTAGTCTTCTCTTGAATTTCTTAAATTGTAATACTTATTTGGTATCTCTTAGGTTTTGCTTCAGTAAAACAAACCTACTTTGCAGGACAGTACTGTGTGCTGAAAATAGTACTTTCTTTCCTGAATATTCAACTTTTTCATGCTAAATCTTCACCTCCTCCATCACCATCTTTCACCTGCTTCTCCTGCTCCATGGAGATGCTTACTCTGTCTTTATTGGTTCCAGTCTTTCAAATTCACTCCAGTATCATGGTGTGTTTCATATCGTTGCCACTCTCTGTAGTTAATTCTATTTTCATATAACTGCTCAGCCTTTTGAAGTGTTTTTATTAATCTGATAAACACAAGTGTGTTGAGGCTGGGCTTGTGTGTGTCCTTCAAATCGCATTAAATCAGCACAGCACTGTGGGCAGGAAAGCCTTCACTGATATTTCCCATAGTACCTCCCTGTGCAGGGCTTAATCAGTATTTCCAGGCACCTGAATCCTGATTCTACAGGATGGATGGTAAGTCAGTACCTGCAGCTACTTAAAGCTGTTAAAAAAAAACAACAACAACATAGGACTTCTTCCCTTGCTGCTCCCATTTGGCTCTTCCTGCTTCCTCCACACCCTCTTTTTATTGGAGCCACTTGCCCTTCGCAGGATAGCCCTTGAGCAAGGTCAACATTCCTACAGATGCTTCACAATTGTCCCCAGAACTCACATACCTTTGACAGGATGATAGAGGTGGCAACTCCCCCTCCCTCCGCCCTCTGCATTAGGCCAACAGCCACAGCTTCTCATCTTTAGACCAGATGAGTGGACATGTCAAGTCCTCGGAGTGGTTCCCTCTACAGCCCCTCTCAGTGGACTTGAACTGAGGGGATGGCAACCTCACTCCTCCTCCTTTTTTGAGACAGTGGAACTCACATGACAGCTACGTCTCTCTCTAGATAAATCTGCATTATGATCTATCTAATGTATCTTGATATCTAATATGTGATATATGTTTGGTGCCTAGATTGAAACTTCTGATCTAGAATCATGGCACCCTAGCTATATGAAAACACAGATTAGCCTAAGCATCATTCTGAGGGCAACCATTAATTCACTGCTTAACTGAGAAAAGTTAAGCAAGAGTGTAGCTTAATCAGACATGAATTGAGATAAGGGTATTGGATGGTTTAAACACAAACACTGGATGAATTTTAGAAAGTGTTATACACACATACTGTATAAATAATGTGGAGTTTTTCAGGGGGGTGGGTACACCCATTCTATAAACTAGGGCAATAATATAGCTCCTCTTTTTTCTGGAATGTGAGACAGAACTAGATAACATATCTGGCATCTGAACGGTTGCCCAGAGATGATCCACCTAATATGTAAGAGTGCCCTTCTCTCTCTCACCACTCCATACTTTTCTTCATAAAAAGTTCAATGGATTGGGTAAGGATGCTGAATTAAAAACCTGTATAGGGATCTGTAGTTCTCTACAACAACCATCACTTCTCCTTATATAAAAGTGCGGTTGGCATGCCTGAGATCCCAGCTATATACCACGGTACTCCAGCCTGGGCGACAGAGATCCCGTCTCAAAAAAAATAAAAAATAAAATAAAATAAAGCACAGTTCGGTGTTTGCAGTTAAGTGTGAATGATTTAAAAGTAATTTCCTTAAAATATTAAAATAGTAATATCTCAGGACATAACCAATCACAATTTGGCAACTATTGATTTGAAATTTAGGATGAGGAGAAACTGCCTCTTAGTGTGCTTGTTATTATGCACAGTAAATTGCTACCAATGGGTAAATAGCATTAGCTATAATAACCCAACGATTCCTACAAACTACTTTAAATCTTACATATTTTACCATATTTCGCTCATAGAATGTATGTATAATGTTAATTCACTCTTTTAATAACTTTTGTCAAGCCATTATAGAATAACCGTAACCAAGGGACATTAATGTTTAACAAGGTATCTATAGTCACCTATATATCATTTATAACATGGATGGCAAAAGCACTATCAAACATTTATTAAGCATTTATAAATAATTTTATCCTACTTCTAGCATGTGTTATAAATATATTATTAATTCTTTCTAAATTATTGATAAGAACTCCTTGAAACTGAGTATGAGAGTAACATTTATTATGTAAATGACATTTTGTCACCCTTGAAATCCACATTCTAGGCTAACTATATGTGCATCAGGGAAGCCATGGGCAGGGGTGAAGAAATACTATTTCTTGTGGAAAAATATAATATTTAAGTTAGCACTTGACAAGTGCATTAGATATAAATTTCATAGAACTAGTTTTCTCCAAACTGAAAATTCTATTAATTGCCCAGAGGCTTTGGGAAGTAACTGGACTCTTTCTATTCACTAAGGAATATTGAATAGAGCAATAGAACATAGTTCAATGCACTATATATTTTATCTATTTTGCATATTTGCTACATAGGCCATATACCTACACCAGAGAAAATATTCATCGCACTGAATGGGATAATGATGCATATTAAATCTTCCAAGCCATATAAACATTACTAATACAGAAAATTCAATACAGTTTTAGGACATGACCAGAAATACCTAAGATGTTTGGGGAAACTGACTCAACATCTCTTTAGCTATAGGGTAGAAACCATGATGGCCCCATGAACAAATTTCCAACCTACTTTGATACAAGTTAATATGCTATATTAGAAGGTGAGACTGCAGACTGGGTGTGGTGGTTCACACCTGTAATCCCAGCACTTTGGGAGGCCAAGACAGGCTGATCACAAGATCAGGAGATCAAGACCATCCCAGCCAACATGGTGAAACACTGTCTCTACTAAAAATACAAAAATTAGCTGGGTGTGGTGGCACACACTTGTAATTCCAGCTACTTGGGAGCCTGTGGCAGGAGAATGGCTTGAACCCAGGAGGCAGAGGTTGCAGTGAGCTGAGATCACGCCACTGCACTCCAGCCTGGTGACATAGCTAGACTCCATCTCAAAAAAAAAAAAAAAAAAAACAAAAAAATGAACAC
>NW_016807296.1:713070-736638 GCF_001698545.2 Rhinopithecus bieti
AAAAAAAAAAAAAGAAGTTTTTTTTTTTTCTTCTTTCTGCAAAGAGACTGCAGAAACATGGCTACCAAATTCTCAAACACACATTTCAGAGTCATTGGAAGTGGGGTGAGAAGAACTGAGTTCTAGTTTAACTTTTGTGCCCTTTGACCACTTAAGGCAGCTTTGGACTTCTTCTCATTTCTTGACTTTTACTCCACGGACTCCAGAAAGCCACCCAGAGATTCTGAGTCAAGGAAGAGTCTCTGTGCTACCCAGAAACACAAGCCAAATCAGGTCAGCATATTAAAGATGTATTTATTTATTTATTTATTGAGACAGGGTCTTGCTCTGTTGCCCAATCTGGAGTGCAGTGGCACCATCATAGCTTACTATAACCTCAAACTCCTGGGCTCAAGTGATCCTCCCACCTCAGCCTCCAAGTAACTAGGATTATAGGCATGCACCACCATGCTCAGCTAAGTTTTTGGTGTTTTTCTTTTTTGTAGAGACAGAGTCTTGTTATGTTAACCAGACTGGGCTTGTACTCCTGGCCTCTAGCCAGCCTCCCAAATTGCTGGTATTATTACAAGCTTGAACCACTGCCCCTAGCCCTAAAATCTTTAGAATCTTAAATTGAAGGTTTGCATCAGAACAAGAATGATCCATTAATCTACTAATGACCCATTAAAATTCAAAATTTATTTTAAGAAGAAACATGTTTTTTCACGCTTCCCATGCCTTTAAAAAAGTGTGATTTCTCTAGAAATTTTAAAATTTGTTTTTTAAGTGTTGATTTATTTCCATAAACAATAAACATTACGTTCTCATTGTTGATACACTATTGTATTCACCCACTTAGCAGAGAAGTTGTTAGAAGAATAGGTAGTAGAATGATCTGAATTATTTGCACCACATGTAATTAGAAAAGCGAACACAAAGATTGCACAAAGTCACCAACTAAACTTGACGCTAAACAATACTCATTACCCAATCAAATAACATAAAAATTCCAGCAGAAGTTTAGAAAACTAAAAATATAACTGCACGAAAATTAAGTTGCATTTTGTCTCCGGGTTGAAGATGTGCAGTTGGACACTATCATAGTGGTCCTGCTTCTTAGCTTTTACTTATTTCTGCCTCGACTTTATGTTTTTTGGAAATCTTAGATAGGGCTAATGCAGATGATGAATTACTAAAGTCCATCCCTCCTTTCCTCTTCTCTATACACATACAACAAAGCACTTCTCAGTATCATCACTGCTTGCTGAATTGTAGATAGTATTTGATGAGTAAATTAATATCACATAAAAAAGGGAGCAAACATTCACAGGTGTCTTTCACCAGTGCCTACAATATATGCTCTGTCATTCTAGCAATTAACCTTGAATTCACTAGGGTCACACTCAAGCAGTGTAGTGAATAAAATGCTGTAACATTCTGAGCTTCAGTGAGTTCTTGACACAGTTAATCCAGCTTGATGAATTGTAAAAACGACATAGTCCTCTATTAAGAGGCCATCTCATGCTCTGGAAACAGTTGAGCAGAGGAACACAAGGAATCTTGGTTCTAGCCAGGTGGTGTTGGTGAGTCACTTAGTAAACTTGTTGACTTTCGGCTGCACTTTCAGTAAAACAGTGCTAACACAAACGCATCTCTGAACATATTAATGACATGATTTTCTTTTTTTTCCTTCTTTGAATGCAACCATAAGTAAGACTAAATTAAGGTAAATTGGATAATTCCAGACCAAGAATAGAGACATCGGGAGGAGCCCAACAAGGTCATAGTAAAAGCAGGAGTCTCTGGAGGCGATGGAGAAACTGAAGCAGCAATGAATACCTGCTGGGTTGTCCACCTATGGGATCTGTTTCGGGGGGTTCCTAGACCTGGAAACTGTCACACAGGGATTTCATTCTTATTCTGGTCAATGGTACTGTGTAAAGTAGCTAAAGATTGTCCTAAGTGAGTTCCCGTCCCTCCACTATTGTCGATGATGCCCGCCCAAAGCCTCCTCCCTCAAGTTCCCATTTGGTTCTGCTCCATCTGGGTCATCCGGTCCTAGTGAGGCAGGAGAACAGGGTCTGAAGAGGAGCTAGAGCCAATTCGAGCTAATTTCCTAAAGCTAGATCAAAAGAAAGACACCAGGGACTGGAGGCAGGGAACCTCAGGCCAATTCGTGCTGATTTTCTGAAGCTAAATCAAAGGGGAAACTCCTGGGTCAGGAGGTAGGAACCTAAGGCCAATCTGCGCTGCCTTCCTAGGGCTGGATCAAAAGGGAAAACCCCATCTCTCCACGGTGGAGTAACAAAGGATCAGAGGCTACTCTCCCTACAACCCCCACCCCACCCCACGACATCTCAGATGAAAAGGGAGCTTGCTTTGCATTGGCGCAGGCCAAGTGCGGACATCCCTTCGTCCGCAGAGGGCAGCAATCCAATCCGGCCTCTAATTGATCATGGGCCAAGTCCTTTATCCACAGGACGGGTAGCCAGTAGGGACCTCGATGGGGTACAGACTCTGCAGAAAACTTTGTACCCTGGCCGCTCGCTGTGGCCTGCTCCCACCCTGTGGAGTGTTCTCTCGCTTAAATAAACCCCTACACTCACCGTTTCACGCCCCTGTGACTTAACTCCCCTTCATATCCTATCAAAATGTCTCCATCCCATGTGCCAAATTCCGAGCCACAAATTAAGTTAATAAATAAATACCTTAAAATTCCAATCCTGCTTCGGCAGTATTAATTCCTCAACAGATCATTCTTAAAGAGGCAAAATGCAGTGGCTCACACCTGTAATCCCAGCACTTTGGGAGGCCAAGGCGGGTGGATCATGAGGTCAGCAGTTCAAGACCAGCCTGGCCAAGATGGTGAAAATCCATCTCTACTAAAAATACAAAAGTTAGCCGGGCATGGTGGTACACACCTGTAATCCCAGCTACTCGGGAAGTTGAGGCAGAGAATTGCTTAAACCCGGGAGGTGGAGGTTGCAGTGAGCTGAGATCGCACCACTGCACTCCAGCCCGGCAAAAGAGTGAGACTCCATCTCAGAAGAAAAAAAAAAATACTTTCAGGGAGCCTGATAAGCTAAACTCTCCTTAAGACAAAATTTTATGTCTTGAAACAGAAATTTTACCTAGTATTTACCTAGTATTTGGCAGTATATAAGTTAGAACTCAGCAAAATGTACACATTACACTTCAAGTAGCAGGTTACTATGCTTTTGATATAGTGCCTTGCTCACTGGGGCTACAGTTAATGTTGCCTGTAACTTGTAAGCTGGTGGAGCACAGTATTGCTGTGGTGGCAATGTGTTAAAAGTGTCATGTCCAAAGGAACCAAATAAAGATTTTGATTTTGTGATTCTAAAAAAGAATATAAGTCGTTATTTATAAGTTAAAATTGGATGTAATCATTACATAAAAAATAAAATAACAACCGTATTGAAAATGATGTGCTGTTTTTACTTTACTGGAATCTGGTACCATCTTGAGGTTGGAGACATGGTCTTGAGATATCTGTTCATAAACTAACTTCAAAGCCAAGCTTCACAATTCCTGTGAATGAGCCTCCATACCTGAGCATGGCAGGAAGTCATTCACTTTGTAACTTTTGGAAAACTGTTTGATCATTCATACATCAATACTTCCTCCGAACACCCTTACAAATCTCTTCAGACTTACTGCACCGTCAATTCCCAATTGCCTACATAAAAGGATTGTATTAAGCATTCTTTCGATATTCTAACTGTACTTATTTTGCAGCATAACGAATATACCTTTATTTTTCTTTCTTGTAGAGTCTGGAAATTTTGAGGTACTTCATAATATAACCTTAGTGTTGCGAAACCCTGCAGCCAACAGAGAAAATCAAGGCCATCCAAAGCTATGCTATAATGTTTCTTATTTCAGAGCCAGGAAAATGTATAGAAAATTACTTCCATTTCATTCAACTTTACATTGCATTATTGTCTTCACAAATGTTGCTATGTGTTCTTTTATATATAGTAATTGACATTTGTAATATTCTCAACATTATAAAAGCATGCATTCTACCTTGATAGAAATTAAATTTTAGTTCCATAAAATTAGTACATTTTTCATTAAATTGCACAGTAAAGGTCAATCTTTGTATTTCATTAGGATAACACAGCCTTGAAATGAGTCAGAGCAGGTGCAAAAGAAAAGAAAGCACAATTCATGAATATATGACAGGAGACCAATAATACTAATCAATTTGGGGAAGAATGCAGCCAGATTATATTTATGGAAGACTTAAATCTTTTAAAGGCTAGCAGATAGATGGCAAAGGTCATCCAATCAATGTAGATTAATAATGAAAGTCCTTAGAAAAAGCCAAAATGTGACAAGTGAGAGGGTGGTCATGTCTTTCAATTTGGGGGACTTAAATATTGAAAAGTTGGTTGTTTGGGCTTTACATTCAAATGACTAATGAAATAGAGAGAGATGAAAGAAAATCTATGGGTGCCTCTATGTCGCATGCCAGAATTCCTCACGACCTAAACTCTTCTGTACGGATGAAAATATATATTCTGTTTATACATTATCTTATCACATTCCTTACACACCCGGTAAGAACATCACAAAAAACATAAGAGTCATAGTGCTTGTATTCAGTCTCCTGACCCCCGGATGTTAGCTGGGGCCAGTGAGGTCGTAAACAGTGAAACGTGGGCTGTGTGTCAGAGACTCTTGCCACTTCCACGTTGTCTCTGCCTCCCTATCTGATAATGATTGATGCATGAGTTTAAGAAAGAAGCTTATTGATTTATAGAGATGTAGGGTTTATAGACATATCAAAGATATTCTGATAGGATCCATCCCCAAAGTAATGAGATAAAAAGGATTAGCATAGGTCATAATGTACATTAAGCCATAGAGCATTAGATTTCAGAGTACACTTGAGCTCTTTCTGTTCTGTCACTAGTGGGCACTCTGAGCATGGATGAAGCCACGTGCCCTGCATAACCAAATAGAAAAAACTCCCTAAGGGAATTTGTGATGCCTCTTTCCATCCAACATTACGCGTTTATTAATAACATAGAAATTGACCCTCCCTATCTTAAAACCTGTAACTTACATTTGTCTCAACTGAGTGCCTTTTCTCAAGAAACCAACTTTCAGGCAAGGGACTGAAACTCACCAGATCACTACATCCAGAAAATGAGATGCCAGGCTCCTCATCCATCTTGATTACTTTCTTACTCCTCCCTAATTGATTTTTTCCCTGCTGGTAGCTACATTCCTTCCCTGATATATAACCCCCTCCCCCATTTTAGTTGGTTGAGGAGACAGATTTGAGACTTATCTCCTGTCTCTTTGGCTGCAGCACCTGAATAGAGTCTTCTTCCCTAGCAATCTTCCTTGTCTTAGTCAGTGGCTTTCTTTGTGGCAAGCAAGGAGACCTAGACCAAACCCCTAGCGTCTTGGTAACACCAGTTTCTCTAGAAAATATTAGAGTAAGACTGCATAGGCAGCCAAATATGGAAGAAAGTTTAGATACGATATATGCAAAAGAGTTTGGTCAGATAATGTTTATCTACTAGGGCTTGGATTTTCTTTTTTTTTTTTAGTACAAAGAAAGTGATGAGAAGCAGGAAATAATTTTATTGATTTTTTTTTGGTCCAAATTGCAGACACTGCACTTTGTGTGTCAAAGAAGGTGATAAAGACATCCCAGAATGTGGCAGTCTGCCAAAAATATACGAAACAGGATACCACAAGCTTCTCTACATAGAAATCCAAGAGACTACATCAGTTCTTAATAAACTAGGATATTTCTAGGGAACACTCTATATTATTTGCATAAATTATTCCAAACTAAAATTGTAACACTAAAAGTGCACTCTTCTAAGCATCATTATTTCTGGAAAGTCTACTGTAGAAAATATTTTAAATAAATACATTCGATAATTCACACAGTGACGCCCTTGATAGTACTCCAAGGTTTGAATTCTATATGCTCATTTATTCTATTTTAAATAATTCAAGAGACAGATCAAAGCTTTACTTTTGTGAGTTTAGAATAATATTTTTTAAACTACATCTCTCAAGTTTTTTATTTTCATGTGCTCATAAAACATTTTCATACTGAGCATTTTAAATAAAAAATAATTAGTTGAAGATCAGCATGGTACTTGTAATATTTTGTTGAAAATGTATTCAAGTGTTTTCTTTGAAAATAAAAGCAAACATAAGTGGAAATTTCACAGAACTTGATGTATAGAGTAAATCATTTAAGTACAGATATGCTTGTCCTTTGAATAAAGGAGACATGGATATTAGGATGCACGAGGGGCTTGGAAACCTAACACTGAAGCCAGAAGCCCTGTTATTGAGAAGTTGGCAAATGAGTAACCATAAGTACGTGACTACACTGCCACCTAGTGGTGCAAAGAATCAACCTTCTAGTAAGGATGGAAGACAACAATTTAGTGGCAATTTTATCAACAAATGTTTTTGTGAGTGAAAGTTAAAAAAAAAAAAATACACCAGGTGGCTTGAAAGAGACTAATAAGAGCAGTTATTCCTCTTTTATTATGTATTATTTCTCCAAAGCTTCATGATGCTCATTGATAAAAACCTCAGGTGTCTGCAGAAAAGCTCTGCAAATTCAGCACTCCAGGCAGGTATGAAGGAAAACAAGCTTCCAGTGTCTTTGAATAGAAATGGTATTTTCTTACTGCTTGAAAGAAGTCTATCTTTTGAAAAGTCTGCTTAGGATTTGAATCTCTGCTTTCCTTTTCTAGTTGGAAACCAAAGACAAAAACAAAAAACCCTTGGAGATTGTTCCAAATGCATCCTTCTTGCCCTCAACTGCCAGCCTTCTTAGGAATTAAATAATCCTACTTGTGATCATTCCAGGATTCAAACTTCTAATATTGACATCTCTGTTACAGGCGACAACGATGCCAGATTGTGTCTGCAAATTAAGGTTATTTTAAAGGTCTGGGGAAACAGAAAATGCCTTGCCAGGGATCAAATTCTTCTTTGAGAGAGGGTTAAAAGAACCATTGCTATTTACTCATTGTGGATTTGTTTTGCGGGGCCATTGTTATTATCGCAGGCATCAAACCGTAGAGGGAAAAAGCTGCAAGCAAAGTATCACGGGAAATAACGACCATACAAAATAAATAGCAGCACAAACAAAGTTCACAACTCCTCATATGAACTTAGGAAAAACACGGTCATGCATCCCACTTCCTGAATGTGTTTTCAGTGGACACAAGGGCCATTCTTTCTTCTACAGCAAACAAAATTATTCCCTTCACCAGCAGTTGCCAGATTGACCAAGAATATAATATTCAAGTTCAGGAAGAGGTTACTGATGTGTCCCTATTTAACGGGAAAAGAAACATCTAATCTAAAACTTTGCATGGAATTTCTCCTAGGTAGCATAGTACATATTTTAGCTCTCGTTTTTGTTTCCAGACATTGATTGCACTCCACATAAAACCTCTTTAGCCCCCCAGGAAGACACTCTGGTGGGAAGTCCATTTACAGTCATTTAATGTAATACCTAATTTTTCTGGTGAGGTAGCAAAACCACAGAAGAGAAGGGAGCACCGCTAGGCAGAGATGATCTAGAGTCTAATTCTCTTACGCCCTGGCAACTCAATTTTCACTGCATCCTATAGCCTCTCTGTAGAAGTCAAGTGTATTTTTACAGTTTTCTAAGGAATGATTGATAACCTCAACAGTCTGAAATTAAACCGCACAGCATACAGTGGAAGATGGTATTTTAAAGTACCTGGAAGCTTTAGTATTTAGTATTACATGACACTATTTTAATAAATACAAAAGCAATGTTTATTCACTTTAAAGTCACGACATCTATGAAGTTAAAGGTTTGCACAGTGATGAGCAATTAGTTAAATATCACACATGGAAGCAAAACTGCAATTTGTAGACTTCTGTTGCTCAGTGCCTTAATGACTTATATTGCAACTGGTTTCAGACCACTAAAGACAGGGCTATCGAAAAATCCCCAGGCAATTAAGGACAAAGCGTGCTCAAACATGAATGGCTCCTGAAGAAATAAATGGAAAGATCAGGTTTTACCTATAATGTTATTAGGTAGATAAATCACTGAGAAGAATAAACCTGTGGAAAAAAATAAAGCACAAACTAAGATTAGCCTTTAGAAATCTCCTTGGAGATTATGCAATTCTCCCCCATGAAATCAATATCAGTTCAACTGAAGATAAATTACAGGAGAAATAAAAAGAAGACACTTCATGAGAAGTAATAACAGCATTGTTTCCTTCACTGCATAGTAAGATCTGATCACAAAGCAGAAGAGAGTCAGGGGGATCAGGTTATATTTGCTGGCTATTTTCTCACGATGTGACTCTTGGCTGTGGGAGACGTTGTTGTCAGAATGCCTTGTTGGCACTGAATTGAGGGTTTAGTTTGTTTATTTAAACACATCTTTAAATTTTCCATAGCTAAAAAGAGAACTAGTATTTTGATCTGTTTTCTTCCGTTGAAATATTTAGACCACGTATTATTAATATAGAACATTGATAGAATACATTTTATTTAAAAATAAACCACCAAACCAATAACCCATGACTCTATCTACCAATGAAATGGAATCTAATGAACATGACCACATAAAATAACACTTCTGCATAATACATTTGTTTCTTGTGACATGAAACAATTTGGAAATGAGATTTAGATGATGTGTACTTTAGTAGGCTGTGATTACGATAAAACCACATTTTATAGTATAAGGCTAGCATTAACTGGTCTCAGAGATGACTTCTTTTATAGATATTGTGTGGCATATACTATGTTATTATTACAGTCTGTTAAACTGTAAATCCTTCTGAACAGGTCCTCCAAACATAGTATTCTAAACTAAGAAAATGGCTGCCAAGCAACTTTTGACATGAGCAGTGAAAAGTATTTATATGGCATTTGGTCACATGTGTTTTTTAAGGATGAGAAACACAAACTAAAATCGTGGACATGAGAAATCATGTTAGGAAAGTTTTAACGTTATCTGTGGAGATGGCACAATAAATGCATTTCCTATTTTCTTTTGATATATGTAAATTAAATAAAATCATGGAAATATATGTTAGTGTTGAGAGTGGCCTTAGAGTCTATTTCATAACTATTTTTTAAATGAGGACATGGAGGCAGGAGGAACATTTATCATAACATTTCTACAGAAATTCAATGTGTCTAGCTCTACTCCTTGGAGTCACAGTCTGGGAGAAATGCTTCATCTGGATTGATTATGAACTTGCAAAAGAAAGCCAAGATGTAACATTTCTGAAACAATTTCTTAATTCTCTAGTGTTGGAGATTAGTTAGGTCAATACTGCAAGAAGGTGTTAGATGAGGATTTGAGGGACTCATCTAATGCATACTACATGGACGTTTTTAAAACATGAACTCAAGATGAGAGCCTTCCGAACGGAGAATAGGACATACAAGTACAGAGCTGGATTGAAAGAAGAATGGATCAAATATGTAGAAGACAGGACTTTTGGCATTAGACCTCATAAAAGTGATCCTATACTTAGAAGATAATTAGTGGTCCCTAAAAAGAGAATGCGCTGATGGGGCAATGATCAGGCTATGCCAGTGTTTTCGGTGCGGAGGGTGAGCAGGTGCTCTTTCTGCATGAGGGTGGCCTGCAGTTGAGAACCAATATTCTTTGTTGATGAGAACAAGTATATACCTTTTGAACCAAATACTGGCTAACAAAATTTTTTTTATCATTAGCACTAACTATTGCATAATTTAAGCAATGACATGCTAATATTTATGACGTCTGCTTATAATGTATATCATTATATCATTGATATGGTCATTATAGCACCATATCATTGCTTTATATGCATAAGTCAGATAATACATTTGAGGAATATAATCATACTATATAACAAGACATAAAAGTGAAGCAAAAGAGGGGCAATTTATATATGGAATTCATGTACATGAGTAAGAAGGTAAGAGCAAAGAAGAGCTAGTGGTGTTTCTGTGGGCTTAACATTTTTTTTTTTTTAAGATGCTCAGTATTAGAACAAGAGAAACATCACCAACAACACCTTTCCTTTTGTGAAAGCAAAATATGATTCATTAAGTAACGGAAAAAATACTTAAAATGTAAGCATTGAAAGTCAAAGAGGCTGGGTGCAGTGATTCACACCTGTAATCCCAGCACTTTGGGAGGCCGAGGCAGGCAGATCACCTGAGGTTAGGAGTTCGAGACCAGCCTGGCCGACATGGTGAAACGCAGCCTCTACCAAAAATACAAAAATTAGCCAAGTGTGGTGGCACGTGCCTGTAATTTCAGCTACTCAGGAGGCTGAGGCGGGAGAATCACTTGAACCTAGGAGGTGGAGTTTGCAGTGAGCTGAGATCATGCCATTGCACTCCAGCCTGGGCAACAGAGCTGACTCCATCTCAAAAAAAAAAAAAAAAAAAAAAAAAAAAAAAAAAAAAAATCAAATAAAATACACAGAATCAGAAAGTGGGAAATGGCTCGTGGGGTAGAGAAATATATTTGGTGTTTATGCCAGAGGGAGTCACCTTCAAACAAGGATAGAACCATAAAAGAAGAAGAGGGAAGGTAAATTAGAAGGGTTCCCAGACTTTCAATGATACTGCAGTCTGATATTTACTAAAATTTCAGGAAGCAGAGAAATAAAGAGTTACGGGATACAATTTGACAAACACTACATCATTCTTCAAACACAATATCAAGCTTGTCTAATCTGCGACTTTGGGCCACAGGTGGCCCAGGAATTTGTAAACTTGTTAAAAACATTTTGAGATTTTTTTTGTGTGATTTTTAAAAAGTTTATCAGCTCTCATTAATGTTAGTGTATTTTATGTGTGGCCCAAGACAATCCTTCTTCTTCCAGTGTGACTCAGGGAAACCAAAAAATTGGATACCCCTGAACCATATATATCTAGTATTAGATTTTCTAGAACTTCTGGTTGAACCCAAGAATGGTATTGTTTCTGTGAGGTCACTCAAATGGTAGGCTGGAATTTCTGAACCAATGGATTCCGCACATGAGAAATCTCTAAGTAATTGCTCAGATTTGAAAATACTTTCTGAATACTCCTGAAAAGATGACCAAAATTGAGAAACCAGCACCGATGTCCAGGTTTGTGTAGAACACATTAGCAATCCAATCTTGCACGGAGAAAATTTCCTGTCAATTAGGCACATCAGTAGCGTTCTTGGTAAAGGTTGTTACTCTATGTTCATTGCTCAGGAATTTGGGCTTCATCCTTACACATTCTTTCCTGACCCTCATCCGATCAATTACTAAATCTTGCTAATCATACCATCTTGATTTGTCTGGACTCTGTCCACGTGGCCCAGTGCCAAACTCCAATGCCTCCACTTCATCCCTATGAGGCCTTGCATTGACTATTACACCAGCCTCCTAACCAATTATCTTGAAACATCTCTAATCTAATCTTTATAGTCAGAAGGATGTATTTAAAACACAAATCTCATTTCCTTTTTACCCCAAAGATCACTTCCCTTTGTTCCTTAGGAAAAAACTCTATCTGTGCTAGAGCTTGTCTGACCTTGTCTGATGTGGCTCCGGCTTGTCTGCCCAGCAACATCTACCTCAATTTTCTGCTCCCCTTTCAACATTCCAAGCACAGTGCTCTTACGTTCTATTTCCTGAAACATCCCACTTCCCAAGTCATGGATTCAGTTCTCGCTGCTCCTTCTCATTTCCTGTTCTCAAACACTGAGTTCTTTTCAATCGCTTCCTGAGTGAAGTTAAACTTATCACTTGTCCTAGAGACGTTTGCCTGTATCCAAACAACTGAACCATTCCTGCAGTCATGCAGAAAATGCCATATGCTATATTTCTTCATTGTCTTCATAATGTTTGTAATTGTTCAAACCTATATTCTCTCATTCCTTACAGGCTCCTTAAAAAAAAGAGCCCAAGGCTGGGCGTGCTGACTCACGCCTGTAATCCCAGAACTTTGGGAGGCTGAGGGGGATGGATCACCTGAGGTCAAGAGATGGAGACCAGCCTGACCAACATGGCCAAAGCCCGACTCTACTAAAAATACAAAAATTAGCCGTGCGTGGTGACGCGCACCTGAAATTCCAGCCACCCAGAGGCTGAGGCAGGAGAATCGCTTGAACCCCGGCGGCAGAGTTTGCAGTGAGCCGAGATTGCACCACTGCACTCCAGCCTGGCGACAGAGCAAGATTCTACCTCAAAAGAAATAATAAAATAAAATAAAATAAAATAAAAAGAGCCTGAGTCCACGTTCTGAACTCCTGTATCCCTCACACTGATATTTTCTGGTCCAGAGAAGGTGCTTAATAAATGGTTCTTAAATAGGTGTAAGATTATTAATAACAAAATATGTAATATTGCTTCAATTAAACATTTTAAAGTGATAGTTATCTCTTGCCCACTTCCTCATAAGAGAAAACAAGCCACTAAAATACCAAGTATTGAACGGTAAAGCTTAGGGGCATTGGTGGGATGACTTGCATAAAGTTGTTTGGGATATAGTCAACGTATGATAATATTGACAATACTGCAATGACTGACAATACTGACAATACATGACAACATTGATACTAGAAGACAATATTACAATACATGACAGAAAGTCAACCCTGGCAGTTTTCACTGTTGGTGGATTACCTCCCATGTCCAAAATAATATTGTTTTGCAATGTGAATTGTTGTTGAGGGGATTAATGACATGTTGCATAGCAAGCTCATAATAGAACTACAAATCAGGCTTATCTGATTCCCACACGTTGGAGAAGGTCACTAAGCTATTGAGCAAATCCAGTCAATACCAAAACCATCATCTGTATTCCAGTCACAATTTGAGACTTCACAATGGTGTCAGGAATTCTGTTTCAATATCAAGAATATATTGACATTGAGAAAAGAGATGAAGTGACTGATATGAAAGAAACCATCTCACCTCCTTACTTTATTTCCTTACTCTGTTTTACATTTCTTCATAGTACTTAATATTTGTTTATTTCCTGATTTTGTCTATCACCACAATGAAGGTAATTTTAATGACAGCTTATTTAATTCTGTATCCACAGTTCCATGAAAAGTGCTTGGCACAAAATAGGAACTAAATAAGGTGGCAGTGAATGAGTGCATGAGTAGGTGTTTAATAAATATAGGTTTAATAAAGGAAGAATCAGCAAAGTAGGTGTGGGCCTGCCATTCATCATTTGTTAGGAAGTGGGTGAAGATACTTGGAAGGATGTTTTAAAAGCTGGCACAAGGCTGTAATGAGCAGGAGGAACTCGGGGCAGGGGGCAGGTATCTAGAGTTCATGATACTCACACTATACTGCTGTCCTCCACATCACATCCGGATACTCTAGAGTAAGATCCAGGAAGGAGGACTGAGGCTACATGAAGCCAGGTGAGAAAGAAAGAAGCCCACTGGCCATTTCTTTAACACTAAGGAAGTTCATTCTATTGATGAACATTCAGCCATACAGTAAAAGAATATGGAGGATTTGCATTATTCTCCGGTAAGAAATGAAAGTTGTCTTTCCCAGCAGGGCTAAAACAAGGGTAAGGCAAATGAAGAATGTGCCTCAGATGGAAAAATGCCCCCGTATATTTTGTGTCTCATCACCTCACCCCAGTCTCCACCCTGTTCCGCAGCTCCTAAGGTTGATTAGCATAGGTTATATTTATTTTATTTGCTGTTTCCTTGAGACAGGATCTTGCTCTGTGGCCCAGGCTGGAGTGCAATGGCATGATCATGCCTCACTGAGCATCCACCTCCTCGGTTCAATCCCAAACATCGGGGACTACAGGCCTGGCTAAGTTTTGTATATTTTGTAGAAACGGGGTTTCACCAGGTTGCCCAGGCTGATATCGAACTCTGGTCTCAAGTGATCTGCCTGCCTCAGCCTCCCAAAGTGCTGGGATTACAGGCATGAGCCACTGCACCTGGCCAGCAGCAGATTATGAAGCACAACTTTGCTGGAGGTCTACCTCTACCTCCTCAAAAGGAACCTAGAATACCATGCAAGGTCAGGGGACAGTAAGGAGCGCCTTTCAGATTTTAAGGCCACGCACAATACAGAATTCAATCAGCCACTAACTGTCTGAGTGCTTGCTTGGAGTTTGTAATATGGGGACATAAGGCTGGTATACGGAGGCTCACTAGGAATCGCTCAATGTGCACTTGAAATTCCTTGATAATTAAATGAAAGATTCCAAGCTGCAGCCCCAGCTGCACACATTCAGCATGAGGAAAGTGAACACAGCATTTTCTCTGCAATGCCTGATACCTGCGGATGAACTCTGGATTATTAAATAATGGCCTCAGGCTAGCAAATGAACTATGCACTTTGCCATCTTATTATTATAGTTTGCTTGTGTTAAATAAACTTCAATGTAGATATTCGTGTTCTTATTTGACTTGGAGAAGATAAGTGTATGAATTTGTGGTGTGGCACCCTTTCTCATTTTCAAAAAGAAACCAAAAGCAACCCCAAAGTCATGGTTTCACCTTTTGCATGGTGAAACTTCCTTTAAGAACACCAAGTTTCATCACATAATCTACACACTGTCCTCCCACAGAAATGACAATAGCAATCCTGTGACAGAACACATAAACGTGGGGAAAACATTTATGTATATAAATTCTTCCTAGGTGCTCTTGGACTGAACCCAAGGACATAGCACCACAGCAGGCAGATGTAAGCTTATAAAGCATGGTCACAGAAGATAATTGCTGTTAATAATTCATTAAGAACTACTCCTTTCTCTTTCTGGAAACGTATTCACCACTTCAACCATTTTCATCAAGCTTTATAATTGGATGTGGAGAAAGGGCACACATGATTTTATGAGCAATAACAACTAACATTTGTACAGCATTTTACAATTTGCAAAGCAGTTTTCATAAGCATAATTCACTCCTTACTGCCACAGTAGTAGTTAGGTGTTATTAAGATAATCTACATTTTCCTAATGAGGAATCTGAGTTGGCAAGATTATAAATGCTGTTCATGGCTATGGGAGTAAACCCAAATAAAATGTTTGGAGTGCACAGAGATTTGTTGTTTACATAAGGAGTAGTCCAATATCAGGCAGGAGCTAGTGCTGGTTCATTTACCCGTTCCACGATGTCAGCTCCAAAGTCTCAGAAATGCTTTCTTGTCCTCATGGCTATGGAATGGCTGCATTCCAGGATGAAAGTGGTGATGGAGGAAGAAAAGGGAGCTCAGAAAAACCAAACCTTGCCCAGAACTACATGGTAGATCTTTGCCCCTGTCTCGTTTAACAGACTGTTATGCAGTCA
Organism: Rhinopithecus bieti; assembly: GCF_001698545.2. Lineage (NCBI taxonomy): Eukaryota > Metazoa > Chordata > Mammalia > Primates > Cercopithecidae > Rhinopithecus > Rhinopithecus bieti. The sequence continues at coordinate 728,378 of NW_016807296.1, forward strand.
CTCCTCTGAAAGGTGGCAATGGAAAGGAGATAAGGTAAAACAATTGCAGTCTCTCCTACAGAGTATAGTGAAATTTTAATTTCTATTCTCCTACTACAGAGCTCAGTCTTCTCTACAACAGACAACACATCAGTGGGAAGGGGGTCTGTGTGTATAGTTTGTACACATGCTTCTGTGTTTGCAAATAACTATGAAGCTTATGATATACAGAGGAGATAAGAACTTTGCCATGAGATTGAAAAACATCTAAGCACTTGTTTAAAAAAAAAAAAACAAAAAACAAATGAATCATTGCTTATACAGGAACTTCTTTAATTCTTATTTCAATTCTCCAAGTCATTGAAGAACCATCTGTACCAAAGACTTCCAACACTGTAGCTATATAATTATTATTTGTGCAATACACATCTATCATTAATCTTTTAACTATATTTGAATTCTGCAATCCCATCTGATTGCAGAACATTTCCAAGTAAATTGCTCACTGTCTTAAATTCATCATATCTGAAACTATGTCCCATGCTGTCTGTAACACTTCACTTCCAAACCTTCTTAAAATTTTCCCACGAAAACATTATACTCATAGAGCTGAATCAAAAAGTGAAGTCAACAGCTAGGCACAGTGGCTCACGCCTGCTATCACAGCACTCTGGGAGGCTGAGGCAGGCAGATCACTTGAGTTCAGGAGTTTGAGACCAGCCTAGCCAACATGGGGAAACCTGTCTCTACTAAATATACAAATATTAGCTGGGCATGGTAGCGCATGCCTGTAATCCCAGCTGCTTGGGAGGCTGAGATAGTAGAATTTCTTGAACTTGGGAGGCAGAGGTTGCAGTGAGCTAAGATAATAGTATTGCTCTCCAGCCTGAGTGACAGAGCGAGACTTTGTCCCAGGAAAAAAAAAAAAAAAAAAAAAAAAAGATGGAAAAAAAAGTGAAGTCTCATTTGTTTAAAATTCAAGCAACTAGCTTTGTGGTCAATACGCTTATTGGTCACATGCCAGACATTGTGCTAGGTGCTGTAGCCACAATGGGAAGCAGACTTAACATATTATAGATTCATTACATTTTCCTTATTTGGGTCCTTAATGCATTGAAAGCAAGTATGTTATTGCAAAAGATTCCACCTTCTTTTTTCCACTCCACATACTAACAATAGAATCAACTTTCTAAAAGATTTTGTATCTATTATGCTTCTTTCAGTTTCAATAAATTACAGTGTTTCTGCAGCACCAACAGCTTTCATTTTAAACTGCTATGCTCTTCTGTGTAATTAAGGATTAATCTCACACAGAGAGTGGTCTGGCCTTTGTCCTCAGCTCCTAGGAGGTGATCTGTAGGTCACTGCCATGTGCTGCCTGGGATGAGTGTCCTTTTGCTTGGAAGCTTCGCTATAGGACAGTCTAATAATGTGACTTATGATGGGGGCTTTGGGACACACCATATCAACTCCAATCTCCAGAGGAACCGGAGATTAAATATTGGCTCAAACCTCCAGGAAGGGCTGGAAACCAAAGGTCAGTCATGTGAGCAGTATGTGACATAGCTGGAAGGAAAAGTGGAGGCAAGTGGCTTGGGTGGGGGTCCCCAAAGTGTCATGGTCAGAAGAAGTAACTGCCCGTGGCTCCTTGACGAGGATGACTGGAAGCCCTTCCTTCTAGAGAGTTTGCATCCCTCCTAGACCGCCCTATGCAGCTTTGTCTTCAGCTGGCTCTAATTTGTATCATTTTTCCGTAATAAACGTGACTGTGCATATATTTGAGCAACAGAAGTTTCTGTTGCGAGTCTGTTTATATGAGGGTTTTTTTCAACAAATGGTCGGCCCTTCCTATCCAATAGGTTCTGCATTCATAACCCAATGCAGATAAAGAATACAGTACTCCCAGGATAAGAACCCCACAGACACAGGGGGCTGACTTTTTGTATAGGCAAGTTCTGCGGGAGCACTCCGGGGACTTGAGTATGAGTGGATTTTGGTGTCTTCAGGCATCCTGGAACTAATCCCCCATGGATACTGAGGGTCAACTGTAATAGCTTCTGGTGAGTTCTGTGAGTCTTTCTAACAAATTAGCAAATGTGAAGGTATCAGTGGGGAACGCCTGACTTTGTACCCAGCCGGTATGAAGACGGTCCTGAGACCCTTGAACTTCAGTTGGTGTCTGAAGGGATGGAATCTGGTGGGGATGGTGCCCTCCAGCTGTGCAGTTTGCTTCTCACTGCATATCCTTGCTGCAGACTCCTGGCTTTCCTCCCCAGGCTTCTCTGCTGCATACTTCAGTCTTGCTTCTCTTCTTGATATTCTCCCCTTACCCTGGGGTTGTTTATAACCCTTCTCTTCTTTCTCCAAATCTTCCACGTTTTCAAGGAAAATGTCAAGTCCTGCCTCCTTCATGAAGCTTCTTTTCACCAGAAGAGTAAATGTACATTGATGGTGCATCAACTAGCAGGTGAGTTTTGTTTCTGGTTTTATAAAAATTAACTTTTATTTTAGGTCTAGGGGTAATGTGCAGGACGTGCAGGTTTGTTACATAGGTACACTTGTAACATGGTGTTTGTTGAATACATTATTCAACACCCAGGTATTAAGCCTAGAACCCCTTGGTAATTTTTCCTGATCCTCTCCCTCCTCCCACCCTCCACCCACTGATAGGCCCCGTGTGTGTTGTTCCCCTCTATGTGTCCATGTGTTCTCATCCTTTAGCCCCCACTTATAAGAGAGAACATAACAGCATTTGGTTTTCTCTTCCTCAACTAGCAGATGAGGTTTTAATATCATATACTGTGCTTGGTTTTGCCTGGGTTGTAATGTGACCTCATTACAATGTCAGCTTCTCAGGATGAGGGAACATGTCTCAGCCAGTTGTGTAACCCTCCCCACATTCCGATTACAAGGCTAGCTGGGTGTTCCCTCAGTAATAATCACTCGGCTTCAACATTTCTAAGAACAGATAGAAGCACTCCTCCTTCTGTCCAGAACCAGAATGAGTGTGCTCAGACTTGCATTCATTTCCAGCCATCAATGATGGTGACCAGTCCTAAGCCAGCTTTCATACAGGATCCAAGTTCTCAAGTTATTGTCTGTGACCCAAGAATGGAGTTACAGGGATGCTTTATTTTTTTCTTCTAAGGATTACTATGAGCAAATGAATGCATTCACGCTGCCTAACCAAGTTTCTTTCTAAAAAATCAACGACACATTTGCTTTGTTATGAGCACAGAGAGTGACCAAAAACAGTGCTTGCAGTGATTGAGCAACGACTAAAATTAGCTAACTCACCTCCCAAGCTGTGAGGCATCAGGCACTGTCCTAAAGTGCTTCCTGTCGGGGCATGGAGTGTCTGTGTGTGTGACTGCATGGGGTAAATTTGCTTCACTCCCACAAAAATCTATGAGGGAAGTGCTATCATCATCCTCATTTTACAGCTGAGCAAACTAAGCACAGAGAGTGTAAAAGACTAGCCCAAGGAAACCTAGTTACTAAACAGTAGAGGTGGGATCCTATCCCAGGAAGTCCAGATACAGAACCCATGGCTCCATTACCATCGCTTCCTGACTCCTGCCTGTTTAGAGTGTAGCTAGACTGTGCTCCCATACAAGCATACAACCTTGTCACATGCCATTGTCACATACTGATAACCCTTCATGAGTATAATAAAAACATGAAAACATGTAATTTTCATGTGCGGGGGCGTCACACTAGGACTTGTCATCAATGGAAGTGATTTGGTGGTGACTTTCTCACCTGGAGCATGTAAATGTTTTTCCCGCCTGAGTGCTGTGGCTCACGTCTGTAATCCCAGCACCTCAAGAGGCCAAGGTGGGTGGATCACTTGAGGTCAGTAGCTCAAGACCAGCCTAGTCAACATGGCGAAACCCCATCTATACTAAAAATACAAAAATTAGCCGGGCATGGTGGCACATGCCTGTAATCCCAGTTACTCAGGAGGCTGAGGCAGGAGAATCACTTGAGCTTGAGAGGTAGAGGTTGCAGTGAGCTGAGATCATGACACTGGGCTCCAGACTGGGACACAGAGTGAGACTCTGTCTCATTAAAAAACAGAACAAAAAAAAAATTAAAAGGCATTTCTGTCAATGTCCGGGGAGGTATCTCATAGCAAGAAACAAGTTGCATCACTTCATTTCAGTTGAGAGGAACAGAAAAATAATATACTGAGCAGTATAAACTTTTGGAACTGAATTTTAATCATTTTATATAGTCTGTCATTTAATGACTCATGGTAATACTATTAGCAACATACTGTTAAGTGAACAGAGGCTTAAAATGGCATGTATAAGTATTAGCCTACTTTTTGCATAGATCAATACATAAATATACATCTTTGAAGGTGTTAACAATGCTTAGCTTTTGGTACCAGGGTTTTTGGTATGTTCCTTTGTTTGTTGCTTATATTTTCCACACCAATTATCTATAATTAAAATAGATTACTTTGCCCAAAACCAATTGATATAGTTTTATGTTAATCTGCACAGAAAAGCCAAAATTAAAAATACATATATAAACATTTTCAATTGAACTCAAGTGGCCTTAAAAAAGCAATGTTTTGGCCGGGCGCGGTGGCTCAAGCCTGTAATCCCAGCACTTTTGGAGGCCGAGACGGGCGGATCACGAGGTCAGGAGATCGAGACCATCCTGGCTGATACGGTGAAACCCTGTCTCTACTTAAAAATAAAAAAAAACTAGCCGGGCGACGAGGCGGGCGCCTGTAGTCCCAGCTACTCGGGAGGCTGAGGCAGGAGAATGGCATAAACCCGGGGGACGGAGCTTGCAGTGAGCTGAGATCCGGCCACTGCACTCCAGCCTGGGTGGCAGAGCAAGACTCCATCTCAAAAAGAAAAAAAAGCAATGTTTTAAAACATACACACATAAGATGCTGTATTTTTTAGAGGTCTTGTTTTAAAATTACTTCTGAAACATATTTTTTCAAGTACAAAAGGAGACAGAAGGAGTTTACTAAATGTTGGTCTCAAACCAACCAGCTACATGAAGTCAAAACCATGCTTTTTACTTGTTTAGATAAGATACCTAATTATGTACTTACATTCAAATTAAATTCATGGTTAAGCTCTATTGCTCCATTAGTAGTTTCAGATAATAAGTTATAGAGATGGCCATGTGAGCAGTTACTGACAGAAGGAAAAGAAGGAGGAGGCATGGAACAAGGAGGAGGAGGAGGAAGAGAAGAAGTCGCTGTGGTCTACAAACTATAACTTAAGATGTGCAGAGAAAATTTTACTTTCCACATTAAAACCAAAACCAAATTTAAAATAATTCTATTTTAGATTAGAAATTCTACAGCCTTTAGATTAAGGAAACTTTTTCTTTATGGTGTTTTCTTTCATTTCATTTCAAAAATTTGTTCCAGAGGCCTATATTAAGTTATCTGCTGCTGCATAGTAATTAACTTATGATTTTACTCTCCTATGCGATAGAAAGGACCCAGGACAAGAAGATTACTTCAGTGCCTGAAAGAGGTGACTTTCAAACAAAGAAACACGTCTCTGAAGTGGAACTTCTATGCACTTCAAAACTGCACCCGGAGTTTGCTATACTCAATGGCCCAGTGACATTGCGTATGTCTCAATTTTGTGGTGATACAGTTGGTGTCAAAATCCCATTTGGACATGCAGAAGTTCGTTTCTATGATTTGCTCTGAGCCCAAAGTCAGGAATTTGTTTTCTACTGAGGGCTGCTGACACATGGAAGAAAGACAGATTACAGGGCTCAACGAGATATAGACACGATCGACTCCCGAGAGAAAGAGACAAAGAGGGAGAGCCAGGCACGGTGATAGGAAATGGAAACCGATATTCAAGGGGAAAGTGCCCGTCTTCTGACCTACTCATTAACAGCTGTTCTAAACTTTTTGGTATAGCTTTGGCAACAACAAAGTTCTCATTTGAATATTTTCCTTCATTTGATTTCACAGATTGCTTACAGCTTATTTTCATCATCATTCTAAAATAGTTCACAAATCTCAATATCAGTCTGTGATTTTTGTTCCTTTAGGTAGCATTGATCATTTTAATTCTAAAAACAGAAGCCACGTAAGTTAGGCAAACACTGTTTTTCTGAAACATCTTACCAAACAAGGACAGTTTTGTTAATTATTTATCATTATTGATGTTTAAACTATATTAGTTATAAAAAACACTTGAGCTCAAAAATTATTTTGTCTGTGTACTCTGAAATAATATATATATGCACACATATTTACTCTGTAAGTATATATATCTGCATATATACTCTGAAAGTATATATATATGCAGATATATATACTCTGAAAGTGTATATATATATATAAAATGAAAGGGTTGCAGGCCAAGAATAACTAGACTAATCATTTGTACTCAATGAATTGCTGGTATAAGTGGTAATATAGTTTTAATAAAATATTCAAATACCTGGAATTTTAATATCATAGATTTTATTCGTAGTTTTTTTATTTGCCTAACAAGCCTAAGCCCTCTGTTTCTTGATCTGAGAAATTATGCATCATTCCTGACTTAATTTTGAATTACTTGTGAATTCTTATAGAATAAACTGGATTGCAAAGGACAAGAAAGCAACTCTTGAGAAAAAGGAAAACTGCGTACCTCATATGCAAACCCAATGTTTCTAGTATGATGACAAAAGGGGCTGTCACTGACTCATGTAGTAGAATGTAAGTAACAAAATTCTGGGCCTTCCTTACTTCCTAAATCTTGAAATGTACACTGAATGTTGACTTGGAAAGTCTTCCAGACTGTTTGATTGATATGTATCACCTGTTGATCCACGTTCTTCCCTCTATTCTTCTTTGTTATGTCTGCATCGTATACCATGCTTCCTGAAGAAAAAATTTCTTTTTGAAAATCAAGTGTTTGTGTACTAATAACAAATACTCTAGATAATACTTATAATTCAAAATAATTTCAATATATGTACCAAAAATTGAAAAATATTTTGTAGTTTATAATGTGTTTTCACATACCCTTCTACCTTATTATCTCCATTTTATTAATGGGGAAGCTGCTGAACCTATGAAAGTTATACTTACTTTCTTTCTTTCTTTTTTTTTTTTTCTTTTGAGACAGAGTCTTACTCTGTCTCCCATTCTGGAGTGCAGTGGTGTGACCTCGGCTCACTGCAACCTCTGCCTCCTGAGTTCAAGCAATTTTCCCTGCCTCAGCCTCCCAAGGGGCTGGGATTCCAGGCACCTGCAAACTTGCCCAGCTAATTTTTGTATTTTTAGTAGAAATGGGGGTTCACCATGTTGGCCATGCCAGTCTTGAACTCCTGACCTCAGGTGATCCAACTGCCTCAGCTTCCCAAAGTGCTAGGATTACAGGCATGAGCCACTGCTCCCAGCCTATACTTACCTTCTCTTAAACAAAGACATAACTTTTTGAAAAAGCCCTAGGACCTTGCAAATGCTAATAAGATGTTTGATTTCTTCTTCAAGGCTCCTTGGAAAATGAAAATATGCCCAGAAATATGGAAAAGTATCAACAGATTTCACATATGAGTGGGACTCCTTCAAACACCACATAGTCTTCTAACATTTAAATAGCATTCATTAATTTATATTAAATACCACTGAAGACCCAAGTAAAACGAAATTATTAAAATGGTTCTAATTAAACCCATCTTGACTAATTCATAAAATATTAAAACTAATTTAGCTCCCAATTAAAATAGCAATTGTATTCTACAATGATTTCTATTCAAAACAATGTATTTAACTTAATAATAAGTTGGAGAAACAGTCATATGCTGTACTAAAGAAGGAATTAAAATGGAGTAACAGTTATCCCTTTGGGTCACGAAAGGAACATGTATTGATTTTATACCTTTTCCCCAAGGAAGTAATTTTCCATTGCTTGATATGTTTTCTTTTTTCAGAAATTATTTATCTTGTCATTTTTGTGACATGCAAAGACTTAACGTAAACTGTTAAAAGAAACAATTCCACAAGAAAACTGACTGCCTTTGTTCACTTTTCACCATAAACTGGAATTTTCCTCAACTAAGTTAAATTTCTCTTGAGTTCACAAATCAGTCTAGGTGCTTCATTCTTTTATTTATTTATTTATTTATTTATTTATTTATTTATTTATTTTTTATTATACTTTAAGTTCTAGGGTACATGTGCATAACGTGCAGGTTTGTTACATATGTATACTTATGCCATGTTGGTGTGCTGCACCCATCAACTCGTCAGCACCCATCAATTCATCATTTATATCATGTATAACTCCCCA
>NW_016807296.1:737169-740045 GCF_001698545.2 Rhinopithecus bieti
TTCTAACTGGTGTGAGATGGTATCTCATTGTGGTTTTGATTTGCATTTCTCTGATGGTGAGTGATGATGAGCATTTTTTCATGTGTCTGTTGGCTGTATGAATGTCTTCTTTTGAGAAATGTCTGTTCATATCCTTTGCCCACTTTTTGATGGGGTTGTTTGTTTTTTTCTTGTATATTTGTTTGAGTTCTTTGTAGATTCTGGATATTAGCCCTTTGTCAGGTGCTTCATTCTTTATTTGATTCAAAGAAGAATGCCTGTCTCCTCCATCAGTCCCGATAAGTTGATAAGGACTTTGCATAATGAAAGAAAATAACTTTATTACTTGTTCAGTAGAGGCAGTATTCAATTTATATAATATAATTAAAGGTGAGCAAATAATTATCTGCACGCTCTCTATAGTGGCTTTCTCAACAGGAGTGTTCAACTTTCAAACACCTTCACAGTAGCCATTTGAACATTTGTCACTCATGGATTTTAAGGTAATATTCTTTCCCTTAGTAATCATTATGACTTAAGCCAAGATCTTTCTTCTCAATGTCGCAAACCTATAGGAGGGTCACAGTTTGCAAAAAAATTTTATTTTAAAACGGAAAAAAAAGCTTTATATAATGTAAAATTAAAAGCAATACTCGATATTGGTGTGTCAAATGATTTATCATTTGGCGTGTACCTACAATTAAAAATTTGAGGAAAAGCTAAATACATGATTAACTAGTACTTGCTATTCAAGACACGTTATAGAAATAAATGAAGATAACATTGCAATGAATATTTGGGATTATATAGATGATATCAAACAAAAAATAAGCTGAGAACATCCAGTTCGATTTTACTAAAATTTAGCTTCCAAATGAATGAAGGTTTTTTTTTAGTGGAAAGTCAATGATTCTTATAATTTACATCCAAAAACAGTGAATAATAAATGGTAATGATGAGACGGAACTGTCAAGCAGCAGAGCTCTGGCTTTCTTTTTCATGCAGTTCCATTTTCTAAGCTTTCCAAAATAATAAAACGTACAAATCAATAGGATGACTGAATACTCTAAGATGTAACAACATACCCATGGCTGATTAAAAGCAAATTTGCTCTAATCATGGTCTACACTTATCAGAATGAAGTCTCAACAATATGCAGTGTATCTTGACCAGAAAACAAATATGAAAAGCTCCACTACACATTGCAGCAGATGATATTTTCTGAGTGGTAATTCTGATATTTGATGTATGCTCTTTATTCTTTCTAATAACTTTGATTCTGTGCCAGCCAAGATATAGCCCTGAAAAAAAAAATACTTCAAAGCACTAAAATGCTGAAAGTATCTTCAGGGTCAAGTAGAAAACAAAATTGTGTCCATATGCCTTACAAAGACTTTTTATTTCAAATCCATACAAAACAAAGTCTCCATCTTGTTACACCTGTGAGATGTGCAGGTATTTATTGGTGTTCTTTACTTTACATGTAATGCTAATTGATTGCGTTTGATTAACTTTCAGAACAATTCTTACGTTGAAATGGAATTTAAAGAAGTCATAGAAACATCACTGATCAGGATTTGTCCTTTTCTTCCTTCACAATTAATTCAGATTTTTAAAAACCCAATTATCACATATTGTCAATGAAATGAAGAAGATATTCAGGAAAGAATGTAAGCAAATCATTGCTCTGGTTGCATGCTTTAAAAAAGATGACTTTTATATGTGTATGTCACTCTAAAAGGGACAGGAAATTGTTGAGGGAATTCAAACAAAAAATATATTTTTACAATAATTTACTAGACATTCCAATTAAACATATATAAGATTCTATTTTTTAAAAAAATTATAGGGGGACGGAGCAAGATGGCCTAATAGGAACAGCTCCAGTCTCCAGCTCCCAGTGCGAGCGACACAGAAGACATGTGATTTCTGCATTTTCAACTGAGGTACTGGGGTCATCTCACTAGGGAGTGCCGGACAATCGGTGCTGGTCAGCTGCTGCAGCCTGAACAGCGAGAGCTGAAGCAGGGCGAGGCATCGCCTCACCTGGGAAGCGCAAGGGGAAGGGAATCCGTTTTCCTAGCCAGGGGAACTGAGACACACAACACCTGGAAAAGCGGGTAATTCCCACCCCAATACTGTGATTTAAGCAAACGGGCATACCAGGAGATTATATCCCACACGAGGCTGGGAGGGTCCCATGCCCACGGAGCCTTTCTCATGGCTAGGACAGCAGTCTGCGATCTAACTGCAAGGCAGCAGCAAGGCTGGGGGAGGGGCGCCTGCCATTGCTGAGGCTTAAGTAGGTAAACAAAGCCCTGGGAAGATCGAACTGGGTGGAGCTCACAGCAGCTCAAGGAAGCCTGCCAGTCTCTGTAGACTCCAACTCTGGGGACAGGGCACAGCTAAACAACAACAACAACAACAAAAAGCAGCAGAAACCTCTGCAGACGCAAACGACTCTGTCTGACAGCTTTGAAGAGAGCAGTGGATCTCCCAACACAGAGGTTGAGATCTGAGAACTGACAGACTGCCTGCTCAAGTGGGTCCCTGACCCCTGAGTAGCCTAACTGGGAGACATCTGCCACTAGGGGCAGACCGACACCCCACACCTCACACGGTGGAGTACACTCCTGAGAGAAAGCTTCCAAAGCAAGAATCAGACAGGTACATTCGCTGTTCAGCAGTATTCTATCTTCTGCAGCCTCTGCTGCTGACACCCAGGCAAACAGGGCCTGGAGTGGACATCAAGCAATCTCCAACAGAGCTACAGCTGAGGGTCCTGACTGTTAGAAGGAAAACTAACAAACAGGAAGGACACCCATACCAAAACCCCATCAGTACGTCACCATCATCAAAGACCAGAGGCAGATAAAACCACAAAGATGGGGAAAAAG
>NW_016807296.1:743798-750033 GCF_001698545.2 Rhinopithecus bieti
AGCCATAAAAAAGGATGAGTTTGTGTCCTTTGTAGGGACATGGATGCAGTTGGAAACCATCATTCTCAGCAAACTATCGCAAGAACAGAAAACCAAACACCACGTGTTCTCATTCATAGGTGGGAACTGAACAATGAGATCACTTGGATTCGGGAAGGGGAACATCACACACCGGGGCCTATCACTGGGAGCGGGGGAGGGGGGAGGGATTGCATTGGGAGTTATACCTGATGTAAATGAGAAGTTGATGGATGCTGGTGAGTTGATGGGTGCAGCACACCAACATGGCACAAGTATACATATGTAACAAACCTGCAAGTTATGCACATGTACCCTAGAACTTAAAGTATAATTAAAAAAAAATTATAACATTTTATACTTCATTTGACTCATGCACGCTTAACCTAAGAGAAAACCTCGTGAGAGTTTTAAAAGTTGATCTCTGGATGATGTAAGGCATAATATGTGTTCTTCTATGTGGCATCAATTTTCTGACCATTTTAGAAAACCTGAATACATATGAAATTGAGCTTTAGGTTGGAATCATTCCAATAGTTTTCTTAAATCCTGACTCTACACATAAAATCGTGACCACGGTTACATAATCTGACGATTGTTACTAATAATCTTGAAAAAATAGCATGCCATGTTAAAAAAGTTAATAGTTGGGAAATACTAGGAAATATTATATAATATAATCCTTTATAATATACAATAATCTTTCTTTACCCCTTCTTCTGATGTTTGACCATAGAGTCAATGTTATCATCACAGTAATACAGGACAGTTGGCCAAATACAATAATCCAGTGATATCATTAGCTGTTAACAATTCCAGCATGGTTTATGGCACAGTGTAAGATGAGAAGACCAGCCACAGAAAAAAGCGAGAAAGGACACTATTGGGAATCTACTTGTGGCCTGAGTTGCTCTCTTTTCTCTGTCCAGATATGAATGGGCATAAGTCCACAGTTGAATATTTTCATATATTGGGTGCACAGAAGAAACAAGGAAAGAATTGAGGGGATAAAGCAAGCCACATTTGGCCTGTCGGTGCAACCTGACATCATGGCCAGCTCTACTGGCTCTATCATTTTCTCCTTGAAAATGATAAGGGTAAATAAAACAGAAGTGCACTTTCAGGGACCTGTCCTCAAGTGATTTGGGATTTGCTTGGCTATTACTTGTTTCTGAAGGAGCAAATGGCAGTGGATAGGCACACATCAAAGTTTGAAGCACCTTGTGGCTGTAACATTGAAACTCAATCCAAAAAAGATGAGAACAAAATAAATCCAGGTGCTGTTGTTGGCACAGTAACACCTGGAAACTATTCAAATCTGCATTAGTACATCAACTTTTGAAGGTCCATTTTCAGCTTTATAAACTCTAGATGGTGCATTTCTAACTTTTCTTCCATTCATACCTCACACTTATAAAAGGAGGATGAGTTATGAAAAAATAACTTAAAATGTGTAAAGTGCTTTCAGCACTTAGGCGCTAAAACGGTCTTCAAATCTACACCAGATCCCACCCCCATTCCCAATTGACTTTTGGTGATAAACAAACCGTTACGATATTTAGCTAATAAATTTTCATGCGTCATGAATTTATGGTAGGCTGCACAATAAAAGCCATTCAAAGCCAACCACTCTAAAACAAATGATGACACCAATTTTTGCTAATTCTTTGAATTTCTTTGTGAGGAAAACAACAGGGAATGCACGAAGAATACTTTCGGGTGATTTATTAATCCAGGTGCTAACTTTCAAAGAAGCACAGTCAGCCAAAAAAAAAGTTTGGTACTACTAATACATATTGAAGCTAGAAAGCAAAAGTAAACCAATTTAAGAGAAATAGTATGCACATGCTTCTGAGATCTGCAGACAGCACCTATATATGTAACAATTTTATAATATATTTTACATATATGTTCAGGGCCCTTTTCCTGACTACTTGAAATAATAAAGCGTTTGCAGTAAGCATAGTTTAACCGATAATTTAAAAGTTTTAAAATAATTTGAAATACACGTTTATATCAGAAGTTAAACAGCTGCTAAAGTGGTTCTAAAACAGTGTTTATATTTATGATATTCATATTTGATAGGGTTAAAATCCATATAGAAATCTTGTTTCTAATAACAATTCCTATGACTTGGAGTTCCAAATCTAGTCTTAATTTTATTTTTATTAAACTTTTATTCCACTATTTCATTTTCTGGAGTTCTTTTTTTTTTTTTTCTTCTAATTTCATGTTCTTTATTGCTTTACTATGCCATTGCTGACCAAACATTTGAAACTAGAAAAATTTCGCCCAATACATACCAGGGCATTTTCAGGCTAAAATGTAATATTCACCAACAAGAAAATTGTGTAGAACCTTTACGTAAAGGTGAAATCTTCAGAAGCTTTAGATTGTCACTCTTATGGAATCAGACAGTGCAGATGGTTGACAAAGTTCTCATCAAACCTGGGTACAAAACACCCTATGTAGCTGCATTTTTGCAAACAGCACACATAAGTGGAAACAAAACAGCTCTATTATTTTAATTTTTGAATTCTTACTGATTATTTAGCAACAACGTTATAAATAACAAAATGATACTATATTATTTGAATCAAGTAAAACACCTCAACTATATATCACTTTGGATTTTTTGAAGTTATGATTATTTCAATAGTCTATGATTGACTATTGTTTTAATTTCCAGAAATTGCAGAAGTTCTTTAGCTACTAAGATATGCTTTATATATTCTCTAGAAAAAATGAGGTTCAAATGGAATTCATTAAACTACTTGCATATAAAACCTGTAACATCACAAATTTCTTTTAATAAATATGTTAATCTTAAGTTAAAAATACTTGATTTAGTGTCTGTCTTCACCAAACATTTATCACTATGGCCTGAACAGGTATGACTTCTGTTCAGAAGAGGATACAGTATTCTTTCTGAACTATATGACATTTTAAACTTTATTAACTAATGGCATATATGATATGATTCTGAATTCTACAGCTAAAGTTAAGGAATCTTGCCTCCAAATTGGAGAAGTTTATTCATTCACAGAGGCGTTATTTATTTTCATATGGGTCAAATAGATAGGGACTCTGCTCATTTTATATGATAGTTCTTAAAAGTACATTCAAATGGTTGTCTACAGATGGGATACAATTCCAGAGAATTCATTTGCTGTTCAGCACAATTCTAATATTTCTCACTTAACATGCAACTTATTTATTCCATCAATATAACACATTGAATTGATTTATTCAGGAGAATTGAATTATATATCACAACCCAGAATTTTTCAGCAACTACTCATGTAAGCTTTAAGTACGTCAGAGAAATAAATTTTACCTTAAAACATATATATCAAAATTGAACTTTTGTACCGCTTTAAATTTTTTTTATGCTGTGCATACTAAGCTAAGCCTTTTTTTTTTTTTTTTTTTTCTGAGACAGGGTCTGCCTGCAGTTGCCAAGGCTGAAGTGAAGGCTGGAGTGAATGGAGTGAAGTGGTGCAATCACAGCTCCTGCAGCCTCCACCGACCTGGCTCACAGAATCCTCCCACCTGAGCCTCCTAAGTAGCTAGGCTGGGACTAGAGGCACATACCACCATTCCGGCTAATTTAATTTATTTTTTATTTATTTTTATTTTTTATTAATTTTTTTTTTTGAGACACAGAGTCTCCCTATGTTGACCAGGCTGGTCTCGAACTCCTGGCCTCAAGCAATCCTCCTGTCTTGGCCTCCTGAGTAGCTGGGACGACAAGTACATGCCACCACTCACAGCTAATTAATTTTTTTTTTGTCTATCCTGCCTCAGCCTCCTGAAGTGCTGATATTACAGGTGTGAGCCACCACCCAACTGGCTTTTTTTTTTTTTTTTAAGTGTGAATTAGAAAATCAGGAAACAAAAATAAATTGGAAAAAAAACCCCTAAAATTTATCAGACCGTATAATTTTCTAAAGTTGCTCTTGCTCAGAACTGGAAATAGCTGTGGCAAAATCAACAAGTGGCAGAAAATCAGATGGAAGAAGGTGCCAATCGGTAGTCGGAGTTAAAGTTTTACCAAAAACACCTTTTTCTTTGTGGTCACCTGTAGCTGTACTGCTTGGTTTTCGCAGGGAGCCTGTTTGCGGGGCGCACTGGTCTCTTCCACAGAGAGGCCTACGCAGGGAGCCTGTTTGCGGGAGGCATTGTTTTCTTCCACGGAGAGGCCTGAATGCGTCTCTAGGAGAGAGAAAGCCTAGCCAGAAAAGCCTTACAGGAGGCCGAGTGCGGTGGTTCACGCCTGCAATCCCTCCAACCTTTGGTAGGGGGAAGCAGGTGGATCACCTGAGGTCAGGAGTTGGAGACCAGCCTGGACAACATGGTGAAACCCCTAAAAGTACAAAAAAAAAAAAAAAAAAAAAAAATACACACACACAAAATAAATTAGCTGGGCGTGGCAGCAGATGCCTGTAATCCCAGCTACTCAGGAGGCTGAGGCAGGAGAATCACTTGAACCCAGGAGGCGGAGGTTGCAGTGAGCTGAGATCACAACACTGTACTCCAGCCTGTGTGACAGATTGAGACACTATCTCCAAAACCAACAACAACAACAACAACAACAAAAACGAAAACAAACAAACAACAAAAAAAAAAACAACAAGCACAAGAAAAGGAAAAAAAGAAAAGCCTGACGAGAGAGTAGGGCAGAATTGGGGGATGTTACCACAAAAATGATTGCTAGTGAGACTCTCTTCATGGAACTGATTTTGAGGTAACCTGGAGCTCCTTGTTCAATAATGGCGTTCCCTCATTAGAAAATACACTTATTCCTAGGACGTTTTCTCTGTTCAATTCATTTCTGGAGCTCCTCTTAGGGAACTGGCATCAGAGTCAATTTAGGACCCACACAAGGAAATTCTGTCTCATTAGTGTAAGCTTAAGCCTCATACACCAAAAAAGTGTAGCCTCTTGGGTACCATCAACTTTGTTGATTCTGATGCCATGCAGCTCTGAATCTCTTTGGCTCTGTTTATACTGGTTAGAAATTGAACATGTACAACAACTATTAGTGGTCAGGTAAGCAAAAATCTTTCCTTCGACGTATTTCCCAATTGCCTAAGTGTAATCAAACTGAAAATGTGACTCTTGTAACATTTTAAACTCATGGATTTATATTTTACAGTTCTACGCATAATTTTATCCATGCTGTAAAAACCATAAACATTATTTCTAATTTTAAATCATATAAATGATTACATTATGCAAGGAACTTCCCTATAATAGTGTGATGTGAAAATTAGCAATAATTATTTGCAACTCCATAATCTCACCAAATGGTGGCACATGTACCATGTTTTCTGTAGACTGAGACTCGTGAGCTTCCTTCCCGGTACGATTTGGCATTAGCTGCTTGAGTGTTATATTATTCCCTTGCATTTTATAAAATCATTTGAACTCCTCTAAAGATTTCAACATTAAATTTTATGTTTTATTTTAATCATCAATAACTATGTAGTTCTCACCTTTATTTGCATTGTGTAACAGATTTTGAATTTTCCACAAAAGGATCTGCTCAGTATTAGCAAGGACACGACAGTCTTTCTGGCAGGGTAATGAGCTTGAAAAATTAGCCTTTTTTCTTTATTGCAATGATATTATGTATCTCTTAATTTATTCAACAATCATTTATTCATGAAATATTTACTAAGTACTTGCGATGTGTCAGGCAGCATGCTAGGCATTTGCAATAAAACTGTAAACAAGACAGACACAGCCACCTACTTCATGGACCTACAGGAAAAACAGACTGGTCAAGTAATGTCAAGCTCGAAAGTGCAAGAATCTATAGATAAATAAAATATAGGGGCATATCCTAGTTGGGCTTTGAAAGGTATGAGGAAAAGCTTGTTCTCTTTACCAGTCAGCTTTTACCTGTGACCTGGATTACGGCACCTGCTCTGCCTTTGGAAAAATGTTCAGTGTCATCTTGGCAATGTGGTATTTCTTACACATGATGTTATTTACACTTCTCCCAGTTTACTTTTGCTGTTTTATTTTTGGCTAAGTTAGAAATGAAATTATATAGCTTGACAGCATCTCATAGTCACGCTATCAATCCTTTTTAGTGGTATTGTACTTCATCATGTTCAGATATATATATTATATAAATCTTTTAATAAATATATTAATCTTAAGTTTAAAATACTTGATTTCATATTTATATATAATATATAATATAAAT
>NW_016807296.1:750487-761622 GCF_001698545.2 Rhinopithecus bieti
TTATGTTATTTTATATATTATATATTATGATATATATGAGATATATATATGAGATTTTCATATATAAGATTTACCCCAGGAGTACAGGTTATTAACCCCATTTTACAGATGAGAAACATAGAAAGCTTGTTACTTGTTTAAGATCAAAGACCTCAAAAACTCAGACATTATCACTATTTCACCTGCATTCTAATTTCCTTCACCTGATTTTCTTACTAATAATTTTGGATTAACTGGCATGGGATTTATTGTGCAATATAGTAGCTAAAAGCAAACAAACAAAAAACAATTCCATTAAACTATGTTTAACATGTACTGGATGAAACATGCCCTAAAGATAATAGTAGATTCTGGAACCCCAGATTTGGCTTTGAACAAGTTATTGAAGTTAATGATTGATTTCAGTACTCTCATTTGTATTTTACATACTGTATTTTATACTGTGTTCTCTCAATATTTCATAATGTTGGATTGGTTGAAATAGTGAGTAAAAATAACTTCAGAGGTATAAAACACACAGTTAGCACTTCATAAATGGCAACTAAACAAGTACATAATGTCACCACTGGTCCCTTCTGCTCCTGCTGAGAACATTGCTTCTCCAATGCTGCAAGTCACTTTGAAGCAATCTTCCTTTGTTTATGGAAGAATCATCTGACTGTCTCCTTTAGTTATGTAGATGTGAAGCAACTAGAATTTTCTTTCTTTTTTCTTTTGGGTCTAGCCCACGCCAGGAGCCCCACTGTGTAGACATGAGGTTGTGTTTGTGGTTGCACATCCTTTGGTCTCTGGAAGCTTTGCTTTTGTCTTAAAGAAGAGGCTGGAGTTAAATTTGCCTGGGCATCAGTCTTCAGGGAGGAAAGCATTCACAAACCAACTCCTGTCCCTTTGAATTCAAAATGCTTAAGCCTTGTTTCCTCCATTGGTTAGTAAAAGACAGGCAGAGTTTGTGAGAATATCCAAAAAAAAAAAAAACAAAAATAAAGAGGGATCTCAGATCTCCCAGACCAGTGACCAACGACCAAGGATCAGCATCCAGACAGAAAATGTGTCTGAAGAGAAACACTTCTGGAAACATCATGTACCCCCACTCTAGAGATGCCTTTGTCACTCTGGGTGTGCCCCAGGGAAGTAGACTTAGTGTGTTTCTGGGAAAGCTGTGTTGCTCGGTGCTGCCAGATTGGCCGTCCAGGCTCACTGCTTTGGTATCGGGAGACTGTCGGAGACCTCTAGAGGGGATGCTGTCAGCAAAAAGATGGATCATCAGTCCATCTTTTTCAAATGATGAAAAATAGGACGGACCCTTTGAACTGGATGTGTAATTTGGAAATTTGGGTGTACAGGAGAACTGTAGGAAAGGAAAGTCAGTTTGGTGGCTTGGAGAATTGGTGGGCTAAGCATGATTGTGTCAGAGGCATTTGAATCAGAGCAACTCCATCTTGAATGGAGGCTGGGTAAAATGAGGCTGAGACCTATCGGGCTGCATTCCCAGATGGTGAAGGCATTCTAAGGCACAGGATGTGATAGGAGGTCGGCACAAGACACAGGTCATAAAGACCTTGCTGGTAAAACAGGTTGCAGTAAAGAAGCCGGCCAAAACCCACCAAAACCAAGACGGCAATGAGAGTGACTTCTGGTTGTCCTCATTGCTGAACTCCTACCAGCGCCATGACAGTTTACAAATGCCATGGTAACGTCAGGAAGTTACCCTAAATTACCTCAAAAGGAGAGGCATGAATAACTCACACCTTGTTTGGCATATCATCAAAAAATAACCATAAAAATGGACAACCAGAAGCTCTCGGGGCTGCTCTGTCTATGGAGTAGCCATTCTTTTATTCCTTTACTTTCCTAATAAACTTGCTTTCAATTTACTCTATGGACTCACCCTGAATTCTTTCTTGTGTGGGATCCAAGAACCTTCTCTTGGGGTCTGGATTGGGACCCCTTTCCTGTAACAATTGTGTTTTAATTAAGACAAAAAAAGTTATCTAATATCACCTGTTGGCTATTGTTTAAAGTATTGGTTCTCCATCAATGCGTTTACTGTTTTATATCCATTTATACAACAACAAAACCCAGAAAGTTATATTTGTTATTAATAGGAAAAATATTTTTCGATGACTTCAAATTATCAAAAATACTTTCAATGCTTATAGGGCATTCAAAATCCTCACCACCTTGAGAACATCTTCTTTAGGAGACATCTGAGCAAGTTGCAAGTACAGATATATTTCATAGATCATGGAGGTAAATATAGATTTGTATATTATGGACAGAAATCAGTTTTAAAAATTCAGATACACTAGGAATGTAAGTGGTATTGCCATTCATTTTCCATATAGGACCATGTGTAGTTTTTCCCTGTTATTGTAAACCCTATCTGTTATTGTTCGAGGTGTAGCATCAGTAAGACAGCCTAAGCACAATTGTTTTTAAATCCTGAAGTATTTATTCTGCCAACACTCCTAATTATTCACACTGTATTCGAGTTATCAACATCAAAAAAGATTGTGAAGTTTTTTACCTGGACATATTTCTAGGTCAAATGATTCACCCTTATGTCCAGAAATTTGCAGAAGTCAGTAGGCATTTTATTTTTCTCATATGAAATTGGTGTGGTGAGAAGGAAACAATGAAATGTCATGCGCACCAGAGGGACTGATCCTGAAATCTGTGGTTAATGTAGCTTCTTCCAAGGCCTTCTACTTGTCTTCACAGCTCTCCGAACGCCTTTACCCTCTTTCTGATCATCCTTACTCAGGCAAGCTCTCCCTCTTTCCTTTTCCTTTCTGTTCTGGTGTGTTGAGGCCGGAATAGTAGTCACTCCACCTGTACCCTGATGTTAGCAAAAGGTTCTGTTGGGACCGGCAGTTCTCTCCACACTTCAAGTGAATTTAAAGGTTGTGCATCTTCAATAGCCGCTGGCTGCCTTGTCTAGTTAGTTCCCAAAGACTTTCAACAATGAATCAACAAGGGGAGGCAAGAAAAGCCTGGACCCAACTCAGGTGGGGGTGCCCCCAAAGGAATAGCCTGTGCTGGATTAAGTGGTGGTGGTTGTGGGGAGGGGAGGGCCCTGTTGGAGAAGGAACAATACTGAGTTCACACAAGGGCTCCTGGACAAGACATATCTGCCAGTGATACACGGTCCGCAAGCCTGGGACAAAGAATTGCTGAGTCAGAACATATCCTCATCATCTCTCTTTTTACTACCATAATAGCAATTTACCATCATCCAGTTCTTTTGTGGCATCGGCATATTCAAGGTCTCACAGCCACTATATTTCACATGACTTCCCTCAGCTCTGTCATTTTGCCTTTTGTAAGATAAAAGTTGGTTTCAAGTTCATTATGCTAACCACTTTAGATCTTGGGCATATCTTCTCCGTCCTTGATTTAAACTATCCTTAGAAAAGCCTCATATATCTGATTTATGTCTTTATATCACTAATAAATAAGTTAAATACAGCTAGAATCACTGCCTTTTTTTTGCACCCACCATTGGGCAATTTTTTTGCAATTGAAATACTGCTTATTTCTACCTCACTGGCAGAGCACTTCATGACTCGGGTCTGAGGAAAGTACCTAAGGTATTAAAATCCAGAAAAATCACATCAAGGGCCACAAAAATAAAATCTTTTCTAATACAGCTTGAAAATGGCAAAGAAATATAGAGTTTGAAGGTAGCCTTAGTTCTCTCTCTTGACAAATTTTGGTAAGCTCACTGTTACACCACGGAGAGAATTTTTCCCGAGCAGCTCTGCTGTCTCTGTCTCTAAATCATTCCATATGTCAAGATAAGCTTATCTATACATCACAAAACCACTCTGAAATATAGCTTACTCAGGGGAAAAAAAGTGCTATCTTAACATATTATGTGATAATTAATCACACACAGTTCAGGAAGATACAGATTCTTTTGCAAAACAGGAACAATAAAATAAAGGGGCTAAGATCCAAAAATAAATTGGTACTCTGAAGAAGTTTAGAGTCTTTATTTTTCTGACGTTTCTTAATCTAGAAGCCTAGAGGATACTTTTGTAATCACTAAAGGAATTTTATTCTTCCTACCAGAGCTGTTTCTCCTGGCAAAACAATTAAGTGATTAAAGAGGTTTACACAGTGCATCACTGTGGTCTACTAAGGATTTGTACTTGACATTACCAGTAAATGAAACTCACAGGGGAAAATCTGACTCATAGGGGCTTTTATATAAAGGCAAAACAATTAGTCAATCAGTGTGGAGGAGGGGGAAAGGGAGAGAGCTAGTTGTACCAGATGTTGAGTAGCAAATTATCCAGCTGAGATATCATATATATATATATCTCCAATGGTTGCTTGGTAAATACATATCCTATTGTCAAAAATAGAAAAAAAAAAAAAAAAAAAAAAAGCTTTATTCTGCTTTCCACCAGCACTTCTAACCTCCTGGGGAATAGCAGGAGAAACAACCATTGCAGAAAAATATAAAACTTACCACTCCAAACTTTCCAGGACAAGGACATATATTCATCACCACTATGGTTTGATTAATTCTTGATAGTCTCAAAATTGTGTGGACACTAACTCATTCTAGCTTTCCAAAAGTTATCCGTTCCTTCCTTATCATTAATATCATGTTTTCCTTTTATGGAATGCAAAGAAAACATACTGGCTGAATGTGAACGTGGATCCACACTCCCAACCTGTAATCTTCATCTTAATTCTTGCAGACATTGTTCCAAAGGATTTTATCAAACTCTTATATTATTGCTTGTATATATAATAATCATTTCCATCTTTTCTACTATAAAACCCTGGAAGGAGAGGAATATGTAAACAGCAGCAGAGTTCCTTTTAGATACTAGGCACTTGAGTGTGTTGAGAAAAAAACAATGGATGAATGGCCTGATGATGTTTAATCAAAAGAGCAAAAGTTGGCTTTTCAGTTATGCAAAGCAAGATTTCATTTAGCTGTCATCATCAATTGATTGAAATCTATCCCTGATTCTTTATATCTTGCCTTATATCTAAAAGTTTCACTTGGTAAATGGTTGTCATTCAACATGTACTTCCCACAGTATGCATTCTAAACTGTTCACACCCCACTTGGATTTGTTTCTCAGCACAAACCTTATTTTCCAGTATACATCACTAACGTGCACGGTTAATTTCAACCTGCAACCTGGTGAAATGGTATCAGGCACGCCATATATTAATATGTTGAAAAGTAAAAAAGTGCTTAGTGCCTTAACTAGTTAACCAGTTAAAGGAAGCTACGAGCTGTTTAACAAATTAACTAAACTAACTTCCCGTGTCATACTGATTCCATGCCAGCTGCAGTAGAGTTAGGCGTGAGAAGTTATTGTTCTAAAAGCTGCCCTTGCAAGTTCCAGGACCATCGAGGATAGTACTGCAACTGCGGAAACTTCTTAGAGTAGAAGCAGGGCTCATGGGGTCCTGCATTGTCGGGCTCCTCCCGCAGTGCTTCAGATCTCTTGGTCTGATCCGGGAACAAGAAACACGTGGGTCCAGCCAGGAGCAACGAGCCATTCAAATGAGTCAGCTGGTGTGTGCAAGATCAGTGCTTGCACCTTTGAATTTTGCTCTGCCCACCTGCCTCCTGCAAAAGGCAGAGATCAGAGGCTCCGCAGGATCAGTGAAGAGCATCTCACACTGCGGGAAAGTCGGAGTCTCAGGGAGGGCCCGTGATGGGGTAGCGGTTGAAAAAAGACAGATGCTCCGGAGGAGGGAAAGCAGAAGTGTGAGGTGTTGACTCTCCTTTGTTGTTTAAAGAGGAATTTGGTAACGTAAACATAGTCTGGAAAGTTAATAAATTAACTTATTATTATTATTATTATTTATTTTAGAGACAGAGTGTCCCTCTGTCACTCAGGCTGGAGTGCAGAGGCACGATCCTCGGTCGCTACAGACTCCATCTCCTGGGCTGAAGTGATCCTCCCATCTCAGCCTCCTGAGTAGCTGGGACTACAGGTGGGCCACAGTGCCTGGCTAATACACACACACACACACACGGGTCTCTCAATGTTGCCCAGACCGGTCTCAAACTGCTAGCCTCAAACGATCCTCCTGCCTCAGCTGTGATTACAAGTGTGAGCCACTGTCCTTTGCCTGACCCTCTATTATTGAAAAAGTACCTTGGAGGGTCACCTGGTTGAATACTAAGTGACTGCATGGATTCAAACCCCAGCTCTGCTATGCTTGGGCTGTGTGGCCAATCCAAGCCACCTCCCACCCTACAGTTCCTTCATCTGCAAAATGGATATCATGATAGCGCCTGCCTCATAGAGCTGTTGTGACTATTAAGTCAAAGTTTCTAGATTACATGGAACAATTAGTATATTATCACCACTAACATCATTGTATAGGAGCAAATGTAAAAGGAAGTAAATGACAAAGATAAATTACAGAAGTAAAGCTTTACAGATAAATGAGCTTGAGGTGTAGCAAACATTTCCAGGCTCCTAACATGGTAGAAATCACTCAACAGTATTCCCAGGGGTTTTACTAGAATGGCTTTTGGATCTTCATCAAGTGAAGGGAGAACAATTCCTAACACTGTGCATTGCCGCTCCACTATAAAGTAGAAAGTGTTCATCTGAAAGGGCTGGGAGGGTAAGCTGGAGCTTTGTTTCAAAAAGGATTCTGTTACATAAAAGGTTGTATCAAAAGAAACATACTATGCTCTTCTCTTTAAAGAGATTTTTAAATTATCAAAGATTTCAAGCATTTGTAAAGGTAGAAAGAATAGTAATGGACCCTGAACTCTGCACCTATCACCTAACAAGAATAAGAATCACTCATGGCGAATCCTGTTTTCTTTCATTTATATCTATCCTTGTCTCTTTTCCAAAAAATTACTTGCAGTATGCATTCCTAAATTAAAGGCTCTTAAAAATATAAACACACTACTACTAAAACACTTATAATTAATTATTACTTTATACTAACAAATATGTGGATATTTAAAAATATATATGTGTATATATATATGTATTTTCCAATTGTAAGTTTTGTTTTTTAAATTTTATTTAATGTTTTTATTCTTTCTTTTGGTAATGGTTTACAACACACATAATGCACGTATGTGTGGGTACACATACATACAAATAAATATTTTTAACTTTATATGTTATATAAACGTACTAAGTAATTACACATTTATTAGTAGTAAAGGCACAAATAGTGTTTTACCAACACCGAACTGTGATCCTTTTTTTTGGCTATTATTTTGGATTCATGGGTGCATGTGCCAGTTTGTTACGGGGGTATGTTGGATGATGCTGAGGTTCGGGCTTCTAATGATCCTGTCACACAAACAGTTAACGTAGTATCCAATAGGTAGGTTTCCAGCTCTTCCTACTCTCCCTCTCATCCCCCTCTAGAGTCCCCAGTGTCTACTGTTTCCATCTTTCTATCCATGTGTACCTGATGTTTAGTTGCCACTTATATGCGGCATTTGGTAAAACTCTTTTTCAAATGGGAGAAATGGGTGGGGTGCCTTCTTACCCTCTGCTTGCCAACCCTTTACATTTTAGGTTCCAACTTATTTAGCTCCTGCTATTTTCGAATAAATTGAGGTTGTTAGTATATATCAACATAAAATATTAGACCTCCTTGGAAGGAACAGAGAGTGTGGGGCTAAAGGATGGAAGATAAAAAACAAAAACAAAACAAACAAAACACCAGCCTAGTTATGAGACAGAGAAAGCAAGGCAAAGGGAAGGAAGAAGTATAGGATTGTGGCAGAGATGGGACTGTGCACAGAGGTCAGGCAATGGACTGGCAGGGGTGTCGCTGCCCGATGACCTAAGCAACTGAACCAAGTCTGGCTTCAAGGGAAATGGCCAGTGTTTGGCTGGGAAACAACTCATAAGAATTTTTTGGGCAAGAAGACAGGTGTTGTTATTGTCATTTTGTGGAGAATATGACAAAAAGTAATGGTATGTCACCACCAAAGGTGAAATTATATGATTTTTTAATTAGAGGATTTCTGAGGGAATAAAATAGCATTGTATTATACACAGAGTGAAGATCAACAAGGTTATTAGTATGCATACCATATGCAAATGTGTATAAACATTTACACATATATAGAATTAAACAGACTTGATTTCAAGTCCTTGCTTCCTTAATTCCTATATAATTGAGCAAGAGATTTTTCCCTCATTGAGTCCCAGTTTCCTCAACTAAAAAATGGGAATAGTAACACGTCTATAAGATTACTGTGAGACTTAGATGAGATAAAAACATTCTAAGTACTTAGTTCAGTGCCTGGGCCAGGTACTAATAAAAGTCATATACTTGTCACAAAGCAGCAACACTATCAGAAGCAGAGGTGGCCGTTGTAGTAGTATTATTAATATTTCTCTACCTTCTAGCCAGCTTTTCTTTGCCTGGATACCATTTCAGAACAGAGAAATGCAGGGAGAGGGAAAGGAAATGGATAGTAGAAATAGCCAGTGATTCCAAGACGGTGACTGGGACCTGTGGCAACTGCTTAGAATGAGTAAAGGGATGTGACAACTATGTGAGGATTGACCTTCTGTTGGTGCTTAATCTAATGTCTTCAGGGTAAAAAAGAAAAACTAAAATAATACTAAACAATTTTAAAAAAATAGAATTCCCGCAAATTAGGTTTGGGGGTAAGTGAAGACAAACTACAGAAATAAATTTGGTTGAAATCAATCTTTGCTAAAAGTAGGCTCCGAAGATGAATTGGAGAGGAAATGTCACAAGATGTGAATGGAGAGTTTGTTGAGCATGCTTTCTGGAAAAACAGTAATTTAACTTCAGATAACTTCACTAAATAAAATATTGTATTCCTTGAAACTGAAGTCTGTGAAAGATATATATATATATAGCACTTATGTAGTGATTTTGCTAAAACATAGGAAAGATGGGACAACGTGAGGTATTTCTCACATTGGGTGATTAGGATCACCTAATGCAGCCATTTTCTTTTTGCTGATAATATTGTTCTCATTTAGAAAAAAGATTAATTTCAAAAGATCAGAAAATGGTACTTGAAAATGCATCACTTTGCAGGGGTTCCATTTACAACGTGTTAAACTTTGAGAGAGCACCATTGAAAAGAAAATATGAACATGCCTTAATAGTACATTAAAGCTCTGAGACTGGCTGAAAGGTCTAGTCATATTATAGCACTCATAATATCAAGAAGTGGAAGAGAAAAAATGCCAGGACCTTGAAAAACCTCGACTAAATTGAGAATATCACTTTGGTGTCTCCTCCATGGAGATTACAATGCTTTTGCGTCTCTCCTTCTTTCTTTTTAATATATGGTTCAAGTTCTAAACAAAATGTAAAATGGCTGTTTTATCATGTTCTTAAAGGGAGGAAGATTAATTCTTTGGTGAAAACAGTTCAATATAATGCCCATAGACTAATATTAATTACCAATTTTAGGCAAAATGGCATGCCAAATTAATTACTGATGAACTATTTTAGTGGAAATATGCCAGGAATCAGATTGTTTGGGGCAAAGTGGCTCTGTAATAAATATTTAACACACTGTGGGATATTCTGGTTGCCCTGGTCAGCCATTCATTTCCTTTGATCCCTGGAAACTAATTTTTGTTGCAGTCAACTGTAACTGATTGCAGATGGCTACTTTTTTTTTTTTTCCAAACCAGCCACTTAATGTACAGTTTCCCATTTCTTCATTTGCTTTTCATCTGATTGTACCTCTAACACAGAAAGTAGTAAGACATAGTACCTGAGTTTGTTGGCAGGTGAAATCTGCTAATCATTTAATGCTTTAGAATTGAATCTAATCTGCCTGATGCTTCTAACTATTTATTTAAAATAAGACATTGCTGTAGTGAAAAATCACTTAGAATCTAGTTTATAAGAAGTGAGACACTGTAAGAACACTTTCCCCATTAACAAGGATGTTGTTCCATTTAAGTAGAGTGTTTTATAAACCAATATCATGATTGTTTCTTTGAAGTCTTATCTGATCTTAAAGTTTTTTCCTAAGTTTTCTTTTTCTACCCAAAAACCTGGGATTTCAGAATAGTGGTATGAGCTGGATAAATAATGAATCAGAGTTTACCAGCATAATATATTAATTTTCAAAATATGCATCCCTAACATTTTATTTTATAATGTCCATTATGACTAGAATTTTAAATAGCAGAAATTGTAGAGTAGCTTTTAAAACTGAATAGAAAATCACTGAGTGATTTTTTTCTTTTACACAATACCATAGATTATAAAATTGAATCATATCATCTTCTTCTAAGCACAAATTCAAATTAATTTTTAGACTCACCGACACTTTAAAGAATGCAGGAGAAATGTTGAATTCCTGTGCTAAATCCAAATGAATAACTTGTAAAGACAATGTTAAAATAATCTTTTTGACTTGCATTGTCCAAAACTAGCCACTATCCACATGTGGCAACCCAATTGAATTTAAATGAGTTAAATGAAACTGAAAATTGTATTATTTGATTGCACAAGTCACATTTAAGTGCTCAGTAGCCGCAGGTCATACTAACTGGTGTATTAAACAGTACAGGACTATAGAGCATTTTTGTCATTGCAGGAAGTTCTAAGGACACACTTGTTCTAGATTTGCTTTTCTAACCTCTGGATTTTGGTATACATTAATCTAACAATGTAACACGTAAAAAGAAAAGCTACCATTTTTTGAGGACCTATCTGCTAAGCAGTATACTTGGTGTCTATAATAATGTAAAGCCAATGTTATGACCAATTAGACAATTTGTTTAAAAACTGATATAGAGCAAAAGATGATCTCATTTTGAGAATTACAAATACTTAATTTAACAACCTTTAAAAGAACTTAATGAAAACATACTTTTCAGTATCAAAATAATCGTGTTAAACCTAGCCAACTATAAACATGCTATGATAATCTCTTATCTATATATGTATATTCAATCTAAATGCTAATAAAATATTCCCAACCCACAGCTAGGGGAAGAAAAAAGAAAACTAGATTGAGTGAATAGTAAAATAAGATGAAGTGACTAAAATACTCTTCAGGAATCCATTAAAAAAAAAAAAAATATAAAAAAAAAAGGGGAGAAGGGGCACACCCTATAAACCACACCATTTTTGGGCACAAAGGGGGGGGGACATCT
>NW_016807296.1:761979-768146 GCF_001698545.2 Rhinopithecus bieti
ATATATATGATGTGATTAGATTTTTTTTTCCAGACGTATTCTTCCTCTGTCGCCAAGGCTAGAGTGCAGTAGGGTGATCTTGGCTCACTGCAACCTCTGCCTCCTGGATTTAAGCAATTCTCCTGTCTCAGTCACCCAAGTAGCCAGGATTACAGGCACCCGCTACCATGCCCAGCTAATTTTTGTATTTTTAGTAGAGATGCAGTTTCATCACATTGGCCAGGCTGGTCTCGAACTCCTGACCTCAGGTGATCCGCCCGCCTGGGCCTCCCAAAGTGCTGGGGTTACAGGCATGAGCCAGTGATTAGATTTTTATCCGCTGTGCATCAATTTGTGTTTTCACAAACCCACTTAGACCTAGTTTTTTTGTACATAAGAATAAGAATTGTTGCATTAAGTGTTCTCTTTCATATATATTTACATCTTGTCTCTACATACCTCCTCATAAACAATAAACAACACATTAAATAAATTTTCAAGGCAACATTGTAAATGACACTAATTATCTTAGATACTTTATTTCTGGAATGTTATATTTAATATCTCACAGTATTTTTAAAAACTTAATTATGTTCAGTTTATAAGATTTATTTACTGCATAAGAATGTTTAACATGCTTAATTGATTTGGGCCTCTATATCTGTGCAAGCCCTCACTGTATGAATTTACAGTGAGGAATCGTACCTCGGGGAGGTATGCAGTACAAAATTGGCACAGCTGCACACCTCTGCTCAGTCACTGAAAGCACACAATGTGTTCCTTTGACTTTGTTTCATGAATGTTTCTGATGATTATGTAGTATGTCCTGTACCAAATGACAAGAACAAAACATGTTCACCAATGACAGAATACTAGAATTTGGACTTGGAACTAAAAGGCATTGGCAGGTGCACTTCCATGACTGGGAATCTCCCTGCACTTCACTGAATATTCTGGAATACCTAAAAGCAACCCTAATTATTTATTCATCAATTTAACCATTTAAAAATATATATGTGCCTAGGATATCCCAGATCTTAGTCTAGGAATATAAAGAATAAAACAGTCCTTACCTGAAGGTTTTTAGATTGGAGAAACACAGAGGTACGGAGGAAGTAATTAAAACATGTTTTTATAACTGCCACCAAATGGACAAGCACAAGCTATCGTGGAGGTACAGTGGATAATTACCTAAACCATCCACGGGTATCAGTGAAAGCTTCTTAGGGGAATCTTACCTTAGAGAAATGTTAAAGTTTGAGCTGGAGTTAGCCAGGTAAAGCAGAACTAAATATCTAAAGTACTCTAGATAGATATATAAGAATAGACACAGAAGGACAACCCAGGAGTGTTTTTCAAGGTTATTCTACAGACTACAATAAATTACAGTAATTATTAATAATCGTCTCACTTACGTGGCAAAAAGTCCTATAGTCTTATCCATATCCATTCTTTGCCTTTAAAAATGAAATCCCAGCATTTTAGCTGAGCAGTTGGCTGACCATCTAAAGACTGTATTTCTTAGTCTCCCTTGCAATTAGGCATGGGAATATAACAAATTGCCAGCCAGGGATACATGAGCGGAAGGAAATTTGTAATGTTCTTTTTTTATTTTTATTTTTTGAAATTTTCATAAAATCCAGCTCCCGGAAGAATGAATGTCTGATTTCTGAGCTCTGTCTTCAAAGGAAAGTGGAATGACTTCTATTCTATGGGCTATCTGAAATATAGATGGATGGTAACTGGAGCAGCAATCTTCGCATTACAAGACTAAAATTGCATGTTGAGAATGACTGAGCCATAGCATAGGAGAGCCTGGGCCCTTGATACCACAGAGCCACCCTAGCAGTACCAGACTGCTTAAACTTGGAAAATTATGGGAGAGAAGCAATAAATTTGCAACTTGCTTATGTCACTATTATTTTCAGACCTTTGCTACAGCAATCATCTTTGTTAAATGTTAAAAAAGTAACAATAATTTACTTTTATCTTTACAGTATTCTTGTTATTTGACTAGAATTCCTGATGTACCATGAGAATAGAATCTCCATTGACTGCCACAGTACGATTTGTAAGGTGACCCGAAATAAGTTTTTGGATCCTGATAAGTCTATGTTAGCTATCTGATACACTTTTTGAACAAAGATTTATGTCCATAGATTCTTGGGCATAAAAGAGTTAATTTGATAGATCTTTTAAAAATAAGTTGGCAGTGTAAATATATTTAGTGACTTAATCCGGCCGTATCTTTTATTACTTATTTTTAACATATTTGCATGTATTATCTTGAAATATACTACGGAGACATTTTCATAAAGGTACAATTTGATTCACTTTCTCTTTGTACACAATAATTAATATTCTGCTATTCTTTGAAAATGAAAACAAAGTTACAGATAAAGCATACTGTAATACAACTAAAAATACTGTTTGCAAAGGAACCATGTATGGTGTATTCTCAGTTAGGAAGGCAATACATTTTAATGTCATAAATGCCACACTTTATTGTTCCAGATACAGTTGTGTTTGATTTATTACTAATTTTGCCTGAAAAATTAAAAATCAAACTTTATGATTATGCATGCAAAACTATGAACTCTATATCATATCGAAATAACTCAGAATATGAAAAATTATAGTTCTTCATTATAAGCTGACATTTAACTAGTTGGCATACAAAAAACATCAGGTAAACTATCTGCTTTTAAAGACTGTACATCCTTCATCCTCAAGCCATGCACAAATTCAAAGTAAAGCACTACTTTGAATTTTTAATTATTAGATATTTTCTATTAATCAATAAAACATTGACTTCACTGAATATCACTTTTAATGTCAACATATAGCATTCTTATAGTAAAATGATAATGACTAATAATTAATAATAATTGATGACAAAATGCTCTCTTGTTTCTTATATCCTCATACAGTTTATGTACTACTTATACACCTGACAGTATAAAACTTTGTTATTAGAAGCCATTTAATATTCTGATATTTCCATTAAATTCACCTCAAACATAGAAATAAAATTTGGTGCCAACTGAGAAAACATCACAAAACCAGATCGAGAGATATTGCCTCCTCTTCGGTGATCGGCCAGAGTTCAGTGTTAGGCATCACTTTCTAGACCACACTGACATCCTGGATGATAAGATTTTTGCTTTAGTTGTACATTATAAATCTAAATGTTATTCCATCTCTGTGATTCTGTGATGACAGAAAAGACAAAGCTTAAAAGGCTGGAAAGTCCCAGCTACCTACTCGGGAGGCTGAGGCAGGAGAATGGCGTGAACCCGGGAGGCGGAGCTTGCAGTGAGCCGAGATTGCGCCACTGCACTGCAGCCTGGGAGACAGAGCGAGACTCCGTCTTAAAAAAAAAAAAAAAGGATGAAAAGATCCTAGATATCCTTATTCGGAGGCTAAAATGAAAGGTATCCTCTAATTGAAGGCACCACAATGAGCTAAACAATAAACTAAACTTATTTCCTAAAAGAACTCTCCAGCCCCTTAGACATAAAAAGCCTGATTCTTTCTCCCAGGGAGTCATTGACATTCAAATCTTCCTCCTAAGGTTGAATAATATTCACAATATCTTTATATTTCCAGCCTGACAAACATAGGTCTGCTGTGCCAAAAAAAGTACATTCAGGACTTGTCAGAGGCATTCTGTGTGGCTTATTGCCTTTTTATTTTTTTCTGAAGTCAGAATCATATCTACAGCAAATTCAACATCAAATGACAAGCCAGAATGATCAACGCTGCTCATAACAAATCCACCCTTCCAGCCCTTAAGCATTATGTGCTACAACACAGGAGTGTTGCAGTCGATGTATTTGAACTAGAGGACAGTATAATACCTGAGCAAGCATTCTGGGATGAGCTGAGGGATGACTGTAAACAGAGATGGCACCAGACATGCTGTAAAGCACACAATCAAATATGACACAGCAGAGCTGTGAAGAGCCAGCCATCAACCACACGGGCAGCCTCCTGCTCTGGCAATTGGGATGGAAGAGTCTCTCAGAGTCACAGGCGGTTATTGGTTTTGAAACTTCAGCTGTAGCTGCAATAAGTAGTCTTTACATAAAGGGGAGTAGAGAGAACTGTGATACATTAGGTCAGCATAACAGTGTTTTCAGAAACAGTGCTTACAAACCACGAGTCCAAAGAAAAAGTAATTGATTTCATGTAAGAATGCTAAAGGATCACTTAACACCTCTGTAAACTACAATGTAAATCATGTGTTGCTCGTTGGAAATACCATGTACTGACAGGACTCTGGTTAGAAATAAATTAGACATTCATTCTAGATCATATCCTCAGGTTGGTATAGAAAGGCATCCATTTGTTGAAATTCCCCCTCACTGTGTTTCTTCAAGACAAATAGGATGAAAAATACGACACAAATAATCCTCCTGCAAAGGAATCTTAAATCCTTAGGCAACTTCACAGTGTCAATTAGTTTGGCAGTTAAATGTAAATGACTCAATGGAAATGGAGTATTAGGACATGCATTTTACATAGTGAAGAACCCTTGATTCAGATTGTGTAAGCTAAAGGAAGAAATGTCAGTTTAGCACCCTTAATTGAGGTCGGCAAACATTTCCTGAAGCTGTAATATTTGCCAGGCACTGTATCCGGCAATGGGGGTTTGAAGATAAATTATGTACTGAGTTAGTTTATTTTAAACATCTTTCCAAATCCATCCAAATAAATTAACATATGGTTTGTTTCAGTGTAAGTACAACTCTCCTCAAAATGTACTGAAATATTTAACAATTCAATCAATCTGAAGCTAAATTATATAAAAACATAGGTGTATATGGCATATTCATAATTGTGTGCGATCACCTACTTTGAGTCCCAGTGCTTTGCAGAAACAGGTGTAAAAATTATCCTGCCATTTGATCCAAGGCATTTTTTCCATTACATTCATTTTCACCAATATTTTCTATTTTGCAATTTTAAAGGATTATCAGAAGTGATTCTGGTGTTCCTAGTGTTACAAACATGAAGAATTTTCTTAATCCTAGTTGTGGGATAAGGTGATAAGACAGCTCATTACAGAGAGTAAACATGGGGGGACATAAAG
The DNA here is from genome assembly GCF_001698545.2 of Rhinopithecus bieti. Classification (NCBI taxonomy): domain Eukaryota; kingdom Metazoa; phylum Chordata; class Mammalia; order Primates; family Cercopithecidae; genus Rhinopithecus; species Rhinopithecus bieti. Next base: position 767,054 of record NW_016807296.1, read on the forward strand.
AGGCAGGAGGTTCTAAGGTAAACCTGATCCGTTCAGGTATCCTGATTCCCAGGTCTCGTATCTTTCATATGGCCACCCCCTCTCTGGCTTAGCTCTTTCTATTTGGGGTCAGAAAGACCAGAATTTGAGGCCTGTTTAATTCTTTACTATTTGCACAACCTTTGAAAATTTAATTGCTTAACTTTTCAACTTTAAGTTTTCTTATTAGCATCTCTGTTGTTTTCTTATATTGGTATTGTCATTAACATCCACACTACCCTCACAGTATCTACTTCACCTGTTTTCATATTTATGTATTTAGTCCTTTATTTCAAGAACACCATAACAACATACTGTTTTTCCAAGTGAATAAATTGATAAAAAACAAATGTCTGTGATATGCCAACAAGATATTTTCTACAAAGGCCAGCATAGATCTTTCAAGAAAGCAACAAGAAGGTTAGAGCACACACCTTGTATAGAGCAGACACATGTCTTGGTATTTTCAGGTCATGCTGTGGAAAAGGTGGAGAAAAAAAAGCCCAGGCTGGGTTTGGTGGTTCATGCCTGTAATTACAGCACTTTGGGAGGCTGAGGAGTGAGGATTGCTGGAGGTCAGGAGTTTGAGACCAGCCTGGTCAACATAGTGAGACTTCATCTCTCAAAAAAAAAAAAAAAAAAAAAAAAATGCCATTCATGCTAGTGCAGGCCTGTGGTCCCAACACTTAGGGAGACCGAGGTGAGAGGACCACTAAAGTCCAGGAGCTGGAGGCTGCAGTGAGCCATGATTGCGCTACTGCACTCCAGCCTAGGAGACAGAGTGAGACCCCGTCTCTAAAAAACAAACAAACAAATACTCCAGTGCCCCTAGAGAAGCATAGAACATGGGATTTTGAAGTAAAAACATTTCTGATCTTCTAAAATGTCTGAGATAGTCTAGCTCCTGAGAGAGCCAAATTGTTCTGCATATTGTATTCCTTATATTCACAAAGTCAATGTCTCAAATATATTACAACAGAAGAGTGGTCTTTTTATTTAGGGTCCTTATGGCTTTTTTTTTTTTTTTTTTTTTTTTTTTTTTTTTTTTGGGGGGGGTTTTTTTTTTTTCCCCGGG
>NW_016807296.1:768284-775530 GCF_001698545.2 Rhinopithecus bieti
TTCCTTTTTATTTTTTTGTTTTTTTTTTTTTTTTTGAGACGGAGTCTTGCTCTGTTGCCCGGGCTGGAGTTCAGTGGCCGGATCTAGGCTCACTGCAAGCTCCGCCTCCCGGGTTCCCGCCATTCTCCTGCCTCAGCCTCCCGAGTAGCTGGGCCTACAGGCGCCCGCCATCTCGCCCGGCTAGTTTTTTTGTATTTATAGTAGAGACGGGGTTTCACCGTGTTAGCCAGGATGGTCTTGATCTCCTGACCTCGTGATCCGCCCGTCTTGGCCTCCCAAAGTGCTGGGATTACAGGCTTGAGCCACTGCGCCCGGCCATGGCTTTCTATAACAGTAAAATAAATAGAGTTCTTATTGAGGTCTAATACCCTCCTGCTGTTGTTTAATACAAGAACGATTTTCCTTACACATTGCTGGAAATATTATCACACTACACTGGAGTTAATTTTATTTCCCCAGGGCCAGAAATATAGAATACGTGGTTTTCTACCACCTGTTAATAATACAAAAATGCTATTTTCTTTTGGCTACTTATTGTTACACAAAGAAAAGATTTAAAACTTCAGAAAAAAAGCACACAATATGATAAGTTAAAAGTAAACAAATATGAAAGATTCTGATTTAAACATTTCTAGTAGAAAATACTTGTAAATATGAACATAAAAGGCCAATTGCTTTATAATAATTTGTCTACGAATTTCCTGCCTGATAGATGATCACCCACTTGAGGGCAAGGGCATTTTGTCTTACTCATTTTTCATCTTCAGCACTCCACACAGTTTCTCATATAATTCCTAAAATATATTGTTGCATCCATTAACAAATGAATGAAAAAAATACAAATTTAAGATTTTTTTTAAATGAGGATGAAAATCCAAAGACTTTGTTTCATAGAACTTATTTTCAGATGAGAATGATGGTTGGTTCTAGGACATGCCCATCTCCCACCTTTGATATAATCTGTGGATTGCCCACATTACTCACTCTTTGGGGAAACGGCATTGAAGGCAAATATTCAATGAGATCTGATGGAAAATGAGACCTGATGGTAATAACAACCAAATCATTTACTGTTAGAATTTTAATCCTATTAGTTAACTGGATGGATGTTAGAATGGACAAGCGATCATGAAAGAATGTTCCCGGCAGCACTATATCATTAAGTCATTACTTACATGGCTTATGCTAATTCTAGAAAAATTGATGCTACTATGGAATGCATTGTACTGCCCCCACCCCACCGCACCCAAATTTCATATGTTGAAGCCCTAATCCCCAGTGTGATGGTATTTGGAGATACAGCCATTGAGAGATAATTAGGCCATGAAGGTGAATCCCTTATGATGGGATTAGGGCCCTTACAGGAAGAGAGGGGAGACCTCTCTCTCTCTGTGTCCCGCTCTCTCTCTCTCTCTTTGCCATATGAGGACATAGCAATAAAACTGCCATCTGCAAGTCAGGAAGAGGGCCCTCATCAGGGACCAAACCAGCCAGCACCTTGATCTTAGACTTCCCAGCCTCCAGAATGGTAAGAAATCAATGTCGTTTGCTTAAGCCACACAGTCTATGATTTTTTTTTTTTATAGCAGCCTGAGCAGACTAAGACAGATACCTAGCAGAATTCAGACAGAATGGCTAGTTTAGCCTAATCAAACTCTTAGTCAGGTGAGGATGCAGTTAGTTGAGGATACAATTAGTTAGGCGAGGCCTGGATCTGGGCACATGCCTGGGAGGAAGGGATAAGGATCATCCTGGTTAGTTCTGAGTACCCCACAATGAAAGAATCACATGTGAAGAAATAGGAGACCCATCCTAAAAATAAATAAAATCATTACATATAATATTATAGATAATAATTATATTTATAATGTTATATATATATATATACACACACACATATAATTTTCTTTAGTTTTAGGAAACAATCTGTTTTTGGTTTTACCACCTCAATATTTTAAAATCCATATTTTCTCATGCACAGTTGATGTTGGCTGTCCCCAGAAGTGTTGTGAAAATGGACTTACTTCAATTCAGTGAATCTAAAGATATAGAGGGCATTGAACATTTAGAGTCGAGACTTAGTATCCTATTCTTTTACGTGTTGCAGAGACTGCAAATCCATTATTTATGTCCTTTTGAACCATGAGACATCCTTTGAACCATGAGTTTCTTTAGCCTGGAAAATAAGCTTTTTAATTTAGAATACTACAGCTTGGAGCTACATATACAGGATGTATGCATCTTCATGGGATACGAGAGAGTGCATTACAATGTAGGACTGTTTCGCCACCTGGGGAGATGCTGGCCTTAAACCCCTGGAAGAACACCTCGAGACAGAAGGAACCTGGTCACCATGATCCCTTCTAGAACATGAGGCTTCTTGGGGTTCTGAAAACAAATTACAAGTACTTCAAACTAAAGAGCCTTTGTCTTTTTTGTTAATCTGTAAAGTTAACACCGGCAATAGCAAAAAAAAAAAAAAAAAAAAAAAAAAAAAAAAAAAAAAAAAAAATCAAAGAAAATGTATTTCCAAAGAAAAGGACCATAATAGTGATAACCTGAAGGTCACATTACAAAAAACTATTGTTAAGTGTTGCAAAATTTGAAGCTTATTTTTTTTTTCACCAAATGAAGTGGTGCAGGTAACTCTAATTCTATTTTCAAGATAATTGGGAGGTAAATATAGGTAAACAGAGAAGAAGGCAGATTCAGCAACTTAGGGAAATGTCATTTTCACTTGGTTTGACTAATGTTCCTAGTCAAGCTAGAGAAGCATTTATATTAAACTATCACTATTAAGAAGACAGTGTGACAATGGGAAAATCACAGTTGTTTCCACAGTCTCTTTGGAAATGCTTTTGTAATACAGAAGGCAAGTGTGAATTCAATCCAAAGACATTAAATCTCAGTAGGCAATGGGAAAATCTTATGTTTTCAGTTTGATGAAAATAACATATTTGTCCCATATATGTATATGCATCTTTTCCAACATGGGAATTGGAAAAGAACATTTGCAAATAATTACCTAAAGTTTATTGCTCGAAAGTCTACAATGGCAAAACTTTGAGAAGGAAAGAAATCAGGACATGTACAATAGTATAGATAGAATTTGAACTATTTCATATATATATATATAGAAATGTGTGTGTATATATACATATATAAATATATGTATAAGTACAAAGTTAAAATAGTTGTGTGTACTGATCACCTTTTTTTGTGTAGGTGTTCAACACAATTATATAGGAAAATAACGCAGTCCCCAGACGTTTACTTTAGTTTCTTCAGTAAATTCTGTATCTATATTCACATTACTTAATGTTTATCTTTTTAAAAGAGTAAATACATTCTGAACCATTAATTATTTACATAGTTTGGCCAGGCATGGTGGCTTACGCTTGTAATCCCAACATTTTGGGAGGCTGAGGCAGGCGGATTACCTGAGGCCAGGAGTTCGAGACTAACCTGGGCAACATAGTAAAACCCCGACTCTACCAAAAATACATAAATTAGCTGAGCATGGTGGCGGGCACCTGTAATCCCAGCTACTCGGGAGGCTGAGGCAGGAGAATCTCTTAAACCTTGGAAGCAGAGGTTGCAGTGAGCTGAGATCACACAACACTGCCCTCCAGCCTGGGCAACAAAGCAAAACTCGGTCTCAAAAAAAAAAAAAAAAAAAAAATCATTTATGTAGTTTGTGTTAAAAAAATGATGAAAAAATGCTAAATAATTCTGTGAATCTCTTACAGCTGACTTCTCATCATACTTGAGTCCTTTTAGTTTGGCATCTTAAATTACCAAGGAGACACTCTTGACTCCCACAAATTGCTATTTTGATCAGTGTCTACAAAATTTCTTAAGAAGGGAGCATTTCTTTTCAGGGCTAGCTGGATTCTCCTCTGATATATAGTCCCTTGTAGTGAGTTGTGATGCCTTCTTGATTTACATGCCATCTTCCAGTCTCTCTCCTCTGCATATGTGTCCAAATAAGCATTACTATTGTCCCATCTTTTATTCATTATGCAAATGTTTATTCAACATTGAAGGGAATACAAAGATGCATGCAACGGTGTTCTAGTCTTGAAGGAGTTCACAGTTGAACGTAGACAGCTTAGGCTACACATTACACCAACGGCAGTGATAATAAATACCTTCACCTTTATTCATTTAAAACCTTTGCAATGACTTCACATTAACTATAAAGTCCCTTCTTTTTAGTAGGCTGCTCATAGTCCTTGACCAGCTATGCTTCCAAATTCATTTCCTCCTCCATATACAATGTCAGTTTGGGGAAGGAATATGATCATTTTGTTTCCCAAGTCTCCACAAATGCTACTTCCCTTGTCTGAATGCCCTTATCACATCTCAAGGCTTCTTACGATATAATCAGTTTTTAAAAATCCAGTTTTATTCCCTCTAGTATCAAAATGTCTTTCTTGACCTTTACAGTTACCAGTTATAGTTCCTACTGTAAATTCATGAGTTATTTTTTGACCAGTTAGTGACATTTCCTATATTTTAGCTATGTATTATATCTTAACTTCTAAATGTGTGTTTATCCTATATCATCCCCTGAAATCCTTAACACAAGTGCGATGCACACAGTATGTTGAGAAAATACCTGATGCATAAATTAATGGAGGTGTTCACCGCTTTCTGATTTCTCCATCAGAGATAAACCAGAGCTGGGAATACCCAACATGGAGGGGTTAAGACTCCAATTTAAATAGGAAAAAAAAATGAAGCTTAAAAAAAATTCTAGGGAATGCAAAGACCTGCCATTGAAGACTGGAGTGAAACAAAACATTTGCCAAAGGAAAAAGAACACGTTTGATAGAAACATTACAAGTCCCAAATTAATTTAAGTACCAAATCCAACATCTATGGAAAAGGAGGAGACAGTTTGGCCAAGAAAGGGAATGCGCTTCTTCATAGAAGGCTCTGAGGGAACAGACAGTGTTCCAGTTCCTGTTGAACTGATTAGTCATGTGTGAGGAGTACCCAGAATGAGACCTGCTCAGCATCCATGCAGTGATCCGTGTGGTCCCGCTTGTGGTTAAGTTGCTTCCTGCATTGCTTCCAAGTGGCAGGATTAAATCCACAGTGGACTTTCATCAAAGGCCTCTATTATGCTATGTACTCATGCATATGTCAGTGAATGAGATGCTCTATGGTGGTGAGTGCTTATTCTCACTTGACAGCTCAGAGAACTGAGTAAAGTATTAATAGATCTAATGGCCTTGGCTATTAAAGTGACTGAGTTCCGATTTGAATGGTGATTTCACAATTCTTTTTGTATATTTAGTTTGTTCTCATTTTTTAATATTTGTGAGCCCCCTTTACAGTAATACCTACTCTTCTGTAGCCCCATTAGAATTTAAAAATAATTACCCTACCAATTTTGTCAAGTGGAAGAAAAAGAACTGACAAGAAATATGAAATTATATCAGATTAGTCTACTATAAAATTATATTATACATTGTATTTTAAATAATATCCCATTTCTAATCTTTGCATATAATACAAACTTCAATTTTTTCTCATGTAATAAATAAGGCACATTGCCTAATTATTTTGTATCACTCTTGGGGTTGGGGAAGGGAAGCATGATTTTTTTTTAATACAACTCCAAAAAGTGACATGTTGATTTTAGAAAGAGATTAAATTTAACATCGTGTTATTTTATTTTTTTCAATTTGATTTATACACTGCATAGTAAGTGTTATCTGATAAGCATAACTTACAAATTTAGGGAGACTCATTTTGAGGTAAATTTGTAGAATTTTATACAATTAACATGTTTATATTCCATATCAACTTGTTATTTTTCTTTCCACTGTTATTCAGTAGTGAATTATGCACATAAATTAAACAATATATGTCTTAGAACACAACCTATTTATAACTGATTTATAACCTATTTATAACTATTTCTAAACCACAACACCAAGTAAAATCCTGTTTAGCGATAAACGAAGTGACAGAATCAAAAGCAGAGGTATGAGATCTATGGTGACCAACATGGTACCTTATTTTCTAAATAATCACCCATAGGCTCTTTAACTACTTTATTTTGGAAGTAAGCACATTGAAATGATTATTTTCTGTCCTACTTTTTAGCAAATGGAAATCAATACACATTAAGAACGTGAACCTTCAGCATAACTTTGAGAACTACTGGAACTTCTGAAACTATTGGGAAGGGAATTGTTTTGGAAACTGCTCTACAGAGGAGAAAGTTAAGAAGGGCCTTTGCAGAGGGGAGATGAGTCATTATCATCACATATGGGCAACCAGCAAACAGTGAGGTGCAGTTCTGACCTTCAGCCTCTATCACCAATTCAATGCACAAGTTGACTGCTGAGTTAGTAATGCAGCTATGTTGGCATGTCAAAGACCAGATAAACTCCCATTGCAGTGGCTCCAGAGGTGACAGTAGAGCTTCCAGCCTTTATTTATTTATTTTTATTGATACATCATGGCTAGTGCATATTTTCAGGGTTCATGTGATAATTTGATACATTCACATAAATCAAGTAAGTGTAATTGGATTATCCATCACCTTAAATATTTATATTTTCTTTACTTATAGCCTTAATTGATGTGACTTTCAATGACTTAAACATATTAAATTCATCTAGTCATGAGAATTTAGCAGCTGAAATCAAACATTTGAAGTGTCAACATTGGTGAACTTATAATTAAAGAATAATTTACAGAAAGTTGACCTAAAAGGTAAACTCTGCGTTATTATTGATGGTCAGACTATCCAAGCATAAAACTCCATGTATGGATCATTTTATTTTTGTTTTGTTTTTAGTTTTGTGGGTACCTAGTAGGTGTATATATTTATGGCATACGTGAGACATTTTTACACAGGTGTACAATGCCCAATAAGCACATCAGGGTAAATAGGGATATCCAACATATCAGGCATTTATCCTTTCTTTGGATTACAAACATTTCCACTTATACTCTTCTAGTTATTTTTAAATGTACAAATAAATCATTAACTGTCATTACCTCGTTGTGCTACCAAATACTAGATCTAATTCATTCTATCTAACTATAATTTTGTATCCACTAAGCATCCCCACATCCCTTTCCCCTGACTACCCTTCTCGGCCTCTGGTTACCATAATAATTCTAGTCTCGGCCGGGCGCGGTGGCTCAAGCCTGTAATCCCAGCACTTTGGGAGGCCGAGACGGGCGGATCACGAGGTCAGGAGATCGAGACCATCCTGGC
>NW_016807296.1:779142-822018 GCF_001698545.2 Rhinopithecus bieti
GTCACTATCTCCATGAGGTTTTTGAATTTTTCTTTTTTGGCTCCCACAAATAAGTGACCATTTTATTTTTAAGCCCTGCCTTTCCATTACATAGAGGAAATCTGTGCAACTTCCATAAATACCATTGGGAACGCTTTGCAAAATTGAAACTGTCTCTTTAGGCTTAGGTCTAAATGCCGCTCATGTTATTACTGTCTCTAGTGTTGGTTCTCCAAACTTTTGTCACTGGTTTTGAGGTTCCAATTTATTTAACGAAGCTTTGAGAGTACAACAAAATACAATGTCAGATGGGCAAAATTAATTTTTTGAATTCCTGAGGGAAGCAAACTAGTTGGAGGACAAGATAATGTAAACTTAAAAAGCGAAACAAAGAAAGAAACCTAGAAACCTCATTATAAAAGTCAATAAATCATTTGTAATTTCCTTACAAACTTATGCCCGGTAAACTCTATGTTAATTCGAGATGGAGTCTCTCTATCTCTCTCTCTCTCTCTCTCTCTGTCTCTGTCTCTCTCTCTCTCTCTCTCTGTCTCTCTGTCTCTGTCTCTCACCCTCTAAATGTTTTACATTTTTCAAACTACCACCTGGGATTACCATATAGGGTTTCCATAAACTAAATTTCCTATAGAAGGTGGGCAACTAGTGATACCTTATCTTCCTTCAAGCTAGAAAGCCTTTGCAAATAATCTAGAAGTGGGATTGTTGGCATCTGCCAAGATTGTTGAAGCAGTTGGTCCTTGTTTTCTCTAGTGGTGGACTGAGTTTTGAAAAAAGGGTTAGAGTTACATGAAAAATGTTCCATCAGCAACACTAAAGGTACAAAAACAGATGAAAACATCTTTTATGCCTAAATCTTAGGGTTTTTGTTCAGCGGGTTTGTATTCACATCTCGAAGTGTGTGCCATTTTAATGACAACTCATTGTGTCCTAGAAAAACTCTACTTCATAATTTCCTTCTTTCATTCTTTTATAAAATAATGTGGCTGAAAACAAGAATGGATTCTTTTAAAAATATTTGATGATGTTAGTTCTCAACCCTCAGCCTCAGAAGACTGGGTAACACAATGCCTTTTTGAAAATGAAACAAAAGGCACAACTGCAAAAGTAAAAAGACGTTTCCTGTGTAATATACTAGTGAACATGAAGATCAAGTCTACAAAGTCACGCAGCAGAACAGAGAAGAGGCACTGCGAAACAAGCAGGTACAACAAAGGTTGTAGCAAACATCTCAACTCAGTGTTTTCCGCATATCTACACACTGACTTGCCAAGTTTCAGAAGGTGAAAGAGAACCCTAACCCTACTCTAATGTTTAAGAATACACACCTGCACTTACTCATCCTATAGCTGTTTGAAGAAGTAGACTTATATAATTCTAGTGTGTTGTTGTTGTTGTTGTTGTTGTTGTTGTTTGAGAAAGTGTCTCACTCTGTTGCCCAGGCTGGAGTGCAGTGGTACGATGTGATCTCAACTTACCACAGCCTCGACCCCCCTGGGTGCAAGTGACCCTTCCACCTCAGCCTCCCAAGTGGCTGGGACTCCAGGCACATGCCACCATGCCCAGCTATTTTCTTAAATTTTATTTTTTGTAGAGATGGGTTTTGCCAAGTTGTCCAGGCTGGTCTTGAACTCCCAGGCTCAAACGATCCTCCTGCCTCCACCCACAAAGTGCTGGGATTAGAGGCGTGAGCCACTGTGCCCAGCCTAACCTAATTCCTGTATTTTTTAACATAGCTAGCTAGCTAGCACACTTTTCTCTCTATCCAGTCATGGATGGGTCAATGCCCAACTGGGGAGTCACGTGTAGAATACCCTCTGAAATTCTTGACCTTCTTGGCTTGAGGATTGTCCAAGAGAGCCTTGAGAGCCTTGAGAGGCTTCTGGAGCTTGAGAGCCATCAGTGGGATGGCATAAGAGGAGATCTCCTCGTACACATACTAACAGTTCATTTACTGAGCACCTACTATGTGCCAGGGAGTGCCCTAAGCACCTATTGTGATGACCTCTTTTAACCCTACAACAGCTTCATGTTAAAGTTTCTCTTCTTACCCCGTTTCACAGTTAAGGAAACAGAAGCATAACAATTAAGTGAAAAGACAGTGCTCACCCAGCTAGTCAATAACAGAGCAAAACTGCAAACTCAGTCATCTGGCTCCACGGCCTTTGCCTTCCTCCTTCAGCTCTGTTCTGCTTTATTGGACAAGAGCTTGCCTTTTCCCCGGTAAAGTCATTTTAATCACCTGCAGTGGATGGGGTACAGAACTTATTAGTCTCTGGTGATTCTGCACTAATTTTAATTACCCCTTTGTTATGATGGGGTGTAGGGTGAGGGAGGTAAGGCTGAGCTGTATGGGAAGCCAGGTTTTTCATTACTAGATATCTTAACAAAGATGGTTCCTGCCAGTTATAACACCTTTATAACTCCTTCCCCAAATTTAAGGTATATTACTTTCTGACTTGGCTATGAAAAGGAAAAGTTGGATTTTTCTTATTTTGTTTGCTTCCTTAATTGGCATAATTTAATCTAAAAACTACACACACACACACACACACACACACACACCCCTACTTTATTAAGCTTTCTCTGTTTTTCCTTTAAGTTGTATAGAGCTAAAACTGACACCTGAGGAAGAGACTAATTGGTAGGTTCTGTAATTGTATGTAGTTTCAGTCTCTAAATGTGAAAAATGGTTATGTTCATCAAATTATTTGCCAATTCAAATTCACTAGTTGTTTGTTGTTCATCACGTTTTTCGTTGAACGTTGCTTTTCTACTAAACTTTCAAATTTATTATTTACTAATGTATTTATCTTTAACAGAGGGAACATTCCACGGGAAAGAGAAAAAAATTTCCTTTTCGTTAAGTGTCTGAATACTAGCCTAGTTTTGTTTGCTTGTTTTGGAATATATACCCTACATATACCTTGCTACACATATATCTATATAGGAAAAAATATTTAAAGGGAAGAAATAAAATAGCTCAATTCAGGCATAGTTATATTGTCAAGACATAATTCCAACAGCAATTAAAATATATTACCCTGAAAATGATGTTTTATCTACAGGCATGATTGAACTGACTGTTACGATAGTGAATTTTTTTTAATAATAAAAGAGGCAATATTTTTAAACTGACTAAACTGCTTTGGCCCTTGCTTAGCTAAGTATATAGGCAAAATTTATAACTCCAGTGATTTACAGAGCATGTCCTGATAGTATTCCTATACTATTCAATATTGCTCCCTCTTCTTACTCTGATTCGATATTAGGTGCCTAAACTTATAAATAAGATGTTCTTAGAGGAGGGTCCCTTCACCAAATCGATGATGATGATGATAACAGCAGATATTTACTGAGTGTTGCTACAGTTAAATGTTTTATAGACATTATATCGTATCTCTTTTCACAGATGATGAAAAGGAGCTTCAGGGAGTTAAGTCAGTTACCAATGATGACTCAGTAAGAAAGATTAAATCAAGATTTAAACCCATGTGTTTATGACTCTAAAGCTCTTGCTTTTACTACCACAAATGACTATTCATATTTATAATTTATGATGTTAATTTTCTCAAAATAAAAATTTTTAAAAGACCACTGCAAAGTGAAATGAAAGATTTTAGGCTGTAATGGAGAACATTCTACCATATATTCAAATGGAGAAATGAGATGCCCATGATTTAATTTCACTAGATTCAACAAGATTTTTTATTTAGAGTACTTACATAATTTAAAAATGTTTTATTTAGAATGATTAAATCATCCCCATGATTTAAATAATTTATTTCAGTGATTTAACAATTATTTAATAGAATAATTTAATAGAATTATTAAATTTTATTTAGAATATTAATTCCCATGATTTAATTTCATTGGATTCAGTAAGATTTTTTATTTAGAATTTTTAAATTCTAAATAAACTTTTTAATGAATTATAACAAAATGTTTATAAGGTTTGTATCACACTGTTGTACCAGTGTGATGCAAATTTTGTACCCAAATTGCGTTTTGTGTTTTTATGTATAATATGAAACCCATAAACATTTAAACATGGAGTTTAAAATATTTTACAGAATTTGAATGTCTGCCAATATGAAAAACAAAACCTGGAGGGAAATTCTGTGACTTTTCTATGCCTGTTTTGCTTTGAAATCAATTGCCATGGCTACTCATAGTTAATGTTTGAATCAATCATCTCATTAAGATTTCATATAGTTCATTAAAAAATTCACTGGCATTGCTCGTGGACACTATATTTCTTGCTATGTGATTTTTATTTTCAACAAATATAATGGGATGTATGGGGAAGTGGGGAAGTTTTGTGTTATTGGCAACTCCAGAAGGACGTCCACCTGCCTCTGTAGAACACTGCTGTTGTTGGTCAAAGCTGTTTCCAGGGCTTAAGATACAGAATTCTTTGACTTCATTCAGTGTTCTGCGCTTTCTAGCCACTGGCAGAGAACTACACACATTTTTACAACTCTTTCCATTCTTTCACCTGCCAGACACATACAAACAAAAATATGCTAATAAATCAAGGACTATGCCAAAGAAGGGGCAAAGTCAGGTTCATCAGAGCCATGTCCATTTTAGCATGCAAAATATGCATAATTAATGTAAAACGAGGGAAATAGAATTGGCAGAAAAGTGTGCATTGTTTTTATCTTTCAGGGGCAGATGAGACTTTATTTTCAATGACTATATCGTGTTTTGAAAGAAAACAGAAATATGAAAAATGATAGAAATTATAGTAATCATGAAAAAAGTAGTTATTTTGATTAGTGATTTGTTTCTAAAATTGTTTGAATGAATCTTCATTAATATTTCTGAAGAAGAGGGTATAAAATATAAAGTAATAATTATTGTATATACTGTTTCAATAGAATATGTGTTATGATTTAAAAAAACAAAAAGGTTAGAACAATTTTGCTTTCCATTCTTAACTTCTATTATATTCTAGAGAGGAAATAAAGATCTTGATTTATATAAATTAGTTTCAAAGCAAAGGACCAAAGTAATTAATGCTTAGGATTTTGCTTTGTTTTACGATGATGAAAAAATATATTTTCATACAACAGTTTACAAAAAGTACACAGACTGTAGTCAACTAGAAGTAGATAAATAAACCAAAATAGAATTAAATTAAGGCAAACAGTACCCAATAAGAAAGTAAGAAACCAGGAATGTGATTAATACACAAAATACATTACAGAGTAATACATCAATACAAATAGTATGAAAAACTCCCATCTTCCATACAGTATTCTCTCCATAGTCTCCCCTATTTGGCTAGGTGATCAAATACTTCCAGACTAGAAAGAAAAATAGGGCTGCAAATGGAAACTTGATCAGATTCTTTCTGGGCTAATTCTTGACTGGTTGTTAGCATTATTGATCCATGTTGTGCCTGTGACTGGCTTTCCTGGATGGTCTTTATAAAACATATCTGCTCATGCCATACTCTTGCTTAAAATCCCTCAGGGTCTCCAGCGTGAAAGAGCACCCTTCAAAACCTAACGATGACATGGAAGAAGCTCTGTGATGCTACTTGCTTCTCGATTATGCTCCATCTCATAGCCATCTTCACTACCACAATTGTTCAAGAGTTTTCTCAATAGGACCAACTTTGCTTCCTATTTGGGCATTTTTATGTGTTATTCCCATAGTTTCATTTTTGCCATGTTCCATTTCTCTGTTGTTATATGTAATACCATTTCATCTTTAACAGCCAAATGCTACCTCTCCTGAAAAACCTTCTCCAGTATCCCCAGCTCTAGAGATCCAGGCTGATGTCTCTCCTCTTGCATGTAACACTGTGTTCTCTGTAATCATTTGCTTACAAGTATTTGCCCTCTGGACTATGAATCCCGGATGGCAGGGCTTGGTTTGAACGTTGTTAGAATTCTCAGCCCTGAGGTTAGTCACCAGTTCATTCACTGTAGGTTTTTAATAAATGGTTGGTGAGTAAACTAGGCAGGGAGGAAACAAAGCACCCTCACAGAAGTGACTGTCCAGTGGGAAGAGGATTCATGGTTACACAGGATTCAGACCTTACCGGAAATAATACATTGTCATAATATGCCAGCATAGTGTTCCAGCCACATACACAACTCCCTTCCATATCATCCATGGAGAATTGCCCAGGTATCTTCCCAAATTTATAAAAGTGGAGATTCTGCATTTCAGAATTTGTTTTCACAAAAGTCGTTTCCACATCTAGTCCACATGAACAAATACTAAAGGCACACAACACAAGGTTGGTTTGAATTGCATTCAAAGGGTGCCATTGGTCTTTTCTCCTGGTAAATAGCATGCCTCAGTAATGACTTTCCAAACATCTGATCAAACAGAAGTATAAAGGAAGAAAGGTGAGTATTTTTTTTTTTTTTTCCCATGGAATCAGAAAGGACAATTTGGAGAAGGTCACAACTTCTGTCTATATCTTTTGAATAATTCAACTAGTAGCATCATATCATTTGACAGTGTGATACTGTGATGTAATATTAATACAAATATATGTAGATCTGGTCTCTTCCCTGGTTTCTAGCACAGGGCTCCTAAAACTCTAGGAATCTGGGGAGTGTTAAGAGGAGGTTTTTGTATGCAAATGAGATGACTGGTGGTTGAGGACTCTTAAACAGCTTCAGGATGGGGCTGGTCACCGGAAGGAACAAGGCAGGATTAGAGGGTTGGGGCTTTCAGCACCATCTACAGACTTCTCAGGAGGCAAGAGGGACTGAAGATTCAGTTGATCTGATGATAAGGCCAATGATTTAATCAATCATGCCTATGTAATGATGCTTAATAAAAACTCAAAAGGACTGAGTTCAGAGCTTCCAGATCACTGAACAGGTGGGGGTCTCTGTGAAGTGGTGTGCTTGGGGAGGGGATAGAAGCTCCACACGCCTTTCCCATGGACCTTGCCCTACACATTTCCTCCATCTGGCTGTTCTTCCATATCTTTTGTAATAGCTTTCCTAATAAATTGGTAAACTGAAGTAAGTGTCACCCTGAATTATGTGAGCTACTTTAGCAAATAAATTGAACCCAAGGAGGAGACTGTGGGAATCCAGATGTATAGCCTGTTGGTCAGAATCACACATCGCAACCTGGGGCTTGCAATTTGAAGTGGGAAGAAGTCTTGTAGGACTGAGCCCTGAAGCAGCAGGATCTGATGCTTCTCCTGAAACAGGAGGATCTGATTTCTCCCAGTAGCAAGTGCCAGAATTGTATTTAATTCAAGGTTATCCGGAATTGCTTGCTTGGTGAGTGGAAGAAATCCCATACACATCTGGTGTCAGAAGTGTTGTGTTGAGATTAGGAAAAACGCTTTTTTTTTGTCTACTAATAACTAGAAAAACTAGTTTCTGAACTCCACCACTCCCAAATTCAGATACTGTATGTGGGTATATGAACATATTGAGTAAAATCCATGTTTAATTTCCAGAATAATGAACATTAAAATCTGATAAATTTCTGCAGTTTGTATATGAAGCTTAATTCCCTGCTCTGAGGTCAGAAAGAATCCTGTTTTACATCCTTAATTCAGGAGTGGTGAAACGTGGAATTTTTCATCTATGTTTTCATCCGTGGTGATCTCCCTTGTATTGGTAAATAAAAAGTTTATTAGGGTGATCACTGATTGCAACATATTGTGGTTGATTGTTAGCCATAACTATAAGTGCTTGAACAAATTCGTGAATTTCACCTTTGAAAATAATGAGAATATGATTTTTCTAAATTATAAAGATTTTAGAAAATAAACATTCTGCTAAAATTTAGCGAAAAGCTAATTTTAATTCATTTTCTTTTATTGATTGCTAATAGTCTCCCGATAGGGCTTATTTCCTATGTTAAGTTTATTTCCCAAATCACTGCCTGCCAGTTCACTGAAGTATGGCCCAGGCATTGACCAAAAGGTTTCTTTATGTCCCCACAACCTCATACTTAAGTTAGGACACACAAGTTTCTCTTAGGCTCCTTCTTCTTAGAGTAAGGAACCTATTTTTGCCAAGGAGGACATTTGATATACCGTTTTGTCTCTAATGGCACATTTCTGCCAAAATCACATACTGACTACAATTCTTTGGATAATAATAATAAGAAAAGCTGGTTGATCATAACACTCTGATCCTTCAGGTGGAGTTAATAGCAGTAGGTTGAAACCATAATTCACATTATAAGTTACACAGCAGTTGTGCCTGTAACAGAGTTAGGAAAGAGGTGACTTGTCATGCAGAAATACAGTAGCACTTAAACATTGAAAAACTACTTTCTGTACTGCTGTGTGAATATTCTAGGGAAAAAAATACCTGATTATTTAGTATTTTCTCAGGCAAAACTCCCAATAAATTTGATGAGAAGTTTCCCTTACTAAACAGTGCAGAATTAGCTCATTTAATTTTTCTTGAGCTATTTTACGGTTTTGCAATAAAGTAGAATATACATGCCCAATAAAACTTGTTAAGAGTCAGCTCAGGGATGTGTACTTATTCTTTTATTGTATACAAATAAATGCTTGAAGTATAGATCTTTATTTCCATAATATTTATTGTTATTTCATATCTTGACATAAGAACGATTCTACAAGGGCTTTGATAAATACAGTGAAACTAAACAACCATTCAGTCTACTCCAGTAAATTTGCCTCTGTGTTTCCCATGATGATGCTGCATTTTGTACTCTTTCATATTTTAGAGTGGGTATGTCACATCCATCAATAGTTGGGAATTGCACTCACTATGAAGCAGAGCCCTAACACATAGAAGTGCCAAACTGATGAAAACACGAATTGAAAAGCAATGAAGCAATCCCTAATGAACAGGAGAACATGACTTGTTTAGCACTAAAAAATCAATGAGGTGAAACAGTTTCCCCCACCAAATGAATATGGTGAAAATCAGCCTATCTTTGAACCCTGTAATTTCTCATCTTCATACCAACCATATACATGGAACCACCATTCTAATGTGCCTGAGTTTTACCATTGAGAGCAAGATAATGTACGTTTCTTTAGCAGTTCCCACGTACCCATTAACCCTTTGCATTTGGATGTTTTGAAGACTTTCAGTAGTCAGCAATAACCTTGTGTTTAACAAAGCCAAATATGTTTTTAAAGTTCATCCTACTCTAACAGCTGAAGTATGAAATTCTTCTAGGATGGCTTCTGTGAGCTGACACTCTACTTCTTCTCTTCCCACTGAAGAGTGCCTTTAAATTCTGCTATGGTATTATTTTCCCCCTTAACTTTTATCTCACCCCATAAATGACAGTATTGCTCAAAGCTTCTGCTTTATACCTTCATCCCTTCTCTCTTCCTGCTTCCTTTCTCTTACCACTCATCTACCATTTTCAGAACTGACTACCTCTATCTCTAGGCAGTTGACACCCAAATGTACAACTGCAGTTCTGTTTATCATACAAGAACCAGTCCTGAATTTTGGCTTCCGCTCAAATATGTATGAGAATTTCCTCTGGGTGGTTGAATGTCCTGGCCTCAGGCTGACTTTATCAGCCTTAATTCATGCATTCAGTATGATCGAGGCACAATGCTCCTAGTGGAGAGCACAAGGATGGCAGGACACAGCCTTTGTTTTTTCACAGTTTGCAAACATATAAACAGACAAAAACAATGGAATGTGACAGCTAGTGAAATAGAGCAAAGCTCTGTAAGGACTCAGAGCATTTCTTTCTTGTCCTGTCCCCATTTATTCTAATTGCATCACTGTTTTCCCATACTCCAAACTGGAAACCTCAGATTTATCCTTTGTTCCTCCAGTTGACAATTTCCTCTAGTTTTACTTCTGAATCATGGTTTGAAGGAGCTCCTGCTTTATATACCTTTGCCTTTCAACTGCATCTCCTCCTATAATAATACTTCCATAATCCCATTACTTCTGCCTCTGGCTTCTCTAACATGGACAGATTAAGGACTCTCCGTGATGGGTCCCAACCTATTTTCTGTTTCTACTTAATACATGCTCACATTCACAATCAAAGAGAGCTCCATGATATTTTCCAAACAGATCTTTTTGCTAAAAAATATATTATTTTTCCTTTGAGTTACTCTTATACTTAGCTCAGAAAATTGAATTCCTATACGTTCTCAAGGTTTGGATAAAATCCCAATTGCCAAGTAATATTTACTGGTCCTTCTGCCTAAACACAAATTCTCTTTTATGAATTTTCAGAGACATTTATTTACACAACTTTCAAACTTAGAATATTTTGTGATGCATTACAGTTTTATATACCCACACAAATGTGTGTGCGCGCGCGCGCGCGCGCGCACACACACACACACACACACACACTCCTTCTCTCATTAGATGAAGAGATAACATAGTGGAAAGAGCTAGGTTGTAGAATAAGATAGATCTGCCCTTTACAAACTGCAATAGCTTATTCAAGTTACCAACCTCTCTGAGTCTTCATTTTCTCATTCATAAAATTAAATGTGATAAATAATGCAAAGTACCTTGTAGTAGAGTACATGGCATATTGCAGGTATTCAGTAAAGGCTAGTTGTAATAACAATGAATAATGGAAGTAGAAACTTATTGTGAAAAGGAACCATGCTCTCCTACTCCGTTATTTTTGACAAGGTCTAACAGAGGCCTTTGCCTGCACTTGACCCTCAGTAAATGCATTTTCTATGAATGAATATATAGATGTGCTATACTTCTTAACAATATGATTTTCTCTCTAAGGACTCTTCAGTGATGCTTCAGATTTCAGATTATCTTTTGTGCTTAACACTACTTTCAGCACATCTTGGATTCTTTTTCCATACCCACTTGTCCCTCTTATAGTTACAGAGTTTCTATAAAACCATCATATTAGATACATATTCCTTGATCCTTCCAAACATTCTCTTTCTGGGACATTTTCTCCATTTCCCGAAATGCTTAATTATCATATAGTTGATATGCATTTTCTGGAGCCCTTAATTATCACATGGTTGATATGCGATAGGAGATAATTTAACCAATTCCCCATTCCTCTAGCAGCCTCGTCCTGTAGGTGTCCCTGGGAGCAAGTGCTCTACCCATCAACTTTTCCTGGTTTCCTCAAGGGTTCAGGGGCAGCATTTCCAGGCAGTGGCAGAGGCAGAATCTAAACACAGCTACACATGAATTTAGAGTGTAAATGCCCAACTATTTACAATCCTACCATCTCTTACTCTCATGTCTTCTGCTTTTGTTTTGTTTTGTTTTTGATTTATGACTGGGCGCAGTGGCTCACACCTGTAATCCCAGCACTTTGGGAGGCTGAGGCGGGTGGATCACGAGGCCAGGAGATGGATACCGTCCTGGCTAACACGGTGAAACCCCGTCTCTACTAAAAATACAAAAAATTAGCCGGGTGCGGTGGGCCTGGCCTGTAGTCCCAGCTACTCGGGAGGCTGAGGCAGAAGAATGGCCTGAACCCGGGAGGCGGAGCTTGCAGTGAGCCGAGATCGCACCACCGCACTCCAGCCTGGGAGACAGAACAAGACTCCATCTCAAACAAACAAAAAACATTTATATCTCTCTTAAGGATGAACATTATTTACACTGATATTTTTAAAGCTTAAATAACTAATAAAATTTGTCTTAAACCCATTATACAGAGGTGAAAATGGAGGCTTAGACATTTCAAGGGCTCACAAAGGATGAGGTTCGAAAATAATTTCCCTAAGAATATAGATCAGTATAAACATCGGTAACAGGTATGAGAAGGGGACGATCATGAAGAAAAATTATTTTTTCATATTTAGACTATTTTAAACATATGTGATATAGAAAATATATTCCAAAAGGAAAAGTATGTGAATAATTACGTTCATTCACAAAACATTTTCTACACACTTTATAAAAACTACAAAATTTGCCGCATACATATTTCAACATGTATGCTTTCATGCATGTTTTTGAAGTAATTTTGGAAATAAAATATTTGCACACTTTTAAATATGTACAATATTTACCTTTAAAATGAAATATAGGGATTTAAACACATTTTTGGTACAATGTTGAAGCTATTATCTTGAAATTCTCTAGCCTTCTTCTAGCACTAAATGTTCTATCAGCATACTAAATGTTTCTATAGTAAAGAATAATTTGAAAGAACTACTCAAAATATGGAGTTGTCTATGTTCTCCTATGCTTTGCAAATATATATATATTTATTTATTTATTAGGTTTAAAACGTTTTGGCAGGACAAATATTTTCTATATCTATAAAAGTTAAAACACAGTTTTCCAAAATGAGAAAATTAAAACTCTCATGTGATACTAGAAGAAAAAGTATAAAATTATATTACTCAACTTGATTACGGATGGAACTAGTAAGATGTTAAAACTGGTCCAAAGACTATTTGAGAATGAAATTCTTATAGGCAGTATTGGAATAGGTTCTCTGATTTACATATGAAGCTTGTTAACGTCCAACAGGGCCATAAACTCTTACCTTTGAAGTAACCTGTTCCATTTGATAGAATTATCTGCATCTCTACTGGACAAAAATCTGCACATTAACTTCCACCTCTACAGTGTTGTGAAACAACTCAAACAATGCTCATTCAAGCCTAGCACTGCTCAGAAAGAACACCCTGGAATATCTCTTGCCTATTTCCACGTTTCAGATAATATTTCTGACATGGCCAATTTTGACAATGAGGTAATACACTCTAAAATATATTTGCATATATTTAACATGCATTGGCAACATTTAGTCAAAATATTTATTCCTTACACTAGAATACTGTGTATCTTCATTCATGTGTTTTGCTTTAATGAACTGAGGGCAGGGTGCCCATATCAAATTCCCCTGAAATGCTAACTGCTGAAGAAATTTTAGAGAATCTCTAAGAAAAACAAAGTGACTGAAGATCTAAGAAAAGAAGAGAACACAAACAGATATACCCATGGAAACAAATAAAGAGGAATTATATAAAAAGCCTTCTATATATAACCCATTGCCCATAGTAATTCCTATTTTCTGACAGTTCTATGAACAATTCATTAATAATTTATCTGAATCTATCAATCTATCTTTACTAATAATCACACATTTTACTTTACAAGAGAAAATATCATACATATCAATGGCACTACATTTTATCATAAAATATGTACTAAAGTAGCACAAATAGAAAAAATGTTTTAAAGTAGTTAGTAAGAGGCCTATTATTGTACCTATTCATTAAGATGTAATGCAAAGAACTGCATTAGTCTACTTATAGACATATTATAGTGCCTCTTCATCCCAAATTGATTTCCTATGTCTCCAACAGTGCCCGTCTTGAATAATACCTTGATTTATCCACTTAGGTATTTAATGGGCACCTGAAACATAACCCAGTCTAAAACACTCTTCATTCCCCAGGCTTCTGTACCCACTGTCTTCTCTGCCCCTCTCCACCCAGTAGATCACATTAAAAACCTGGGGGTCATCGTTCAGTCTTGTATTTTTTCTACCCTCAATATTAAATCCCTCAAAAAGCATTTTGGCCTTCTGACCTCTCTTAACCATTGCCACATCTACCACCACCACCTCACTAGACATCGTGAACTTCTCCCCAAATTAAAGAAATATATTCTCCCTTATGTCACTCTTTCAAAACCCAGGTCTCTAACCAGTCTCCTTAGTCAATAGGCAACAGCAAAACTCTTCTTCTAAAGTCATGCTATATCACTACCATGCCTTTTATCTTCCAATGACTTCTCATCCCAATAAGAAAAAAAAAAAAAAATCAAAACCGTACCATGACCTAGAAGGTGCTATATGTCCTGATCCCTGGGTAGCTTCCTGACCTCACCTTGTGCCTTAATGTCTGAAATCAGCATGTCTTTCAGTTTCTCTAAAAGGCTTTCCTCCTTCTCAAGGTCTTTCTTCCAGATTTTTAATAGCAATTTCTTTCACATACTTCATAACATTTACCAGAGAGGACTTTCCTGGTTTAAAAATGTATTCCCAACAGTTTTCATCTCTTTAACCAACTTTCTTTTTCTTTGTGTTACTAAGCACTCGGTACGTTTTTTTTGTTTTGTTTTGTTTTGTTTTATGGTTTACACTTATTTATTGTCTGTGTTACTCCCTAGAATAAAAGTTTCACAAAAAACATGGCTATTTTTCCTGTGTTTTGTGGTATCTTCATTGTTCAGAACAATATCCAAAATATGGCAGGCATTATATAAATATTTGTTGAATGAATGAATTAAAAGCAAATGATTAAGAGAATAGAATATATCAACTTAATAAAAGTTTTATTGTCTCATACACATGATTAAAATGCCAAATTACA
Source organism: Rhinopithecus bieti (assembly GCF_001698545.2). NCBI lineage: Eukaryota > Metazoa > Chordata > Mammalia > Primates > Cercopithecidae > Rhinopithecus > Rhinopithecus bieti. Next base: position 793,427 of record NW_016807296.1, read on the forward strand.
GTTACTTTGTACAATTTTTCAAGAACAATATTCTTTCCTTTCTAGGTTTACATGAAGTAATTGTAAGTAGGACAATTTTATTCTATTAATACAGAAGGAAACCAATAGTCACATAAGTGAGCCTTCTAAGCCCATGATGTTTGACAGAACTTTGAGAAATGTACATATTATATTAAAATAATTTGTATCTGTGTCATTTGTCATATTATTAAACATAGATTCCTTGTCTTGCCTCTGTTAATACTATGTTTATAAACATACTCTTCTGATAATAAAATTCTAATCAAAATACAGCCGTAAGATTTACCTATAGCTTTGATGTTTTATATTCTGATGTTAAGTAGAAACATTTAAGGTCTTGTATATTTCAAAACGGACTCCCAAAAATAGTCAAACAGAAATTTTTAGCACATGTTTAAGCTTCTTTCAAGAAGGCTGTTTTAAAATTGCCATATATGTTCTAGAGATCAGCAAAATAGCAGAAAATCCTAATTTTATAATTTAACCAATGAAAAAAAAATCTAACATGTCAAAATTGAACCTTATAATAATTAATAAAATTCCTTATTTTGTTTTATTAAGGTGCATACGCATTATGACCTTTCTTATTCCTAATTTTATCACTATTCCTGATAGAAAAGACTAAGATGAAATTTAAATAAAAATAATATTATGCATTTTGAGAAGCAATGTGATGAAGATCAGTAAGGTCTTACTAAAATGTCATGCCAGGCTAACAACCTTTGGTTTTGATAGGGTTATTTGACTAGAAGAAGAGCAATAGACTTGGCTGTACAGAAAGGCCCCAGTCAGAGCATATTTATTTCCTGCATTCCCGTTGGGTTAGAAGGGCTTCACTACGTGGCTAAGACTACAGCACCACCTTATCATCTCTTATAAAGAATGACACGTTAGGCCGGGCTTGGTGGCTCACGCCTGTAATCCCAGCACTTTGGGAACTCGAGGTGGGTGGATCACTTGAGGTCAGGAGTTTGAGACCAGCCTGGCCAACATGGTGAAACTCTGTCTCTACCAAAAATACAAAAATTAGCCAAGCATAGTGGTGGGTGCCTGTAATCCCAGCTACTTGGGAGGCTGAGGCAGGAGAATTGCTTGGACTCAGGAGGCAGAGGTTGCAGTGAGCCGAGATCATGCCACTGCACTCCAGCCTGGGTGACAGAGCGAGACTCCACCTTTAAATAAACAAACAAACAAACAAATAAATAAAATAATGATCCTAAGAGGTCATTAAAAAAAAGAATGACACATTTGCCACTTTTTCACTAACAAACAATCCATAAGACTTAACCTTCACATTTGAGAGAAATGACATGCAACTTGCATACTGAATTAATGATATAGACTCAACTCAGAATTGAACTTCTTTATTTGCTTGTCAAAAATATTACAGTAGTGCTGGCTGCCCACATGTGATGATCTCAGACTGTCTGATTCATCTGCAATCTGCAACTGGTATTCTTTAATCCTCTCATCTATGGATGGGCTTAGGAAACTCTTCCCTTACCACTAGCTTGAGAAGTTGTAATAATTCACAAAGGAATTCTTAGGATTCATCTTATTTTATTTTATTTTTTGATACAAAGTCTCACTCTGTCACCCAAGCTGGAGGGCAATGGCATCATCTCAGCTCACTGCAGCCTCCTCCACTTCCCGGGTTCAAGCGATTCTCTTTCCTCCGCCCCCCAAGTAGCTGGAATTACAGGCACATGTCACCCCGCCCAGCTAATTTTTGTATTTTTAGTAGAGACAAGGTTTTCCCATGTTGGCCAGGCTGGTCTCAACTCCTGACCTCAAATAATCCACCCGCCTCAACCTCCCAAACTACTGGGATTACAGGCGTGGGCCAATGCACCTGGCCAAGGTTTATATTCTTAATGTGTGTTGATTTCCATTCTTTAAAAAATAGTACAGAAAATAATCATTTTAATATGTTTATTTTTGTAATACAATAGTTTAAGAACCTATGTGTGTTTAGTTTAAAAATTGCGTATTTCCTTGGTAACCACATGTTTAATGACTCTGCTTTTAACGTATTTTAAACTACCTCAAGTCATTGACTTGAGGCACAAAGGCTATTAAAGTCAACAGATTTAGGCAAACTCTAACTCATAGGAACATTAAGATGATCAAATGAGATAGCATGTTATCAAATGCCTTTAAAACTGAATTTTATTGAAGTGTCTTAATTTCTTACAAATAATAGTTGTCTATTAAGTATCTATTATAATCAAGCACAATACTATGTGTGCTTTCATTCTTTTCTCATTCCATCTTTATTATAAAATAATAATTCATGATCAATTCCATTTTCCAAATGAGAACATAGAGATTCATGGTGGAGTCACTGAGGCCAATTATATCTCCTTGCTGAAGGAGGTATAACTGGTAAATGATGAGCAAGGAATTGAATGTAAGTTTATCTAACTTCATGCCTGTGTTCCATCTGTAACCCTCCCAATGCCTCCAGAAAAAGAAAGAGCCCAATAGGGTAACAGTTTTCAAAGATAAAAAGCCCATTACTTACTGACTCTGCCAAGTCTGGCAAGGTGTAGGGTAGATGGTGCCATGGATATAGTTAACCCTTCTCCAATTTTCCTAAGGCTGACATGGATGTTTTAGCTATTTCTATTTTAATCATTGTATAAAACATGCTGTATAAGTTTAATAACCTCTTTAATCACTGAGAGGACGTGGGGCTCCTCTCATTGGAGTCGCTACCAATGATGACAAATTCTTAACAAATTTTGAATTCTTAACAAAATAGTTGATGGATGCCTAGGATGTGCCAAGTACTTCTTAGGACCTGTGGAATGCATTAGAAAACACTGTTCCATGGCTCAGTCTAGACAAAAGAGAAAAAAATGTAATAAGCACAATAAATAATAAATTATATAGAATATTAGAAATTAAGTTTTTGAAAAATAGCACAACTTAAGAGAGTAGTAGCACAGACGAAGAAGAATGGGAGCAAAGCTGTAATTTTAAATAAAATTGTCAAGAACGACGTTGTTGACAAAAAGACATTTGATCAATGAGGGGATGGAAGTGGGGGGTTAATTATATGAACACAATACAGACAATAGAGAGGACTTTGGCAGGCAAGAAAATAGTCGGCACAAAGGCTTTAAACCCAGTGAGTTTAAAGCAGAATAAGAAAGAACCAAGATAGGGATGGGGGCTGGAAAATCATGGTCTCACTTGTCTTCATAAGAACTTTAACTCTAATGGACATGTGAGTCACCAGGAGTGCTTGACTGCAGGAATGACATGGTCTAATAGCGTCAGGGTCTCCTCATTATATAGGGGTCAGTTTGGGTGCTGTATTGAAAGTGGATTTTAGAATAAAGAAACAGAGAAAGATGGAGACTAGTTAGAAGGTAATGTTGTTAATCCTGGTGAGACATGATGATGGCTTAGTCTAAGGTAGCACAAGGTGATGAGAAGTGTTTGGATTCTGGATATTATTTTTAGTAAGAGCCAATAGGACTGTCTTAAAGATGACTGGGAAAGTTGCGGGGGACAAGTTTAGGTTTGGAATGAGATCAGAGAAAAGCAAGACTTGAGATTTGGCTATGTAGAGTTCCAGACACCTATTAGATATCATATCTTGTCACTATCTTGTGTTTGTTGAAGTTATCAGTAACAACTGTGGTGACCTTCCCTTGAACTCAAGTGCAACCACAGAGTCCTTCCCAGTAAAGTACTCCTGGTAACCACTGCCAGTGGAGATAAGCTTACATTAGACAAGGAAGCTATTTGCCATCACTCTGAATTGCTGGTTGTTAACTGAAGCATTAACCAGCTGCATAGGGTAGATGTTTCTTCTACCTACTGACAAATACTTATGCTTTTACCTATTGTTTTCTTTTCTTTTCTTTTCTTTTTTAGACAAGGTCTCACTCTGTCACCCAGACTGGAGTGCAGTGCCATGATCACAGCTCTTGACCTAAACTCAAGCAGTCCTCCCACCTCAAACTCTCATGTAGCTGTGACTACAGGCATGCACCACCACACACTGCTAAATTTTAAAATTATTTGTGGTGATGGGGGTCTCACTATGTTGCCCAAGTTGGTCTCAAATTCCAGGCCTCAAGAATCCTCCCACCTTGGCCTCCCAAAGTGCTGGGATTTCAGGCATGAGTCACCATGCCCAGACTGCTTTTACTTTAAATATGCATTTGAGGTAGAGACTCATTTAGAGTGCATTATTCAGATCATTTTGTTAGTGGAGTGTGGTCACGTCAGAATTACATTTCTCTGAAAGTATGTTTTCTTTTTGACTTGGAATCATTAAAACCTTGAGATAATTTACACACATTATAAGCCATAAATTCAAAATCACATAATAATGTCTTCTGCAATTCTGTATATTTCTATACAGCTTGTTTAGCAATTAAATAAAATAAAATAAAACTCAAAGGTGGTCTTTTTTTGTTTTACTTTATACTTTACATAACGCTTCTGATAAACTCCAATTCTGGGTCAACATCTTATTCCAATAGCATTTGAAGGTCATACTAATCTGCTTGATTTCCTTCAAACAGAGAACTGTTTTTTAGATAGATTCCAACTTGGTGTATCTATGTGAAAAGGGAGATGAGGTTAAGTCAGCCACCAAAGCAGGTGGTTTAGTAAATAAGGATAATGTTCAGAGAGGAGAAAGGGAGCAAACAAGAACTCATCTCCGTTGTTGCGGTTATTGTAATTACCAGGATCTAGGAAGTAACAATAATTATGCCTAAAGGAAAAAAAGAAGATAAATATAACAGCTCAGTGTCTCTATGCACCAAGACAATTAATGCACTGGATGAGAATGTCAGGATTCAGGAGGATCTTGGCAGATCGAGTGACAGGCAGAAACTGACAGAAGGTTATTTAACAAGGATAAGGTAAGTTCATAATTTCAGAACTTTTATTTGGATGAACATATAATTTTGTATAAGGATTCCAATATTTTAAAGATAGGAAACATCTCTTAGAATTTATAGAGAACAGACAGGAAGCCTGGACACCTGGCATCTGGTTCCAGATCCTCAGAAAACTACGTATGTGGCCTTGGCGCATGGCTGTCAAAGCTCCGTTTTCACCGCTCTCAAAATGATGGAGGCCTGACTTTATCACTAAGTCTTTTCCCTTCCACATGTAAACATTTCTATGAGCCTAGATACTGACTGACAGGGTGTCAATAAAGTAATGAAGCTAAACCATTTTTCCAGGGTTTAGTCACTGCATAAAATGCACATACATCCTATCCAATAAGTACATACCCCAGATAACTTAAAAGATAAGCTTTAATGCACGTGTTTCCCAGGTATTGCAGCATTTTCCTTTACCTTGTCAGAGTCCATTTCCACAAGAAGGCAGACACAGAATTGTATACTTGGAAAACACTGCCTAATGTTTATTTAATAACTTTGTTGAAAATCCTATCGCATGTAAAAATAATACAGAAAACAATTTGTAGGATGTATGTTTAATGAAAACTAAATATTAATCTAATAAGAATTACTCCTTTTCTTTTCTTAAAGTTTGAAAGTCATTGACTCTCATCTGCTTTCATTAAACAAAAAATCACAGAATTTTATAAGTCGGATTTCTTCTTGGATTCTATATTACACGTTGCCACGCTTTTGGTCAAAATATAACTCGTATTTATTTGTGCAGTCATGAGAAAGTTTCTTCAGAAGAGATCGACAGAAATAAAACTCGATGAAGCTCCTTATTGCAGTGTGTGTAACAGAAAAGAAAATAAGAACTCTGTCTAACTACATGCTGCAGCTGAACAGGCCAGTTCCTAGATATTGCATGAAATTCTGCTGGGTGCCCGAGAGTATTGTTCTTCAGAACCCAAGAAGATTTTATCAGCTTTCTGTTGACAGTGCAAATCCAGAATTAGCTAGAGTAAGCAGAATAATCAATTAGTAGTTTTTGGCCTTCTGACCTTCTACAACTCCCTGCTGATGCATTGTACAGGTACTGCTGAATTAAACTGTGATTGGCATGAACGTCTCATGAAGAGGCTAATAGACAATTTCTGTTGTGGTCCTATGTCAAATTAACCATCAATATGTTAAACAACATCTCCTGTTTTGACAGAAGATCCAATATGGAGACTAAAAAGGCTGCAGGACAGTGTCTTCATAGCACTCTGATATTTTCATTATTGCATTGGAGATCCAGTGTTGGACTAGGTGTTGATTGAAGTTTGAATGAGAGTTGAGCAATTGATTCCACTGGGTCTTAAAAACAAAAACCTGGTTTTTTCTTGATACAATGGTGAAACTGATATATACAAGATTAAGTTTCCAGCCTGAATGTTTTTATAGGTGGAAAACAGAAACGTTTAGAAAATAGAAATGATCTAATGAAACATAACATATCCCATTTTGAACATGATCATTCAGCCAGGTGAGGTCTGAGGTTTGTCTGTCAGTACTTTAATTGTATCCCAGGCAATGGAAGAGTTATTCATTTATCAAGGAATAGAGATGACCTAATTCAGACTCACTGCAAAGCTCTCAGAAGCCCCGAAGCTTTGGACTTTCAGCTTCCTAGCCACCAAGATCATTTCTGCAGGCCTTTTAGAAACAGGCTCATATCCTCACATACCAGGTTTTCTTTAGTTCTACTAAACTACTGCAGCAGAAGAGATTAGTTTGCAGATAACTGTATTCAAATTTCAACCACATACGCTGGCTGAACACACATTTCCTTTATCCTTTGAGCAATTGCTGTGTACAAGAGCCACCATTCACAGAACGTTTAAAGCTGCTGCCCATGCATCCCTGCCTGGTCCACCACTTTCCATCCTGTCCTGGGAAAAGGCATTACTTTGTAATTTTATTGCAATTGATATTGGAGTGATAGAATTTCAGGACAGAAATTTCATATATACATTCTGCTGTATGATACTTAGAAGGTGATTTTATGGGATTACTTTATGCAATACAAAGTTGTCTTTATTTTAATAAAGTGATTAATATTTTCAGTGTGTATACATGTATCAGCCTAGTGTCACATAAACATGGACATTAATAAACATTCAGTGACCACCTAAATGGCAATGTTATCATTGACACTCTACTGTTTACATTATTGCATATTTTAAGGAAACGTGTACCTTATACTTAGACATGTGTAATTTCAAGCTTGTCCCTAATGTCAAGTCTGCAGGCATCCTGTCATTGTTTTGGTAAACCTTTCCTTTCCTTTTAATTTAAGGGCAATGTATTGACCTTTGCTGAAGGTATTCATCACCCTATAATCAAAACAACATTTTCACAATGTAAAAAATAAAACCCCAAACATAAAACAACAACAAAAATCTGTAATATTTTGCTACTCTGTCTATCTGATACTCTTTTTCATGTAAATGTTATTTTGTTTTCTATGTCTTCTCTTGATTTTAAATTGGATATTTTAGTCTTCTTACAAGGCCATATTTTATCATTTTAGTGTTATTACTCCGTTTACACATGTGTTTTTGAATCACTTCTCAAATATGTGTCATCATTCTTTTGAAATATATTTACTCCTGAGTCTGAAAGCCTCCATTTCCTGTGGATTCCAAAATGATTCCTGGAAATTGAAGGTAAGGGGAGTTCTTGAATGATATACCCATGTTTAAAAGAAACTATAAAATTGATGTCTTAGGAACTGAGGTATAACAGCCCCTGCATTCTGCGCCACTCCCTTCATTTCTTCCTGAATGCGATCTTAAATAAACAGCAAGGTCACGTTTCAAAATTTGCTGAGTCTGTGATACCGTCACATCACACCTTCCAGCCTTAAGTCACTTCCCTTGGGCTAGTGCTCTTCTTCCCCGGCAGAGGAAGTAATTGCCTCTCTACTCCTTTTTTTTTTTTTTTTTTTTTTTTGATATGGAGTCTCGCTCTGTCACCAGGCGGGAATGCAGTGGTGCGATCTCAGGTCACTGCAACCTCCATTTCCCGGGTTCAAGCGATTCTCCTGTCTCAGTCTCCCGAGCAGCTGGGGCTACTGGCGCACACCAACACGTCCAGCTAATTTTTGTATTTTTAGTAGAGACAGGGTTTCACCACATTGGCCAGGATGGTCTTGATCTCTTGACCTCATGATCTGCCCACTCGGCCTCCCAAAGTGCTGGGATTACAGGCGTGTACCACGGCGCCCGGCCGCCTCTCTTATAGCATTTTACACTTACATCTGTTATAACTCACATTACATATATTGCAATTGTGCATTATATATCTTTCTCCCTCACCAGAGAGCAAGATTCTTGTGGGCAGGAAAAGTGTCCTCCTGTATCTTACATACTGACTGCTGGAAAATCCATATGGGTAAAATCATTAAATCAAATAATCTCTTCACACTATTTATCTGTGACAACATAGACTCTGCTATAGGAGATAAAATAGTAGTCAATCATGATTCTTCTCCAAGTTAATATCATACCCCAATTAAACCAGCGGTGGAGCTAAGCCCCACTGCATCAAGAGCACAGTGCAAGATGACTGAAACAACCTTTTACGTTTTAATCTGTTTTTCTAATGCCAGTTAATAAGTGTACATGATATGTAATCTCATCCAATTGCCTGAAGGATGTTTTACCCCTACCTAAAGCCAAGTGGACACACACTGACAAGGCATCAGCAGATTTTCAAGGATTTGAAAATCCTTCTTCTGCTTTATACCCAAGAACCAAAGCAAAGGAAGCCAAGTAGCACAGGTGCAGGTGCCTGTCTTCCCTGGGGCTCCGGCATCTTACCCTGCTATGGGCCTTTCTATTACTGTCTTGGGGGTTCAGCTAAAGTGTTACAGACTGGATCAAACATCTTGCTCTCTTCTATTTAGATTTTTCCTTTTCCCAGGAAAGATTTATTTTATTGTTTCCTGCAAAGTCGGCAGTTGCGTACATCATAGGGGCAAACCCTCCATTCTACAATATAATAAAACTCTAGGTCCCATCTCCCCAATTTCTGGGTCTCAGTGTATAAAGAGATGCTTTTGAAATATCTACAAGTGACTAGCTCTTATAATGGAAAATCTGACTTTCAAAAAGATTGTTTCCAAAATGGGCAATAAGATATAGAAGGACAAAATCAGATGTTGACTTTTGCTTTCACTTTGCATTCCCTCTTTCTTAATTCTGGAGATGGCAGATTGATCCTTCTGACTTAGCTAAAAAGATCATACGAGAAAGAAAGTATGAATACATAAACTCTTTACAGTTGAAATTTCCACATTGATGCAAGAAGAAGAAGAAGAAGTCCCAGTAAATGAGCATCTCTTTTGTGTGCTTATTTATCCCCTATATTATTCACAAATGGTCCTCACTGTGGTCATGCCAGTTGGAAACAGACTCCAACCTGCAGAGGTCACACTGCTGTCCAAGCAGAAAATAAGTGGCAGCTGCCAGGTGTGTGGCTCAGGCCTAAAATCCCAGCACTTTGGGAGGTTGATGGGGGTGGATCTCTTGAGGTCAGGAGTTTGAGATCAGCTTGGTCAACAAGGTGAAACCCTGTCTCCACTAAAAATACAAAAATTAGCTGGGTGTGGTGACGCTCGCCTGTAATACAGCTACTCATCAGTCTGAGGCAGGAGAATCACTTGAACTTGGGAGGCAGAGGTTGCAGTGAACAGAGATTACGCCACTGCCCTCCAGCCCGGTCACCAGGGTAATACTATGTCTCAAAAAAAAAAAAAAAGAAAGAAAGAAAGAAAGAAAGAAATAGCAGTAAATCTTATTGAAAGTTCAATGATCTCTGCTATAAGCTTATTTTGATAGTTTACAACACATTTCCTTGTGATAAACTCTGGGGGAAGAATATTATTCTAATTTTAACAATGATAGAAAAAACATATTTTTTTTACTCCAATAAATTCGTTTTTTACTAGGGTAACCAAAACACAGATTACCTGAAAACTTTAAAATCTCTGCATGAAGCAATACTTCAAAAGTGTAAAGAATTTACATGTTTAAATAAATATCATTTTTTTTAGTCATTAAATTGGCCAAACTTTTAAAATGCTTTTAAGTCAGTGAATCCAGCCACACATTGTCAAATTAAATTTTGTGAACAATATTACACAATGATTAGCTCCATTATAAGAAAGCCTTTTTTCATTTTTTATCTTTTTTTTTTAATAGTTTGAGACAGAGTCTCGCTCTGTCGCCCAGGCTGGAGTGCAGTGGTGCGATCTCGGCTCACTGCAACCTCCACCTCCTGGGTTCAAGCAATTCTCCTGCCTCAGCCTCCCGAGTAGCTGGGATTACAGATGCCCACCACGCCCGACTAACTTTTTGTATTTTTAGTAGAGACAGGGTTTCATCATGTTGGTCAGGCTGGTCTCGATCTCCTGAACTCAGGTGATCTACCTGCCCCGGCCTCCCAAAGTGCTGAGATTACAGGCGTGAGCCACCCCATTCAGCCAAGAAAATCTTTAAAATAGTGTTCAAAAATAAAAATATATTTTAACTTTAAATATTAGAATTTGATGAGTTTTAACATTTCGTATTTTAGAAACAATTTAGACAATTAGAATTATTGGGAATTCTTTTTAAAAATCCTAACCACATCCAAAGAAATAGTATCCCACAGAAGAGAGAAATCACTTGGGAAAAGCTCCAGGGGGAGACAGAGACCACACCCTTTTCCCACAAAGTTGAGAGTCCAGGCTCAGGACTCAGTTCCAGTCCTGAGACTGGCAACTGCCTGCGAGCTCTGTTGCTTCCCCTCTTTGAGTCTCCACTTCTTTGACATCTGTAAAATGAGAAAACTGGACAGGATGATCTAAAGGAAACTTCCATTTCGTAGGAGCATAATTATACCCCTCGATAAGCTATTTCACAACTTTTAAGTAGGAGGCTTGCAATTGATCAGAAAAATAAAATAAAAATACAACTTTTGGTGCAGTTTGATTAATTAAGTAATGAGCTTCTCTGACAGTGGAAAGTCAGAACCTGCATTTGGTGATGGCTGAACCCTCGCACCCCCTGGGATATTGTGCTGTCCACTCTTCCAATGGACTTTATTTTCTAAGGTGATGGACGGATGTCCTAGGTATAGTGTGACTGAATGGAGAAGCAGGATATCCCTAATTTATGCTTTTTTAAGATTTTTTTTTAATTTAAAATACTTTTCATGAAACAAGTCAATCTTTATTTTAATACACTTTCCAAATGTAGCAATAAAGAAGGTCAAATTTTTTCAAGCAAAATTTGAGAGATGAGGACAGTGAGCTAGAGTTTAACGACAAACTTGCTGTTTCGAATGTGTGTGCCATCCCAGAGGATTCTATAGCCATGTCGGGTCTGTAATTTGAAATGAAGCTGTTTTAAAAGGAGAGTGACAGGATCAAGCCAAGTGACATAGCCTGGATGCACAGGAGATTTCTTAAAGAAATGATAGTTTTAAAAAATGGTTCCTTTAGTTTGTTTTTCAAATTCAGACTCTCTGACTCCACATGTAGTCCAATGAAAACCACAAGTTTGCTCTGTAAAATGGCAACCTAAGCCAAGCCTTCCTCCTTTGAGAAACAGGATAGCATCGTAGTTGTGCCCACATACTGGAGTCAAGACAATCTGGACGCTGGTTCCTCACTGAGTCGATGTGGGCAAGTTACTTAAAACCCGTCAGCTGCAGTTTTCTCATTTATCACAAGAGGGACATAGGAGTCCCCACATTTTGGCTTCTTTTGTGGATGATAGGAGCCAATCCTTTAAAAACATTAAGCATAGTGATTGGCAGGTAATAAGTGCTCAAAATATGTGAGGTTTAGTTTTATTTTTTAATCTTTTTAAAAAATCTGTAAAGCATAGCTTGTAGCTTGTAAAACCAGCAAAATAAAACCATAATGATAATGGTAATAAAGACTAATAGTGATCTAAATTACAGTATTCTTTTTTATTCTCCAAAACATTATGCAGAATGGGTTCAGACTTTCCTTGCATGCCAATCAGGCAAATGTTCAAAAACCTGAGGAGCAAACCAGGCCTTTCCAGGTAGTGTGTCTACACCCCAGCTCAGGCAAGGAGCTGGGCAGGGGCAGGGCTGGGTTCTGACAAACCCTCTGCTTGGCTCTCCAGGCACAGCTGCCATGTGCCACTAGGCCTGACACTGATCCCAAACTCAGACTTCTGCACTGTGCAAATCCTCCTGCTTTCTTCTGTTACAAGGGCATGGCAGGATGCAAATTCTCTCACTTTGTGATAAAAAGAAACCACTCTGAAAAACCTCTGGCCTTGCAAACCTTGCTTCTTATTGTTTTGAATTACTCTGCATTTCCGTCATTTTTTTCCACTCTATGCTCGTTATTATCCCAACAACACATTTTGCTTTGAATATCCTCTTTTTCATCCAACTTTAAAAAATTCAATTTAGACGCTATTTATTGAATGCACAAAAAATGATGAGGCCTTGCTCCTGTTTTCAGGGGCTTAGAATGAAAATGAAAAAAGTAAAGATACAGACATGAAACAAACAATGATCCTATGATACTCCAACTTTCTTTATGATTCTGCTGCACCACCAGGTGCTTGCATCAGGGTCTACTTTGTAATCTGCAAGTCAAGGATTAGGTCCTTTGCCAGTATGCTAGCCACTAGCCACAGGTAGCTATTTAAGTTCTAATTAATCAAAATCAAATACACCTACAAATACAGTTCTTCAGTCACACTAGCTGCATTTCAAGTGCTCAATATCTACACAGGGCAAGTGGGTCCCATACTGGACAGTGTAGGGAATATTCCTATTATTGCAGAATGCCGATTAGATGATGCTGATCTAGGAAACTTTGACTTGTCATGATTTGCATTCGTGGAAATGCTCAGATTATTACATTAATTTTCATTCTACAAAATTCCTTTCAACGTTTTCTGAAATAATCTGGAATGCAAACAAATCGAGTGATCTTTTGAGCTATACATGACTGACCTACAGGAACATTAATACATGGGAAATTTTAGTAAATGATTTGATTTGGCAAATTTTGAGTCATTTATAAAAGGTTGTTGTTGGAGGGAAATTCCAACTACATACATAGAAAAAGTGATTTTATTTGAACATTATTGGCTTCAGAAATAATTCATATGTAAACAAGATAGTACAAAGTAGTCTTCTGTGTGTGTGTGTGTGTGTGTGTGTGTGCATGCGTAAGAGAGAGAGAGACATTGATGATGTCAATGATGCTTTCTCATTCAGTATATCAGAAATTTTCACTCAAAGGGATCTAACACCTGCCTATTCAAATATAAGGTAATAGTAACAACAATGAAACTGAATTACCACGCCCATCTCAACAGGTCCATTTGCTAGGAATAACAATCTAACATCAGAATACAAATCAAGAGTTAGTAAAGGGAAAAATGGTGTGGTGAAAAAACCACTTAGACATTTTATTATTGCTTAAGATATGAGTAAGATTATTTTAAAAAGTAAAAGTCCAAGTGAGGTCCTCACACCTGTAATCCCAGCACTTTGGGAGATTGAGGTGGGAGAATCGCTGGATACCAGGAGTTGGCAATCAGCCTGGACAATGTAGTGAGACCCCATCTCTACAAACACCTATATATATACACACACACACACACACACACACACACACATAAACAAAACAAATCCCAGACCTCTGCATTTTATCTATCCTGAACTTCCCCAAATGCTGTGAACTGCACTAGATCATTACAGAATTTATATATGATTCAGACTCTGATATCAAAAGGTCATATGCATATAACATTTAAATTGCCACTCTGTGTCAACAGATGCCACTACAAAGTTCAGCAATGGCACATCTAATTTGATTAAGGTGGATGGGACACCACACAAGTTCTAACTTGTTCTTGGTACTTATTTAAGTAGCTGGCATTAAAGAAAACAAAATTCAAAAATAGTCTTTTCCCAGATGTGCACTATCCCCTCCCAACTCCCCATCCACCCAGGCAGCATCCCACCTTGCAAAGGAATTCTCAAAATGTTTGCTAGTAGAGTTAATCATGCCTCCCATGGACTTTAATCACTGCAGAACCCTATTGGTTGATCAATACTGTTTAAAGTTCTTAATTCATTGTTTGAAACTCTCTGTACTCAAAATCTTTCTATGAGTTTTTCTTTGTCTTCCCAGGGTCAGGAACCTTTTCTCCTGGATTGTCTCAATGCAAAAATTGAAGTCATCTAAACTATTACAGATGTTTCAGCTTTTACACTTTGCTCCTAATTACTGCCAGATGCAATCTAATTAAACCCACCAGGTGTCTCCCCTCAGGTTAGAGTACCTCATAGAATCCTTGCTACGAATAAAATATGGAACAGCAGAATGCCAAACGTGTAATGAACCCTTCATGAAGCAGTTGATACATAGGCTTAAAAATTTTTTGTTGTTGTTGACTATAATAGAAAGCGTGAGAATAAATTAACTAAGAATCGTGTAGGCAGTGATATTCATGATCATTCTGTCATTCTATTGCTCGCAAACATATTTATTGCTGCAAAGTTTCTGTTCTTCATTTAAATGAAAATATTATTTACTTATCATGCTAAATATAACAATACGGCTCAAAAGTACTATGTGGGATTTTTCAAATACTATTTTATTTTCTCAAGGATTTGCATGTAATAATTAATACCCTACCTGATCTTAAGTTATATGTTATTTTATTCAGCTTAATTTTTCATAGATGAAGCGTTATTTGTTAAATGTTTAACATCTTACATTAAACCTTCTGTGTTAGTGTATTTGTATAATTATGATTCCATAAACCTTCTTGCTTACTAGTGTATTACTATAGCAGCCATCAGACTAAAATCTCAGAATGAGACAATTACCATCTTAACTGTAACTTTAGCATGATATAATAACTATATATAGTTGACAAAGTGCTTATCAGAGTCCATGCATTTACATTTGAATTTTATTTGAACACTAATTTATAATATATTTCGTTTCTTATGAAAAATGCTCAGTTTACTTTATAATATAAAATACTATATGTACAGAAATATAATGAAATTATTAATATAATATTAACATAATATATTTGCATATGCAAACTAAGTTTCTCCTTTTCTAATTTGGATGATTTTCAAAATAGCAAATTATTTTCAGAGTTAAAATATAACTAGTTTAAAATAACTTAGCTATTATAATTAATTTTTATTAAGTGAAACTTAAAATTGTTCAATACCTTGAGCAAAAATAGAGCACAAATAGAAAATGTATTATGCCATTTATAATTCACACATTAGACAAGATTTCCCTATACTTTATGAATTTTTAAATGAATGTATTCTTAAGTTATAATAATAGAAATATCTAAAAATTATAGATTTCTTTCCCCTTATCAGCAAAACAAGGATAAACTCACATTTAGTTACTAACACTAAACTTTTAAAAATAATATCAGACTTTCTTATATTTTATTATTAAATATGATAGTATGTGACTATCATTTGATATTATTATTATAAAATGCATCCATAACAAAATAGAGAAGTATCAGTGACTATCATTTCTAATAGTCACCTATGATATTTCACCATTTTGTTATGGATGCATTTTAAAACAATATTTTTCTTAGAATTATCTGCAACTATATATATATACTAACATTTACGTAAAGAAGAGCAATTTTACAGTTAGCAATCCACAGCACAGGCCAATCAGAATAATGTTATATTTCTTCTCATTTTAGTGTTTTGGGCATATTTGATTTAAAAAGTTAATCTATGTAACTATCACTTTACTGGCATATCTTAGGATAAAATCTCAAAGGCTCAATTATGAAAGTCTGTATTACCCTATGGTCAATTCCAAACACTCCTGTATATTCGATAATATTACTTCACAAATAAAAAGTGAATATATTGCAAAATAAACAACTAAAGGAGGAATATACAAGCTTTGTGTGTGTGTGTGTGGCTATTCCTAGAATGTTTAATAATCAGGCCAGGTTGCGCTTTTGACATTTCTTCCCTGGACTTGCTAATACATACTTCAAGGCTGCAATAACTAGATTAAAGTAATAACATATCAAGTGTAGCTCCAGGCTACAGTTTTAGCTGACACAAATCATCTTTCACTGGACACGCTTTATAGTCTCTAACACAGATGACTTTGCTGGAAAAGTTAGTATTTGCCAAGATGGGGTTATATTTATATACTGTCATAAATCTGCAGCTAGTCATCACAAGTTTTTGAGTTTGTAATGAAGTAGTTCTGATGTAGTTAAAATATCTTCATTATATTTTTAAATCACATTAGCTTTAACCAGTGTATCCTACGAGTAAATGCTAGCTCATCTGGGTTCCTATTGGTTCCTGAGAATTTTTGGCTGAAGGCTAACAGTTTCATTTGCTCATTTAAAATAGTACATTTGTCTTCAATTTAGAAAAGTTAACTAGTAGTTTAAATGCAAAAGTAAGGAAACAGCATATCTGGATGAATTATAATAGGTTGTAAAAAAGTGAACTCACATCATAAAACTGTTTATCCTAACTTTATAAAATACGTACTTTACTTAAAACTTTGATGATTGATTTTCAATAAGCTTTTGGAAATATCTGTTTATAAATATATAATAAACAGATCTGAATCATGGTCTATCTATACATCTTTAGAAAAACTAAAAAACAAGTCATGTTTGGGAATTTATGATTTAATTGGTAGTGTTGAATCTAGGAAGAGCTACAAAATATGCTTGAGGAGTGTCAAAACCTAAGCGAGATTTTAACATAAGTACTTATACTTCATAACAATGAAACACTTAGGAATGACATCATTATTTTCATGGGAAACAAATATTATTGATAATACAGTTTGCATGATTCTTCTCAAGAATATACGGTTGACTCTGTGGAATTACAGTAGCAAACAGTTTTGTGAGAAACTTCCAATTATGGCATTTTTCCCTCCCCCCTTACCTGAATCACAAGACCTTTAACATATGGAAGAATTATGTTTATCTGACTTTAAAACACATTTTGCAGAGAACATATTGAAACATATCAGAATGTGATAGTGAAACAGGATTTACCAAGAAATCATCATACCACATTTGATATCAATTGCTTGAATGACTTTGAACCACAAAAACTAGACAGCTGGTATTTTGAAGGTATATAATATCTGTAACAGTAAACATTATATATTTATGCAAAACAACTATGTAAATACATATATACAAGGGTATTACCAGTTTGAGAGTCATACAGATGGTGAGAATTTGTATAATAGCAAAATAGGTGATTTCGTTGTCTTAGAAAACAATATGCAATTTCTCATGAGGAACCGTAACTGGCAAGTGGTCCATAAGCTTAGGGGTTCGCTTCCAACATTTATTTACATCATCTGAATCCTGAGAGTGATGCATGCTGGTTAGATACCAATTATTTTAAAATGAGCACTGTAATATGCAAGAATAGTTATTTACAAAACATTACTATAGAAGGCTGGAAGCTACTTCACAAAAGGAAACAGTTATCCTTTAAATTTGTTTTTTACTGTAGGCAATAGTGTAGGTGATTAACAGATGTAATGATTCCCTGATGAAATTTGAATATATGAAAAATATTTGAGTTATTAAAGAAATATTAAGCACTTTATGTTAAGGTAAGTGTTTTTCTGAGTTCCAGTCAACTTGTTTTCAAAATTACCTAGATCTGGGCCAATTCTAAAACAGGGTGCTAATACAAAAACCACGCAGGTAACAATGCTGCCTATTGTCATGCTACTTACCTGGAAAACAGTCTAAAAACTGGGTGGGATTAGTTATTTCCTTTTGAGGATGGGGGAACAGTAGGCTATATTTCGTGGAGAAATAAAATGGGCTAGTTTTCAAGTCTGCTGATAATGTACAGTGCCTAAGCATAGCCCCTATATTTATAGAAATAATAAAGACTAAATCAGTGGAGTGACTTCTTTTACTATTTAGAACCAGGACATGAGCTAGAAAAGCTGGAGCCAGTGTGCCTGTCTTCAAGAGGTTTGGACATATCTGATGCTTCCATGTGCATATGTATGTATGTATGCAGGTGCATGCATACAGTATGTATATATGTCCAATGTAGGTGTGCATGCCTGATGTCTGTCTGGCGTGTGTATTTTGTGTGATAGGTGTATGTACATATATACATGTATCTCTGTCTACATAGTTGATACGATTTCAGTCTTACTCTTTGAGGACAGCATTTTTACTTGGGTTTGCCTTCATTCTGCATTTCTGCAAGATAGATTAAAGATCCTGGATAACACATATTGTAAAAATAATGTAAGAAATTGTTAAAATTTTTAGAGCAAAGAGACAAGACACTAGCTTTGAGACAAACGTTTCACTTAAAATTGTCAGTTTTCAGGTTCTATTTTTCTCCCATTATCTTGTAGTCTTCTTAATTCACTTTTCCAGACCCCAGCTAATGACTTCTTGTCTTTGCCTTTTCTATATCAACCATTTCTCCTCATCTCAGTTCTGCTACTTGTATTGCAATTGGTTTTCTTACCTATTTTCCAAATAATTTTTCACTTATTAAGCATGGCTTCTTTTCTAATACATCTTCTGTTTTTAGTGTTACATAAGCCTGTTCTATTACATTTGCTAACAGTTGAAAATCTATGATGGTATTTAAAAGGTAAATAAAAAATGGTAAAAACATCTTGTTCTCTATTTACTGTTAATATCATTTACTAGTGTATGAAAAAAGTGACTAAACATTTCAATTTGCAAACTTTTCTTAAGAAATCACTTAAGCCTGCTGGAATAACTGGTAGATAAGCTGTTACAGTTTCAGAAAGGTTGTTTTTAGTGTCATTCTAAGTCATTAATATGCTGTGATTAATGATTACACTTTCAGTTAGCAGGTATCAGATTTTACAAGTTTATTTTTTTACAAGTGATTTGTTACTGAATTATGAATATGTTAGCAGGAAAATTGAACATTTATTTTTTTCTTTTTTCTTTAAATTCTCTTTTAAGATAGGTCAGCATAGAAAGAAGCCCTAAATGCTCAATGGTCACAGATTTAAAAGAGTATCAGAAATAGTAAGGATTTCCGGGTTATTAAATTACTGTCTTCAGAATTGTGGCTTACTACGTAGACCCAGAACCAAACAACGGATGAAAAAGAGAACAACAGCACCCTAAACAAATCAAAATAGCAATGTATTGCAACACCTCCAAATTACACTTCCAGTTTTACCTGGATTACTTCTTTTGAAATATGCTTAAATATAATTTCAGTTTTGCAAAATAGGTGTGCAATTTAATGATACTTGTAATGGTTTTCAAAATATCACATTAACAATCACCTACCCTTCTGCAGTCTGGAGGATTGTTTCCTCCCCATTTCCCACTGTTAAACTAAATTTGATCTTGCCTAAAGGTGCACGTATACTTATGCGTGCAGGGACTTCAATAATTCATATTTTTGACATCCAGACATTATATGACCCACTGAATATTCCTAATTAGTTGGGGAAGGAAGCATCTGTATGGATTCACAAATTATTTTAAACATGCTTTTAAATATTTAAAATTAGAGCTTCCAATTAAAATTGTACATGTCACATTGTCTCATTTAATTCCACTGTTCTTTTTAGGAAGCACAGCCTCAGCTGAACAAGCCTCACTGATGTGAGCTGAGCTCAATTAGTTTCTGATGTTCTGCCAAATTGCCTCATTACCTGTCATACAAACACCACTGACACTTTTAAAGTGGAGCCCTTTGCATCCGTGTTATTGTCTTTAGAACAAAAATAATTATTCTCATTAGAGTAGTAAAAATAAGCATTTTGCTAATAAACAGTAAACCAATATATCTGTAATATAAATAATAGAATAAAGCAATGATGACACATAAATCAACTGTGCGCTTACACATATACCTATGTGCCCCTGTGGGCAGACACCAGCACACTGTTTTTAAATTATATAGTCTGTGGGTCCTTCACGCAGTCCTCGGAGGTTTGTTATTACAATTGCTTTGACCACTGGGTTTTCCATATTACCTACAATGTACTGATGATAAGAGAAACTAGGAGTTTTCCATTCTGTATATATTTGAATTTAAAATGTACTTCACCCTTGGATCATAAAACCTAGAGCCGAAGCATTCCTCACTGTACAGAAGGCTTACAGTGGCTTAAAATACACTTACACCACATTCTAGAAGAGAAAGTATAAACAACTACATGAAACAATCTTTATTTGTAAATCTTTCTTTAATGTTGTTGACCACTTCTCAAAATATTGACCCACAGGTAAAGAGTTATGTGGTTTTAACCCTTGCATCTTTAGCTTTTCTTTCTCCCTTACCCTTTATTCACTGCCTTTTGCGTAAGGAAACAGAAGGACAGAAGGTTAGAATCTAATTAAGAGATAATGTTTTTTTCAAAGTTGGTCTACACACATGGCATGTATTGAAGCAGAAACCACTTTTTTTTTCCTGAATGGCTGGCAGAAGATCATTAATAGAGAGAAAAAAAAGTTGCATTCCATTAACAGCCTCATGATACTATAAAATACTCTAGTTAGAAAAGTTTCTGTTTGCCAGTGGCTTTCAACCCCAGCTGTATATTATAATCACCTAGAGGGTTTTTAAAAAATACCCCTGCCTGGGCTCTACTGCATACCAATTAAATCAGAATCTTGGGGCTAGAGCTGGAGGCACAGGTATTTTGTAAAACCTCCCTGGCTGATTCTACTGCACAGCCAGGGCTGGGACCCGTTGCTCCAAGAACTTGCACCTTACAGATTACAAATAATCATGGCACCAGGTGTAACCACATGTCTTTCTCTGGGCCTTACATCTATTCTTTATTTTAAGTAAACTCCAAAGGACTCTTTAAAACCAAAATTACCATGAACAAAATTTTATGTTACTTTAAATATTGTTGGACGTGTCTATATCGCCGGAGTTTGTATTGACATATTTATGAGTCTTGTTTCATTTTGTGATGGAATTTAGATAATCTAAGGAACTCAGTATTTGTGTAACTAAAAAATATATTATTTTAAATTTCTACTTTAGGATGGAAGAATCCTTTTTGTCTTGTGTAATATGAGATTAAATGTCAGAAATCTTAGTGTTGCCTTGGATACAAACCTGGGGTGATTATTAGAAGATTGGGCCATCTGAATGTCTCTCCCACTCAAGCTTTATGTTGATCTCATTCCCCATGCACTGTTATCAGTGTTCTTGGAAAATGTGAATAACTTGGAGTCTGCAAATACTGAACAACAAGCCTTTCTGGAAGGGAAATTGGCTCCTGTGCTATAGGGTTCATGCCATCAGCAAATACCACTGCGCAATTTACTTTCAGCACCCTTTCTACTTAGCAGAGGCGATCTGCAAACACACAAGGAGGTTAAAAGAATAATATATTGACTGACAAATGCACCTCACTCAGCATGGCATGCAGTGTTCTTACCTTCCATGCCTCCAAATCAGTAATTCTTAAGGTGGGCAGTACATCAGAGTCTCTGGAAAGGGCCTGGGAGACGCAGTAGCAACGTAGAAACAAAGCAATGTGTTTCTGCGTTAATTGTATTTGGACTAGTCTCACTATTTAACTTAATTTTTTAACTTACGGCCAATATTACAGGAGGGCATACGATTTACTGTTAACTAAAGGGTCAGGAAATTAACACATTCACTCATTTGAAGCAGCACTCTGGGTCAGGTGATTCTGGAGAAGGTTCTCCTAATTCAGGATCTCCTGACCTTGGGCACTACTGACATTTTGAGAAGGATAACTCTTTGTGGTGCAGGGCTAGCCTGTGAATTGTGGGCTATTTGAGAGCACCCCTGGCATCTCAAACCAGATACCAGTACCACCCTCGCGCATGAGAACCAAAAACGCTTCCAGATGTTACCGAATGTCCCCTAGGGTGCAAACTGGTGCCTCTCACCCCCCACGCCATTGAAAACCATACTTCTAATTCAAGTCTTGGTATTTGATTAGTCTATTTTATTACTCTATAATTACCATGCAAATACGTGTTTTCAATTTCTTAGACAAAGGATATTCACGATGTTTCAGACAATGACGGAGAGCAGGGGTTATGCAGTGAATTTCAACCTGGTGTCGGTTTTCTCAACACAGAGTGAGTTGCATTTGTGACACTGGTTCTTGATCAGATCATTGACCATTGTTCCTCCCATTCTTTGCTTTACAGTGAGCCACTTACTTCGATTCCCATCGTGTCAGTTTTGTCCTTCGCATCAATACTATGCTACTTTGCCAGACACTCTTCATGACCCAGAGATGACGGAAAGTAAGACTAGATGATACACCGCTCTGCTTTGTAGCTAACTTCACAGTGATGTCACATGGGCTGGGAGAGATTTTTCCATGTCCAAATCAGACTAATGAGGGCATCAGAGAATTTTAGAATCTTAGAGGCCTTTTAATAGAGATATCTTTATTTTATATGTTAAGAGACAGTGGCACAGGTAATTCAAATGACTTGTCAATGTCTCTCATGAAGAGTTGGTGTTAGAACTCAGATTCAACATTTCCAAACCTTCTTACTCAGTCCACTTTTCATTTTATTGCAGTTTGTTGCCTTTCCTAATGCTCTGAATGTCATATATATCACTATAGTGATTGCTAAAGAAAACAAAGCTCTGAAAGCAAATCCCAATTCTGCAATATTTGTTATTTATGCTAGGCAGTTAAGATATTTTCCTTGATGCTCATATCTGTCTCAATTGGAACTTAGAGACCAAAATTAGCCTTGTGAATTATTATTTATAGAAATAATGTCATGTGTAAGCTTAGTGTACATTCAGATAGTTTAGCTAGCTGGTAAAGGACTTCAAAATTCTGTTTAACCTCCTATTTATAGTGCTGTCATTGGATATTATTTTGCTTTTCTGATAAGGTAAATAATAATAAAATAATCATGACAGCAAAATAAATTTTCAGAAAAGATTGACATTAACACTTTGAGATTTTACTAGAAATCCTGTGATTTTCCCCCCATACACATCTTAAATGCAAAGCCAACCCTCAGAGTATATTTTCCATTTATTAATTAACAATGGTCCTCTTCATTTTTCATCTCTATACCCTCTGTTGCCTGTCTTGGGATAATTTCACTGCACCTAAGCACATTTATTAGAGCAGATAGAAGGGGAGAGAGAAAGAAAATTCAGTGAAGTTCATTTTTCTATTCTAAAGCAGGTCCTGCAAGATCTCAAGAGATTTGTGCTGCTTTACACTCCATCTGTGATTGCTGTGCCTCTCAGTCCCTGGATAGCAACTACAACGCCACTTGGTTTTAAAGTTAGTTTCAGCAAGTTTTTGTAGCATAGCTTCTTTCACCTGCAAAGTGATCACCTCCCTCTCCCTCTTCCTCTCTCTTCCTTTCTCTTTCTCTTACTGTGTTAAAAAACATATACATGTATATTCATTTTACTTTAAATTTTATGCATAATGACACCATCCTTAACCCCAGGCTAATGAGAACACTTGATCCAGGTCACATAATTCTCCCCATCTCGCTAAATGAATTCTAACCACGTCTGTGTTTGTAAGTTGGCTATTTTTAACTCAGTATACATTTTCTCATTGAAACTACATATATATTGTGGCTATGTGTTTGCCTTTTTGAGGATACTAAATTAAATGTGGCAAGTGTCCTTACTGCATGCATTAAGAAACAGAGGCCCATTTAGGCCTCTTCAAGATGAGGCTCGAAATTCTACTTTGAGGCTAGAAATTCACTGTAGTCTTGGGGACACCATGTTGTGAATAACCCAGGTGATATCACATGGGTATGGCACTTCCCTCAGCTTATGCCTCAGCCCAGACATCTTAGAGGATACAGCCTACTGGACAGCCTGGAATTTTATCCTGCAAATGCTTATAAATTAATATCATGTTGCAGAAAGTAAATGGATTGGAAGAAGACTCCTTTTAAATTATAATGGTTTGGGTTAATAATGTAATAGGCATAACACAGTAATAGAGAGTGGGCTAGTAAAAACACACACACACACACACACACACGTTTTGATGGGTGGTGCTTGCTACTTTTTATGGTGTAAATATTCCCACCAGAGTCATTTTCAAGCTACCAATGTGATGTCACTGAACACGAGGTTGAGAAGAGACATGTAGAATTGGATGAAGTTGAGTGGCTTGCATCCAAGAAAGAAGCAGAGGAGTAAAATACAGCCTAAGATGAGCTAGTGCAGGCTGCTCCCCCGTGGACTGCATCTAAAGTGGGCAATTGATGTAACTGCAACAGAGCAAGGTTCTCCACAGCCTTGCAAATCAAATCATTTTCTGAGGATCAGCACCTTTGTCGTCATCTATAAATTTGTGAGATATGAAAAATCTCAGGCATTTCTCCCATACTTAATCGGAATCTGCATTTTACAAGATTTCCAGGTGATTCACTACATATTACATTTTGAGAAGCACTGGTCTACAGAGTTATCCCATTCTAAGGGATCTGGAATCTCTGGAAGGGAAAGCCTCGTCCCATCCATTTGCCCATGTTCTGCTCTAGAGCCTTCCCTTGGCATCACCGTACAGGATTCATCGTGTCAAAAGGACATGTGCCAATCCCCTTTGCTCAGGTCAATGTGTGCATATCTCTAATTCAGTGAATTTGCCAGTTGAACAATTATGAGATTAGGACTCATATCTGTTGGATGAGAAAATTCTTTTTTATTCATAGCTCCAAAGGGGAAAAGGGGGTTTTTATTTAATGATTATTCCCTCTTTGCATTTTATTCAGTTTTTATAAATTAGCCAACATTTTGCTGCAGTCAGGGACAGGATGCAAAGACATAACAGGTACAATCAAAACCTAATGTTTGCTGGGCAGAGCGGGGGACTGTTTCTGGCAGGGTACCACAAGCAAGGCATCGCAGCAGAAAGACCCGCCCAGGGCAATAAGGAGGCTAGGATTAGGGTCTTTGAAAAAAACATGTTTCTTTTTTCTGCCTCCAAGGGTAGCTTTGTTGTTTTGTTTTTTTTTTTTCCCCCCAAGGGTACTTTTTTTTTTTTTTTTTTTTTTTTTCTGTACTGAATGTCAACTATTCTCTGCTCCATTTCTGAACTCTCAGAAAATGACTCAACCCTTCCCCTCTCTCCAATCTCCTTCACATGTGCCCCTCTTCCTTCCCCCTACTTCCCACCTGGATACCTTCTTCCATCATTTAGATCTCTTCTCTTTTAGATCTTTTGTGTCTCACTATTCAAGGACCCCTTAGAGAGGCAAAGGTGATACTGTTGAAAATATTTCCATTATATTTAGGGCACTGTAGGTTCATCTCAGCTTCGACACTTACTAGCTGGGTGTCTTTGGGTAATTTTTTTTTTTTTTTTTACCCCTCTAAGTTTGTTTCTTCATCCCTAAAACTGTTTTAATAATTCAGAGCCAAGATATCATAAGCTTCAAGCTTTTAGCAGTGTCTGGCATATAATAAAACCTCAAAGAGAGTAGCTTTTCTTATTCGTACATCATATTATTTAGTACATGTTTAACCCTGGACCAAAACTGCTCTCTTAAAAATCATCAAGGATCCGGAAGCGATCAGATTCATTGGGCCTATCCCAGTCTACGGTCTGTTGAAGCATTTTATACCTTTGATATGCTTTCCACACAAATGTCTCCCTTCCACATTTGTTATCATTGTTGATTACAATTTGTTCTCGCTGCTGCTGACAAAACATTTTGCTCCTTTCTGTATGCCTAAGGAAGGTTACTCTTGAATCAGAACACTCTTATTCCTCAGATTGAGGCAATTAATTCCTCAGAAGACCACAAATGAGTGGAAAGATTATAAAAACTGGTGTCAAACAAATACTGGTTCTGCCACTTACTGCCTGAAAGTAATTTAAACTCCCTGAACCTCAGTTTACCCTTGATAAAAATTATCTATTTGGAAGCATCTTGAAGGTTAAGAGATAAAAATTATTATGTGCAAATACTAAGCATAGCATTTGCAAATTACTCAATAAATGGTTTGTTCTTTCTTCTTTTCTGTTTTATAACTCACGTGCTGATTAATTGTTTCACTGTGTGATGGTGAAAAAAAACACTTGGATTCTAGTAAGTCTACATTCTTATTTTTAGTTCTACAATGATCCCTATTGACACTTATTTATGCCACATTTAACCATGAGCTATTGGTATTAATGACAAATATCTGCTTGGTAGAGTCATTATATTTAACATTCGAAAACAAAGTTTGTGTCTCAACTACTATGTATTGCTTTTATAAATGTGTTATCTTTCTTCGTTTAAATCCCATAAAGTGCTATGCTTTGTGAAAGTGCATTTGTTGATAGCATGCCTACCAAAAAGATAGCATTTCAGGAGAGTATATAAAAATAGACATTCTTAGAAAGGAAGCATTTCAATAGATAATGGAAAATACTAAAACTGGAAATTATGTCGTTTTGATCGTAACACAATGTACAAATCCCCTTCAAATGGTGTCTTTGGGTAATTTTAAACCTCTATGCAAATAAGATCTACTGAATCATCTAAGAGTCACCTCAAATGATTCCTTAATTGAAAATTTTAACTACGCATAAATGTTTCAGTATAGTCTTAATGGTAAAGTCCACTTTATTTGACTGATGTACTTACTTTGAGGTGCTATATTAACATGATCTCAAAATTCTTTGTAAACGCATTCTGTGTTTAGATGAGAAAGATATCACAGGCTTCATTTTAAATTATTGTAAGCAAGTTGTTTTCATAAATGTGTGCTTCTGACCCTGAAACACTCAGCTACCTAGAACCACAGGGATACTTGGAGCTGGAGAATTGACTGGAGAGCAAGGACACACTGGTAAAGAATTTGTAATTATTTCTCTGTGAATTCCTTGTCTCAGTCAAAAATCATGCCAGGTCTATGCCAAGTACTGAGGATATCAAAATGAGGAAACATGTTCCTTGTCCTGAGGAAATTCACATTACACAGTCCAAGGCCAAAATCACATGGTGAGACACTTGAACTTCAAATGGAAGACTATGTCAATGATCTGAGGTTGTCGGGTATGAAGTCTTCATGTGTGGATATCTCTGCCTCACCCAGAAGACCATCAGCATGTCAGACGACCTGTGTGTATTGACAAGTATGTTGCACTGGGAAGGCTGAGGAAGGTTATGATAAGTGGAGACTTGTGGTCGTCACATTTTAGACTTGGAGATCGAGATACCAGAGAGTCTCCTCTGCTGTCCAGGACCCCACAGTTACTGAGAGATGAATTTGGGGACCAAACACCAAAGCCTAACAAACCCATTAATCAAAGCACTACATTCTTATTGCATTTAGGATGATTCATAGAACAGAACTTCAAAAACGCCCCATTTTCTCTGGCAGTTGAAACTGAAACTCCATCACGAAATCTAATACAATTAAAAGTGGTGCGATCACTCTTTAAAAAAAGCAATGTGTATGTGTGTGAGCCATGCACAAGAAGCAGCTTTTAGGTTGGTGAAGTGAAAATAGCCTGCTTGGGTTTCTCTGTTTAAAAGGTATGAGGTGAAGTGAACAATAGATATTGGGAAGGAAGCTGTAAAAGATATTTTTATAATGAAGCAATATTCCCCTCACTCAACAGGGCCACTTTCTGCCTTTGCCCTCATTGGTACATTGTCTTGCTCAGCCTCATTGCCCTCCCTGCTTCTTTCTCTTGCCCATTGCAGCCTCGGTGGCCATGAGTTTGTTGCAAAGGTCTTTGGTCACTCCGGTGGCAGCTCTGTCTGACACCGTCTTGGCACTCTGCTCAGATTTGAGGCTTTCTCACCTGTTGCTTTCCAAAGGGAGATCTTGGGAAAACACTGTTTACCATCAAACTTTCTGGATTCAATGACAAGTTTTGTTTTTTTTTTTTAATTTATTGAAATTCTACCTTTTGTTGACTGGGATTCCAGCAGCAACTTGCAGAACTCTGGTGAATGGATTCCTGGGTGAAGCTGAACCAGCAGAAATTCCAAAAGGCTATATCCCAGAACATCGGGAATACTATAATCATCCTGTATCAAGATGGATGGCCCACAGTTTCCATGACCATCCTGAAAATAATTATGAAAGGGCAGTGGCTGTCCTTCAGATCGAAGCCAAAAAGGCTGAATTACAGTTAAAGGAGCTAGAAGTACGAAGATTAATGCCTGACAGAGGAGATGGACCCTGGTATGAATATCTGTTGTTAAGGCAGTTATTGAGCATTCTCCAAAAGCAACTACCAAAATTTATCGTTCATTTTCTAAATACAAAGTATATTTTCTTTAGTGAAAATAAATTGTAAATATATTTTCTATTTTCCTCTCTGATGAATAAAAGAGCTTCTTCCATTGCTCTGTTTCTCAATGTTGGTTTGGATTAAGGTGCTTGATTTGGGGGTTTTGGCTTTCTCTTTCAGGTTTAAAATATGCTAATAAAAACTGGAGAAATAGGAATTTGTGAATTCCAAAAGTTGTGGTAACTGTGAAAGGTTAACGTTAATCTGACAAATGGAAATTTGGAAGAGAAGTCTAATTATGTTAAGCATCTGCAACTGTAATAGATTTTAATACTATAAGCTATTTAATTATATTATATTTAATTATAATATTTAATTATAATAGC
>NW_016807296.1:824200-837531 GCF_001698545.2 Rhinopithecus bieti
AGAAGTGGTATTCTAAGATTAAAAAGTGAATCAGCAGTCTCCCTATTTTGGAATTTGATGGATCAATACAATCTAAAATACCATTTAATGATCATTGGGCATTGCCCATTTGTGGTATGTGGGAAAGGCAATCAAGAAATGTAAAAACCAAACTCAAACCACTTACTGACACCGTAATGTCATAAAAGGGTACACTTTGCAACACAAAACATTAAAAAGTATATAATCTTCAAATAAAGGAGCTTTTAGAAAGTTATTTAATTTGTAAAAAAATCTCCTGGCTAGACTCGGTGGCTCATGCCTGTAATCCAGCACTTACGGAAGCTAAGGCAGGAGAATCGCTTGAGCCCAGGAGTTCGAGACCAGCCTGGGCAACACATGGCTCTACAAAAAACAAAACAAAACAAAACAAAAAAACTTCCCATATCCATTCTTGTTCTTGATATGTATGATGCATGTACACACAGGTCCATAAATGAGCTTGTAGGAACCTTTGACTTAGATCATTTAGAGATGTACTCTGGAGCCTCTGTGTGCACATGGGAATTCAACCTTTTGAGGGGGACTTTCTGCCTGCACTTCAGAGCGAGCCTGCTACTACTGCAAGAGGGACAACTATCTCAGGGTACCTATGTGAGTACACTGTTGTGATGCTGCTGGAGGAGAAAGCATCCTGTTTTCCTCACTCCACAGCTGCTGCTCCAATTCAACTACAGCAGCCACTTTTCCCTTTGTAAAGCAAAGCTGCTTCCATGTGGGCATTAGGAGAGGTGTACGTTAAAATGATAAAGAGGCTGGGGCAGGGGAGGTTTTTCTTTCTCTTCACACCTTGAGAATTATCATGATCTGCTTCAGAGAAGGATTGTACCTATCTGTGTAAAATATTTAGATGAAACTCACACAATAAAATATACATTCAATTTTCCTTGTAAGATAGCTAAAAATGTTCACTTGCATGAATATGTAAATGCTTTTTTAAAACATGTGCATTGCACTTCTTTAGCACACTACATCTCTGAACATGCTTCACATCGTATGAGAGACACAGCCGGGCAATTTTGGGAAATTCTTTTAAATGTTCTGTGATGACTTTTTAGGCTGTAGATTTTAGAGAAAGAGAATTTCTCCAGTGCCAAGCAGCATGTCTATTATGTGTCATTGATCCCCGTAAATGTAGTTTTTGACTGAGATGGATGGCTGTAAATTCTCCAAAGTCATCCAAGGAACACGGAAAATCATTAGCATCTCAAACAGGCTGTTCAGACCAAAATGTTTTGCATTACTTCTGTCCACATGTGCCAGTCCCGCTGTTTTATTGCTCGATGCACAGGAATAGCTGTCTGCAGCACACCCACTTTTAGTGCCTCTCAGACACAGATTCCCATCAAAGTGAAATACAGTGGGGCCAGAGTGAGGTGCTGTGACTTGGATCAGTTCTCCATGGTTTCCTGTGCACAGAGTTGGAGGAGTTTTGTAGATTTAGAACTGTCACCCCCAGAATTGCTCGCTAACTTTTGAGATTCCCATTTCAGGATACACAGTTGTGGGGGTAAAAACTGTAGGAAGAGATGAAGGTACTCTCCAATGCTCTGGAAAGAATCGTTTTTTTCCCTAGAGTTGTTTATGGGGAATACCAGGGCTTAAAAGTGTGCGGTGATGGTGGCTGCTACTCCTTTTCCCTCCTTAGCCCTCCTAATAACATATTACTTTGGATCAACCAGTGAAATTGATGAATCGTTCATTCATGTAAAAATATCTCTTGGCTCCTCACTGGAAGCCAGGCACAATGCTATTGCAGACATTGTAAGTATGGTGGTCAAATTAGGGAGATGAGATGCTGTTTCTCATGGAGCTTCCCCGCTAACGCGGGCAAGAAAGCCAAGAAACACACAGAAAAGCCAGCAGCAGATGATTGCAGATGGCAGTGGGTGCCGTGGCTGGCTGGGTGGTGGTGAGAATAGAGAGTAACTGAAGGAGCTGGTGTTATAAGAGAGAGGACAAGATCAGAACGCTTTCCCAGAGGCCTGACAACCAAAGCCTGAATCCAACGGGATGTCTAAATGTACGGCTCAGGTACAGATAAAACCAATTGTGAAAATCCCAAGGCAGGAAAAAGCAGAGTTTTGAAGAAAATGAATTAAGGCGACATTGGTCTAGGCCAGTTAGACCATAGCAGTAAGAGGTGAGGTCAGGGAGAGAGGCAGGAACAAGAACCTGGCAGGGTCTTTTTTGTTGTTGTTTTTGAGACGGAGTCTCGCTCTGTCGCCCGGGCTGGAGTGCAGTGGCCGGATCTCAGCTCCCTGCAAGCTCCGCCTCCCGGGCTCACGCCATTCTCCTGCCTCAGCCTCCCGAGTAGCTGGGACTACAGGCGCCCGCCACCACGCCGGGCTAATCTTTTGTATTTTTGGTAGAGACGGGGTTTCACCGTGTTAGCCAGGATGGTCTCGATCTTCTGACCTCGTGATCCGCCCGCCTCGGCCTCTAAAAGTGCTGGGATTACAGGTGTGAGCCACCGCGCCCAACCCCTGGCAGGGTCTTAAAGGAACTGATGACCACTTGACTTTTCACCTCATCTTCATCCTTTCTGGGTGAGCATTGTTGATGCTATTGAGATAGAGACAGATACACATGCCCACGAATCCATAGCACTTACAGTTAATGGAGAGAGGAAATTCCTTTTTCTTCCTTTCCTCAGTCCCAAATACAGATAGAATTTGTCTGCTGGAACTTGGAATCTCCTAGCACCACCCTAAGTACAGTTGTCTTTATTTTTTTCTCTGTATTTTAAAACATCAATTGGGGTTATTAAGATTTATTTTATACAACTGTATCATGAGAGAATGTAATTTTTTCATTTCATTGTTATGCTCACTAATGGGAATTGTGACATTTTTGTTCAGATGTCTTCCCCTGTAGCTTGTTTATTTGAAAATCTTCATTTAGTGCTGTCAGAAGCACCAAAATAATACTTAGGCCTTTTCTGCTGAGCAAATATTGCATCCGCCACATCCCTTCTGCTATCGCTCCTGTCATGTATTTTGAGGAACATAACATTAAATCAATGTTTTTAACAAAAGTAAAAGTAGTGTATATTTAGCTCCGTGTGTTGAGAAATAATTCAGTGCCGAAGACCCATCAAAGATGTCAGCAGAGTTCAACACATATTTTTGTTAACGGATGTCTAGAACAGAATAAAATATGTCTGTTGCATAAAGCTTTTCATAGCATATTTGAATTATTTTTCTTTGCTAAGTGGGGTAAGAATCATAATGTTTAAAGTAATTGTTTTTAGTATCTCAATTGTTTCACAAAAAAAATAAAATTTGGAGTCATCACCTTAAAATAAAAGTGACCCAATATTGTCCTATTTTACAATCATCATCTTGGATTTCCTTGTTGAATATCTAACATTGTATTTTTTTAAATTTTTGCTTAAAAGCTTTTATTTCCTTTTGGTTGTTTATTTTAAGTGCCTCTTTTAGAAATACAAGTGCTCAAAATGTTTCAAATGTTACCTGAGGGATTCCCTCCTCAGATTTGGGAAGAATTCAAAATGACATTGAACATAACTCCTTGGCTATATCCAAAGCATAAAAAATTCCATTTTATTTTTAATATGCCTCAGTGCATTCAAAATAAAGCCTTTAACATTTCAAATGCATAAGTGATGAGAACTTACTCTTTAGTATACTAAGTCCCAAACTTTGATGGCCCAAGGATTTTAAAATTCCTAAAATGTTACTGTGGTCACCAAACACAAGAAAAGCATAGTAGGTTAAATTTATATTTAAAACATTTATGGCTGTCCTTGTAATTAAGCAAACAAGTATATCATAAAACCTTTAACTCTCTTATGGGTGAAAAGAAGGTTTGTAATTGCATGTCCTATTTAAACACAAATATTTAAAATGCTGTATGTGAGAGGATTATATGAGGTGAAGGTGTTTTGCAGGTCTTTGAAATCTGCCTTTTGTTTGGGTTTTAGGATAAAATTTTGTTTAAAATATTAATGATCATTTATTTGGGAAAATATCCCAATTTACAACTAATGTTATCATTTAAATTAATGTGTTTTAAAATGCAACTGACCTTTACCTAGTAAATTATGAATGAATTCATAACCACTGCTATGGTTCATGGCCATTTTATAAGGATAGAAGCAAGTGCTGGAGGAAAATATGATGACTAACAGACTGCTTTGAGAAAGGAATATTTTAATAATTGGGGTTTTCTAGCCAAATAAACTGTTGCTAGAGATCATTTATATTTCAAAATATGACATTGAAAATCTTCCTGACGTCTGTTATCCCCAGCCCTTGGGCCGATAGGCACCAGGTAAGTATTTGTTGAAGGCATTGCAGGGTTGATTCCAGCCCTGAAACTGTCACAAGCGTGTGCCGTGAGTGCCCCTCCTGGGAATGTGCTCTTCAAACTAGCACAGAAAGAAGTATGACTTTCTAATCCAAAGTCAGATTTCACCATTTAGAGAAGATTCGAGAAATTCTGTTTGTATTTAAATCAACCTCATCCCACCCTCAAGCCTCCAGAGAGACGAGAAAGTATACTAGGTGCCAGCCCTCAGACGGGGAATGCTTTTATTCAGAACCTTATTCCTACTTTCCTTCAGATGGAGACATATCACACTGCACGTTTTGTCTTATATTATTTTGAATATATTAATTGTCAATTACGCATAATGATCATATACTACTAGCCCATAGATCCCATGAGGACAGGAGGCATGTGGATTTTATTGATTAGTGTGTACATAGCACCTGGCACATACCTGACACAGATTAGAAACTCACTATGTATCTCTCAAATGAATTAATGAATATTAAATATTGAATTAATGAATAGTGAAAACCAGGCAGTAAGAATGTTTTAGTAGCTGATATTTATTAAATTAGGTTTTCCTAGGTAGCTCATGGCAGCAAAGCTAATTACAGTAAGTCTTCACTTAACATCATTGATAGGTTCTTGGAAACTGTGACTTTAAGCAAAACAACGTATAATAAGAGCAATTTTCCCATAGGCTAATTGATACGAACAAGATTTCAGTTACTAAGGCATATTTCTGGTCTCCTAAACATCAGCAGACTTCTAAATAAAAACCAAAACATTTTTCATATAAACATTTAAATAAATGTGAGCTGGACATACATTCAAGAAGGATTAAGCAAAACAAATAAGATAATTATTCACCAACCTATTCCAGTTCAGGGTCCCAGGTGGCTGGAGCCCACCTGGGCAGCTCATGACAACAGGTGTGACCTGCCCTGGCCAGGATACCCTTTCACTCACCCAGACTCACCCTCACTCACCCACACACTCACCCACACACACCCACATACACTCACCCTCACCCACACTCACCCATACACACCAACACACACCCACACACACCCACACTCACCCTCATTCACTCTCACACTCACACACTCACCCACACTGACCCCCCCCCACACACACCCTCATTCACTCTCACCCACACACATGCACACTGACCCACACTCACCCTCACTCACCCACACAGTCACACCCACACCCTCATTCACACCCACACACACACCCACACACTCACCCACACACACACTCTCATTCACTCTCACATTCACCTACACACACTCACCCACACTGACTCACACTCACCCTCAATCACCCTCACTCACCCACACTCACCCACCCAATCACACTCACCCACACCGACACTCACCCACCCTCATCCACACTCACCCACACACCCACCCAATCACACCCACACCGACGCTCACCCACCCTCACCCTCACCCACAAACCCACCCAATCACACTCACCCACACTGATGCTCACCCTCACCCTCACTCACCCACACACCTACCCAATCACACCCACACCCTCTCTCACCCACACCCTCACGCTCTCCCTCACTGTCACCATCACTCACACACTCACCAACACACCCTCACCTTCACACACACTCACCCTCCCCCACACTCACACTTACCCAGACTCACAACCACACTCACAATCACCTACACTCACCCAGTGACCCTCACCCACACTCACCCTCACCCTCACCCTCACTGACCCTCACACACACCCACACTCACATACACTCTCACTCACCCAGTCACCCTCACCCTCACACTCATCCGCATTCACCCTCAGCCCCACACTCACACCCTCACTCACCCCATCTCACCCACAATCACCCTCACCCACACTCACCCAGTCACCCTCACAGTCACCCACACTCCCTCACTCACACGCTCACCCAGCCACACTTCCTCCCGCTCACCTGTATTCGCCCACACCCATTCTCACATTCACACTCACCCACATCCACAATCACCTTCACTCACCCACTCACCCACACTCCCTCCCGGTCACCCACACTCACCCACATTCACCCACACTCCCTCCTGCTCACCCACACTCACCCACATTCACCCACACTCCCTCCCGGTCACCCACACTCACCACACCCACTCTCACACTCACATCATTCATTCACACTCACCCACATCCACTCACACTGGGACCCTGAGGATGTACCAGCTCAAAGGGCTAAAGGGCACATCTTGGGATGTGGGAGGAAACGGGAGTCCTTGGAGAAAAGCCACACAGGCTGACGGAGAAGGTGCAGATCCTGCACACACCGGGGGCCTGACAGGTAGCAGCTGTTTTCTCTGCACCATTATAGCTAAACGACCCTGCAGAGACCAATGTTATTGTTAGACCGGCAGTGTAATGAAGTGCCCCCTCTTTCTAAGTGGGTCTCACTCACAGAGATGCCATTAAAAATTATTCCTGGCCAGGTGCAGTGGCTCACACCTTTAATCCCAACACTTTGGGAGGCCGAGGGGCGTGAATCACCTGAAGTCAGGAGTTCGAGACCACCTTGGCCAACATGGTGAAACCCCATCTCTACTAAAAATACAAAAATTAGCCGGGTGTCGTGGCGGGTGCCTGTAATCCCAGCTACTCAGGAGGCTGAGGCAGGAGAATTGCTTGAAACTGGGAGGTGGAGGTTGCAGTGAGCCAAGATGATGCCACTGTGCTCCAGCCTGGGCAACAGAGTGAGGCTCCATCTCAAAAAAAAAAAAAAAAAAAAAGAAGAAGAAGAAGAAAGAAGAAAAGAAAAAAGACTTCTGACTCCCGGCCTGTCACTCTCACTCTTGGAATAGAGTGCTGTCTCCTTTACAGGATGTGAGGAGGTGTGAGGGAAGGTGAAACAGTCATTGCCAGAATGACCCAGGGTCTCCCAAGACTAACACATCTTTCCTGGTTTCATGATGCCATTAGAGCCAGAACAAAGCCTTTGCTTTCTTTCCTTTTCTTTTTTTGGAAGACAGTCTTGCACAGATCCAAACTAGGTGGAAAATGCTTAAGATTTCCTCACTTTCTCGAAAAATGTCATCACTAGTCCCAAATCAGTTAACCCTTTGCTCACATAAAATGCATTTGTACTCCTTAAATGCATCCACAAATAAAGATTCCTGTTAAATCTAAGAACACATAAGAGTAGAATTAAACAGTTTGGCAGGCAGGTTCTCTGACTGCTGAACTCTTGGAAATACAATCACTCACCGTAGATCCTTTTTCCTCACATAAGGGCTATGAAATGAGCTTCCTAACTATCCTTCAGCTGAGCACATAGCTTTCTTCAAGGCATGCACAGCACTTCACCCTAATTGCTATTGTTTCTTTTCATCGTTGGCGCTATCTCTGGCTTTTTGACTCGTGGACTGTGTGAGAAGCAGATGTAGGGAGAGGACTTTAAACTGAGAAGGAAAGACAGGTAGTAAATCTAAAATACAAAATTAATTAGGAACTAATTCAGGAAGAGAGTATAACTTGCTGACTTTATGGCCATCTTCAGAGTAGATTGAGAGATGGTAAAATTCCCTTTGAGCAGCAAAGTGAAACAACAGTCAAATGTGAATTCCATCTTAGCAATTCTTTTCACTTAAATACAGCCCTCCTTTTAAGAGAAAGAGACTCGCAATATAATAAACTTACAATTACGTGTTAATGCAGGGAAGATGTGGTCTGGGTAACACGAAGGGGATTGGCAAAGGCATTCATCTCTTTGTTCAGAAATCATTATATCGACCTTGACTTACTGGCATGTAGCAGGCTCGGGCTGGCCTGCCCAGCAGCAGAGTCCCACCCTCCATCCAGGAGCTCATTCTCCTTCACTGATTAAAGTAAGGAGAGCAAGTCATTCAGCCACAGGATCCCCAAGATGAAAGGCATTTAAAATTAGTTTGGAACACACACAAAAATATTCCTTTACCATTAATAAGGATTTCTCTTGTTTATTTCTTTTCGATGACAGCTTTTTTCACAGTGCCCATTGTTTTGCTTTGTGAGAGATAGAAACTTGTTAGTTTTTCTTCTTTTAAGTTAAAAAAGACTAATGGGAGCTATTAACAGTTGGAATGAAACTCATTCTTCATCGCCAAAATCATAAATGTTATGTCATGTGAAAATATAAATGTCAAAGGATTTATGGTAGGGTGGCCCTTTAAACACCCCAGACAGCACTATCGTAATGCACAGAGAGAAAAATACCCCTTTTTCTTTTTAGTATATTACATTGGCAGAGATACTCTGAAAATAGCTCAGGATCAGAAAAACATTCATGGCCCTCATGTTGGTATCTTGCAAACTGGGGACTATCTGTCCTCACCCTGCTCTCCCTGTAGAGCCTGCACTCAAATCCCGAGTGTTCTGTGAGAACTGGTGAAGACACCTCTTCCAGGGAGCCTTCTCTGATTTACTTCCCTTTAAGAGAATCATGCTATTGACTTGAATCTTTCAGCAATTGTGGACCGAGCCCTTTATCAGGATATTTAATACTGACATGCCCTTTCAGATCTGTTTCATTCTCTTTTAAAACGTAATACTAATAAAATAAATAGTTGCATAGTGTTAATGCACATTATCTTAGACATATACATCTAATCTCCAAAATTAGATTGACGGTTGAGGTAGCACATTTTTAAATCACAAAATAAGGTTGTATATATTTTTCCATCTGTTTGGGGATCCTTTCCCTTTCTTAGTCCAGAATATTCCTATTCACTTTTAAGAGCCAGCCAAATAAGGCTTCTATTTGAATAAGGGCTTCTATGTGAAGAGCACCACTGCCTTGGCCTGGCACAGTCCCAGTCCTTTGTTCATCTTTATAAGCCAGCACTCTGCAGTGTGTGTTTTCTGGTATCTGTTCTCCCATTTACCTGTCAGTATCCACTGAGTTCCTCCAAAGCAGAAACATGGATCATTGATTCATTTCTGAATCCCCAAGACACAGAGAATACAAATGTGTAGGCTGTGGTACTCAATCACTGGTATTACATGTTTGAGAATGAATGCTATAACATTGCAACATTTTAAAAAATATAGTACAACAATAGTCTTTTAAAGTTTGTTTTAACACATTTGGAAATTTACACATTTTACTGGGTTACTATGACATTTTAAAAAACCCTTAAATCTAGCTGAATGATAAGAAATCAATTAGCTGGCTTAGGATGTTGTGATATTTCTAAATGTGATTCAAAAATTACTACATTTGAATAAAACTTTTGACAAATACTTCTCAAAATGTGTTCCTAGAACAGCAACATCTTCATCGCCTGGGAACTTGTTAGAATGCATGTTCTCAGACCTTTTCAACACCCTCTGAGTCAGAAATTCTGGGGTTGGTGAGCAACAAGCTGAATTTCAACAAACCTTCTAGATGATTCTAATGCTAATAAAAGTTGAAGAACTATTGTGATTTTATTGAGAGGCAGAGACACAAGAATCGCTTGAAACCAGGAAGCAGAGGTTGCAGTGAGCTGAGATTGCACCACTGCACTCCAGCCTGGGTGACAGAGACTCCATCTCCAAAAAAAACAAAAAACAAAAACAAAGACAAACAAACAAACAAACAAAAATAACTATTGTGATTGTATTGAAATATGAAAATCTGTAAGCAAATACTCTAATTATAATTTTGAAAATAAGATTTAAAAAGAGGAATGCTTTGTTCTTGAATGTAAATGTTTAATTATAAGATGTGTTTATTTCACTTTGTCTTTTGTCGCCTTTCATAGCTCTTTATAGTTTCATTTTCAACATATGTCTGTGAGGTCTTCAAAGCCAGGGGCCTCTAAGTCACATGACCATTATTCTAGTTAGAAATAACCCTTACGAAATTTATTTTGACTTCTTGGATTAGATGTCTTCGGTCTGAATGATTCTTCACCAGATGGCACCAGCATTTTTTAAAGCTAGGATTGCTATACTAATTCCTCCTCCAGCTCTGTGATCTGAGGGGGAGAAAAGTGTAAGCAGGGCCAGAACATTCACTCAACCTCAAAAGCCTTTCGTGAGATGAAACAATTCCGGAGACACACAATCCGGTCACCGCAAACTGGGTCTTATCTCTCAAGCTCTTTTGTTTTGTTAGTTTTTATTTCCATTTAATATTTCTTTCTTTCTCTAGAAACTCTTCACTCTTTATGATAGTCCTGTATTTTTTTAAATGACAGAAACTTCGGTATTTCTAAAAAGCAAACAAATAAATGATACTGACCTTCTAATTTAACATTTTAATGTTATAGAAAATGAAACCAAAGTTAATAGGTTAAATTATGTTCTTGAGATCTTTTACTTAAAGACAGAAACAAGATTTGTTGCTCAGTGATGTGCGTGTGTGCGTGTGTGTGTGTGTATGTGTATAAATACAAAATTGGGTAGGATAGGAGGACAAATACATCCAGAAAATGTAGTAATTTTCTCTACGTTATTATTTTTAGTTGTTTTGTAGTGTACTGTTTTGAATCTTACCTTTCCTGACGAAAATGCAAATAAATAAATAAATAGATGGAAATAAACTCTTGTGTCATCTCTTCTTTCTAATAATCCTACACTGTAATAAAATTTTGACTTTAGAAATGTTTGCTCATAAACAAAATATAAAGAGTGTTTGTTTAATACAAAGTCCCAAGTGAGTCACAAATTTCGGACGGAAAAGTTAAAACATTAAAATACAAACTGAATAGGCCGTTTTAACAGCATGTTTAATTTTGTAGACTTATTTTGAATCATATTCCATTAACATCCTTGTTTTATTTATTTACGACCCTTAGCTGAAGCTTTGGTCAGGGTGTTTTGGTTCATGACATCCTAATAAGTCCTTTCATTTCTGATTTTTTTCTTTCCTCCCTCTCTTCCTGAGATGTTTGTAATATTTCCTCTATATTGGATTGCTAAATTCTGTTTCTGTTGAGATATCTGTCACGCTTACTGACTCATAGTCCAAATGCCTTTACACAGAATCTGTCAGGGTAGAAACAATCCTAGAGAACCTGCTACTGGAGCCTCATTTTATAGATAAAGAGAAACCAAGATGTTAGCTGGAATCAGCAGAATACAAGTGCACTTCAATCTAGAACTTTTTCCACTGCATGACAAAAGTAACTCCCATACATGAAAAACATATAAGTCATATAAACAATAATGTTTTATTGATGGATAGTTTTAGTATACAGGTTAAAATCTAGACTTTAATTTCAGTCAGCCTTGATGAGAATCCCCATTCTGTAATTTACTTGTAATTTTTAGCAAGTTCTGTACCTTCACTAAGCCTCAGTGTTCTCATCCACTAAGTGAGGACAACAACAGTTCTTAGCTCAGAGCTTCTATGAGGGTGGGATGAAGTGATATTTAAGTCACTTAGTTTAGTGCTTCACACTGAAAAGCACTCAACTGATTTCTCTAGTAGAAGTACATTTTAAATGTTTACTCTATTGTAAATCGAACTCTTTGCTGTTAAAATCATTATCAATATTTAAAAGCCAACCTCTCAATCTGAATTATCTAGAGAATGATCGATGTAATATTATTTTCTATATCCCTTTACTGATAAAAATCACAGTTTCATTTTCCACCAAAAGTTACCTTTCAATGCTCTTTGGTTGGCTCAAGTGATAGGGACTCAGGTAGACTTCTGCAAGAAATGACTTTCTAATAGAAGGGTTTTAACTAATTATCTGAGGAGCTATCAGGAAGTCTGGAATCTACAAGTATATTAATGAAGAATTAAAGATTAAAAAGGACAAAAATGTATCAAACAGGCAACTGATACCTACATGTAAAGTAAAACTCCTACCTAAGTGGGAGATATTTTTGCTCTTCTGCTCTTAAGCCTAATATAAAAATAGGGTGTTATACATATGTGTTAACTGAATACAATTATTTAAAATTAGGTGAGCCTTGAAAGCAAAATGAAATACAAAAATATTCCCCAAAATTTCTGATATAGCTTGACACATCATTAGTAAAAATAAAAAAAGGTATATTGTTAAGGAACAAGTGAGTGTATAATAAAACATTTAAACAGAAATAAAGATACTTATACATGTA
This sequence comes from Rhinopithecus bieti, assembly GCF_001698545.2. Taxonomy (NCBI): domain Eukaryota; kingdom Metazoa; phylum Chordata; class Mammalia; order Primates; family Cercopithecidae; genus Rhinopithecus; species Rhinopithecus bieti. The sequence continues at coordinate 836,603 of NW_016807296.1, forward strand.
TTATAATTCCATAATGTTATAAGAAATTGTAAAAATAGTTTTATAACTTTGGGAGGCCGAGACGGGCGGATCACGAGGTCAGGAGATCGAGACCATCCTGGCTAATATGGTGAAACCCCGTCTCTACTAAAAAATACAAAAAAAAAAAAAAACTAGCTGGGCGACGAGGCGGGCGCCTGTAGTCCCAGCTACTCGGGAGGCTGAGACAGGAGAATGGCGTGAACCCGGGAGGTGGAGCTTGCAGTGAGCTGAGAGCCGGCCACTGCACTCCAGCCTGGGCGGCAGAGCAAGACTCCGTCTCAAAAAAAAAAAAAAAAAAAAAAAAATTATAATCTAGGAAAATCCTGGCTATTTTAGAAGATAATTTTGCGACAATTCGGATGTCATTTAAAAAAATCTAACTAAAGACAAAAAACTCGTTGTCAAAGTCACAGTATTTCTAAAACATAGGTTTGAATAGGATGCTATTCACAGTAGAATCTTGAGGCTTTAAATAAATCCAATAGGCTTATGTTTCAAACCATTCCAAGTTTCAGATATTTAGCAAATACTTTCAAGTGACTTATTTGCAACCCAATGATACCAATAAATTCCTAAAATGTTTATGCTCAGAGTGATCTGTGAGCACTGGTCTCTCATTATTTATCTTAATTGGCTTTATCTCCTGGTGCCACCATCATAGATCTGTTACCATACAGATGCACTCAAGGTGCCAGCAGGAGGACGAGTGGGTTTAATCTCTTTACTTTGGAACATATCAGTGTTATTAGAAAATAATTAAATTAATTATGTTGGCCAAATAACATAGGACATTCTTGTATCTAAGGAGAAAACTTAATCTTGTATTTTTGCTTACAGAGCTCTTAGTAGTTTGTAGTAGTTGACATGAATTATTTTTTCTGTAAGTAAAAAAAAAAAAAAAAAAAAAA
>NW_016807296.1:837850-864032 GCF_001698545.2 Rhinopithecus bieti
AAAAAAAAAAAAAAAAAATTCTAAAGACAGATAATCTTTTCTCCAACTCAAATGCTACCAAAGCCCAAATCAATATTCTCTAAATTAATAATTATTCATTGTTTCTATGATTTAGACTTTGTTAGCAGGCATATTTGATGTTCAGTCTCAGAGATGACTTTGTACAAAGAGAGAGAGAGGACTATGGAGGAATGGTAGCAGGCATTCTGACCCTTCCAGGATGGACAAGGCTTCTCATGGTGCAAACAGGAGCCCGAAGACTGTGGAGACAACTGCATATGAATTTCCTGAGGGCAGGAAATTGTGGCTTACAAATATACTTGGCACATAGAATGGGTTCTACGTGTGTTTATTGAAATACATGGAGACAACAATGACTCAGGGAATAAACCTGTCTAATCTAGAGAGTGGGGTGATAACAAAGGCACTGCTCCCCTCAGCCACAGCCAGGTATGGCAGCCTTTGTTGTTGAGAACGCTAAACATCTGTCCCAGATCTCTAATCCTGACCATAACATCCTATCTTCCTGACATACAAAAAGATATTATTCAAGCGTTTGTTTGGGGCATGGTTTAGACACAATCTGGCTATGATTTATGCAGACAAAACCTTTGCTCAGCATGTTTTGCATTGATGTTTCTTGTAAATAGCAATAAATAACACAAGCAATAATTATTAAATAAGTGACAGAGAAATCTTTTCTTTACAAATTATTGGAGTAGAGCTCCCCCTTAGCTCCCCAAAGCAAACATGACAGACTCCAAATCTGCCACTTCCCTTGCATGATTATTTGGTCACTCCCTCCCCATTTGTTTTTATTTTCCCAGCTAGTCAGTCATGTGTACTGATCCTTCTTTGCAACGATATTGACCACTTCTCTCTAGTCTGTAAAAAATAAGCCCTGTCAGTGACGGGCTGCAATTGTGTCTCCTTAAATCTTTCTGATGGGATCACCGCATTTGGCAACAATCAAATAAATACTCAGTTGCTTTTATTGTTTGCTAGAGCGAAGTAATATCTTTAAATGAGTGCATACTGTAGTTAAAGCATTAAATGATGGGCTATAAAACATGCATTGCCTGTCATTTATTCCTGCTATATTTTGTGATTCCTAGGGTTACTTGTTTGATGCATGGGATAGTTTGATGGTTACTATTGATTCATTTGGATCTAGCAGTAAAGTCATGAGATGGATAGAGGTAAGGTCTGAAAATGATAGTTTTTTGAGCTACATTTAAACTTCAAGCAGAAGGATGCTCAAAGAAACATAGGAGCAATAATATAGTTCTTTTTTTCCCCCAAGTAGAGTATGCATTGAAGGGACTGTGTCAGAAGTTACAGCAATGTGGAGCCCAAGATGGGACTAGTGTGGTCTTTGCTTTGTGGAGCAAGATAGCCAAGGAACCTGGTGAGGCAATTTCCTGATGCAATTCTTGAAGTGTCAATTAGGAGGCTCTTAGTGTATTTGTGTATTTTCATTTTTACCTAGTCATAAGGTACTAAACAAACAAACAAACAAAAAGTTAAAAACAGGTGATAAAAAAAGCACGTGGCATGGCCAATTTGAGAGCAACAAAATGCCCTGAGAAGGGAGGGTGCAGGCCCTGAGCAAGCATCCCTGCTATGTGTCCACACCTCCTCTCTCTGGACTGCAGGAGATCTCAGTTCTGGTAGAGAATCCTGCAGGCTTATTGGGAATCACTTACTCTCAAAAAACATGGGAATTTCCTACTCTGGAGCAGCTTTAACCCTGCTAATAATGTAAAGATTAGGAATGGTCATTATCTACAATCTAGGACCGACCCTAGAAAAGTTTGGTGGAGGTGGCTTGATCTGTTTTTCTCAACCATAGCAAGGATCTGCCAGGGTATTCTGTCTCACTGCCCCTGTTAACCTCAGGAATCTAACTTGACCTGTAAAGAAATAGACACATTCTGTTTCCTGACCCTGATACTAGTAGCTTGGACTACAGGGTTCTCCCATATTGGCTGTCAATCTGCCCAGTTTCTTGGATCTTAGGCTAAATATCTACACCTGTCTCTCCCAGCCATTGTTTGCAAACTCTCAGAGTACCTATTTTCGACACTTACTCTAGCTTCCACTTTGACGTGAAGAAGTCTAATTAGCTGTCAGTTCCTGGGTATTCCCTACTCTGATTTCTCCAACTTCTGAATGCAGTTCTCATTTCTAAATTATGCTAAGAAACAATTCTCTGTGTCTTATACTATTTGAATGGAATGGATGTGTATAATCAGTGAGAAATATGTCACTGAAGCACATGCCTTGAATCACTAGTATATCAAAAACATTGATGTATTATAATTATACATGCAAGAGAGGTATACTCTAGGAGCTATGATTTAGAAGCCAAAGTGCAGTATCAACCATACAAAATACTGTGAGGTAGTGTAAATTGCACTAAATGTATAGTAAGAGAGTTTTGATAAGCTTCTTTCATAAAGAGGGGTAATAAAAAATTAAGGACCTAAGTTTCTAATGTGCAAAATCTAAATAAGGATAAATTAAGTACTGCATTGTGCTAAGGCCATTCTTTGGTGAAGTAAATCCATAATATATTGGTAAGTTGCCTACACATGACATTTACATACACAGACTAAGGGTGTTGTACAAGATGAAAGACAAACAAATGAAAACAAGTTAAATTTCTAAGTCTCCTGTTATGACTTAAGAATGTCATTGACTTCTCACTCTTCATTTTTTTGCCCCCAAGCCCCATCTTGCTGGAGGGCTTGCCTGTAACCACAAAATTGACTAAAGTTGGAGTAGTTTCCATGTGCTCACCAAGCTGATAGGAATGTCTGGAAGAGAGTGTTTGCTTGTCAGGAATGCTGCAGAAAGAAACATATTTTGGGCATCCTAAGCAAGAAACGAATATAGGTGTTCTAATGGAAATATCCTTATTGCGACAAATGATGGTTTTGTGCTATGGTGCATTGTGAATCAAGTCATCAAAGTGAAGTGCAAACAAAACTTTGGGCGCACAAGATAATCCTTGGAGTACAGTTTAAAATAAAAGGTAGAATTGTAATTTGTGTTTTATTTTAGGTCCTATCTTTTGACTTTCTATTTTACAAATGTGTTATAATGCACACAATATATTAGGATAAAATACATGCAAAGGATTTATAATATATAGAATATGTATTCTTAAAACATTTTTACTAATAGAGTTCCAAGAAAGCTTGGCGACTACAATTGATATACATACAGATACTATGATTTATATGACAGTGTTAACCTGTCTTGTGGATAGGCTGAAAATTCTGTCTCCCATTTATAACAATGAATGTGGGAATATTCTTTGTAAATAAGTCATTAGAATTATGACCTACTTATGAACTCCTGTTGGTCACCAATGTGTGTGGTAGGAACTCTTGAAGGCCTAATAAGAAGAAAATGTAAATTCTTACTAACAACCTCTGATTCCTGCTCCCTTTGGTATCGCAGATCAGTTTAACCGGCCATTATCCAACTGGTGGTTGGATCTATACTCTCTGTCTCCTACGGAGAACTCATACATCATTTCAAAAGGGCTAGCCAGAAAATTGTAACTTCTTTCTAGTGAGCCGCATAATGATTATATCTCACATTTTTATAGCACCTTGCAGTTTACAACGCATTTTCATATCCATTATCTCATTTCATATATTGCCCACAAGCCTCTGGCTTCCTGGGATTCTGTGATTCAAATGTCTCAGCAGTAACTTTATGCACCATACTTTTCAATAATGTTGGGTTTTCTTACATCTTGCCATTCTCTGTCAATTTTACATTCCTGAAGAGTTATGAGCTTCCTCTCTCATCTTAAAAATTCCTCTCCCCTCCATGTCACACTGAATACAGTAGGTGGTCAAGCCACACTTGTTGGATGGTTGGACTCGTGACGCATCAATCTGGCTTCCTTCTGGTCAGGCAGGCTACTCGCCGACTTACTTGAATCAAATGACTCCTCAGACCCCACAAAGACTTCTCTATTTCTTCATCATTCCCCAACTAGCTACAGGTAGTTTGATTTTCTGAAACACAGAATTTTTTCCCAACACTGGTATTTGCACTCTTTATTCACATCTCCATATCTAGCTTTTCTAGGAATGTTTATCTATGCTGCAGAGCTGGAGTTAATTTAAAAGGTATTACAGAATGTGTAAGTCCATGGTTTATGTTGGTAGCGAATTCTGTTTGGCAACAATTACTTATCATTCAATCAGTATTGATTGTGTATTTGACAAAAACGAGCCAGGTAGTTGGTGTAGAACTTACAGAGTTGGTGTTATACTGTAGGAAAGGCTGTTCCCAAATAACTATAATACCAAGAAGGCTGCATTTAATATCAAGAAAGACATTTTGAATGTGTTTTCAAGTTCAAAGAAAGGAAGAGTACATTCAATTAATGCTGAAAGTTAAATAACAATCACAAGGGTTTATGAAGTTCCTATTTATGCACAACATTTGTTAAAAATAAATTAGTAAAAGCAAAAGATTTAGTCTCTGTGTTTATGAGCACATTATGTTTTAATAAAAACATTAAGGGCATAAAGAGGAATCAGCATTACACACAAATACAAATTAAATGTTAAAAGTAGTAGCAGAGAATTGAAAGTGATAAAAATTTAATATTTCTCAAGCTGTCCCTCATTACTCACAAGCGATTTAGAGACGTGATTCCTGCCGACATCCCAGTACAGTGGAGAGTCATAAAAAAATGGGTAATACGGAAATTCTATTCTATTGAGCAGCCCTAGCATTTTGTTCAAGGAGTTGTTAGGACTGTGGTTCCCTTTAGCAAGATGTGGCTTCAACATCCATAATTCAACTTGCCTGTTCATTCAATTATAGTGATTCTGCTGAGAGGTGTGGCAAACACCTTCTCCACAGGAAAACATAATGACAACACAGAGAATGTTCTGAAAAAATCGCTTGCCAGCTTTCAACACTCTGTCTCAAAGACTGACCTCAGGGATACATGTTTTCATTTTAACTACTTTCCCTTACTATTTCTTAAAGCCACTGGCTGAAAAGTTAGAAGACTAAGCTAATGAGAACTCCCTCCTCTGTATTTTAGCTATTTAACTTAAGAGAGTTAACCAGAATTTATACTTATTTCACATTGTATGATGAACTAGAAATGCCTGCTATAGCTCCCAACCACAGGTGAACCTTTTGACAAATGAGTTTTAGAAAGTGTCAGGCAGATACTTCTGCCTTTCACAGATGTGCAGAGAAAAAAATCGTAAGTACATGGGAATTGAACTTCCCTGGTATATAATATTTATGCCTTTAGGGTACAGAAAAATTGGCCAAAGGCCAGTTCCTAAATAAATATTCATTGATTCTACCCTAAGGGCACTTGTATCATATTTTACTAATAAGGATGTTGTTTCTAGAGGTGGCATTATAAAGAGTAGAGGCTAATGAAATAGCACTTTTATTATCTTTGCTTTCTCCTGAAGAAGAGAGAAAGAAATGAAGAATGTGTATTTTGTTGCCTAAATGAATAGAAAAAGTCCCCAACATGTCAAATCAAATAAATGTATGTTAATTAGTCTATGGTTGAATTGTAAGAATGTTGATGAGGCTGTAACGTTCATGGGGCTAAATCTAATTATAAAGGCGGATATCCCCTTGCATGTACACTTACATCTGTGTAAATGATCTGTTTAAAATGCTATTATAAAACTATTTCCTAAAACTTTTATGGAAATTTTGTATTTGAAAAAATTATTTCAAAGTGTCATTCTCTAAAAGCTTCTGAACTAATGGCATAGGAACTTCATTTTTGTTCTATCCTGTTCTCTGAACAAAGTTGTTCTTGTTGAGCTAAGCTCATTTGGCAGTAAAACTTCCATAGTTCCAGCTTCCATAGGTGTTTGTTTTATGAGAGGAGCCACAACTGCAGACTGAAATAGGGCATATTGAGAACATATATGATATTACACAATCTTCCTTTGCTGTTCTTCAATACCAGGAAAATCAGTGTCAGTCTGCCGCTGAGATCTCAATGGCTTTGGAAGAGGAACAAACTTTTCTGAGTTTTGAAGGTCGTTGTCCACATGAGCAACCATACTCTCCTATAAAATTTTCCTTTGTACCACCACCAGAGACAACATTCTGTACTGACTCGGTGACTGGACCACAGATCTCAATCCGTCCGACATTTCCTACATTCTCAAATAATACACAGAGGTGAGAGCTGAATAAATTTTAAGAAGCTGTTTTCCCTTTGGATAACAAGAAAATATATTATGTCAGGATTACAGTATATGATTTTATAATATGCATGAATGTATCTTGATTTATATCTACAAATAACAAATAAGTTCCCTTTTTCGAAGAATTACTCAATTAGTTAGTTGTATTAATTATACTATATTATAATCAGGTATTTTTAGTTTTGCGAAGTGTCTTTTTCATGTTTGGGTGTTTTATACTTAGGTTAATGCTGAGCATTAGATAAATTAGATGTGGAGTTTAGTAGTTCTCAGATCCTGAAAGGAGCTGCTTACATATAAGGAACACCCATATTCTAATATCATGCAGGTTGTTTGGACCCAGTGCTGGGATTAGAATTTAGTTTCCTTACTTCTGGCCAAAACATTTTGTTGTGGTTACTTTATTCATTTATTTTGTTATTATACAGCATCAATTGTTGTGTTGTCACATGGCATGTGAATAATGCAACCTAGTTTAACAGTTCATAGTTTAGTATAAACTAGAGGTAAAATCAAAACTAAACAAAGTAAGTCAGCAAACGTTGAGTGCTATTACAGGATTAGCACCATATTAGAGGCTGCATAAAATAAAACTCCACCCCAAGGAAGATTGTTATCTAATCAGAGGAATACAGGAAACATTTTCAGATATCAGAAAATATAATTTAATGAAAATTAGTAATCATGCATCATCTAAAATAGGGGTTCAGATGTGGGAGATAGAATTAGAGACTGGACGACAGGCTGAAATGAGCAAGCTACATTTTAGCATCGGTGAGTACAGAGTGCTTTCTGGAAGAGAGGTCATGCAATGGATTAGGAGGTAAGTTTGCAGGGTCAGGCTAACGAGGAGGCACACTGAATGCCATGGTAAGAACTCTGGACATAAAAACATTGGAAGGTTTTTGAGCAAGTGAAAAAAATGTTTGGAAACATTACTTTGGCAATGGCAAGAATGACAGCATGGAATAGAGTGACAGAATGAAGGCAAAATGGTTAGACACATATTGCATTGTTAAGGTAAACAATGATGACTGGAGAATTATGTGCCACACTTATTCATAAGAAAGAATATGTGAATCTTGCAGATGTTTCCCTCTAGTACAACCAGAGGCCAAGAGGAACCTAGTAATTCAAACAGATCTTTCAGCAATCAGTAGAAGAGCTCTTCACATCTTCATAGGGTCTAGTGTCAACTTGCTTAGACACTGAATCATCTTGTCAATTCCTTCATGACCCACAGTGAAGCTTCATACTTGTCCATTTGGTTCCTTATGGTCTCTGCAAAGTATCATCTGGTTTTCTAGACACTGTAGTTAAGGTTTATTTATTTACTATCATCATTATTATTATTTTGAGATAGAGTCCCACTCTGTCGCCCAGGGTAGAGGGCAGTGGCACAATCTCGGCTCACTGCAACCTCCACCTCTTGGGTTCAAGTAATTGTCCTGCCTCAGCCTCCTGAGTAGCTAGGATTACAGGTGCGTGCCACCACGCTTGGCTAATTTTTTGTATGTTTAGTAGAGACAGGGTTTCACTGTGTTAGCCAGGATGGTCTCGATCTCCTGAGCTTGTGATCCACCCGCCTCAGACTTCCAAAGTGCTGGGATTACAGGCATGAGCCACTGCGCCAGGCCAAGATTTACGTTTTATCAAGAAATTCAGTCATGCAGTGTCCATGGGTTCTGCATCCTCAGATTCAACCAACCCCAGATTGCAAATATTAACAAATAAAAACAACAATAAAATAATAAAAATAACACAACAATAAAAATAATAAAAGGCTGTATAACAACTGTTTATATAGCACTGACAATGTATTAGGTATTATGGTTAGAGTAGGCAGATAGTTAGACATGAGTGGGACATGGGGGGGCATGAAAAAAGGGAGGTCTGGAAAACCTGACACCAGAAACCAGAAACCGGCATGCTAGAGATGACCAGACAAGAGGGGAAATAACTATGCAGAAAGAAACACCACTTAACACGCCCAGTAATTGCTCACTCTGCAGTTAACTTGTCAGAATGTAGCTACCTAAATGTGGATAAGGAGGGGAAGAGGGCAAACGAAAAATTCCTAAGACATACAAAGGCACAGTAAGTGCAGATTTAACTGCTATGCGACTTTCCTGGGGTGGTAGTAATGAGCAACTCTGCCACTAGGTAGAATTCGTATCCAACACCTGGTCCATGCAGGTGCATCAGCTGACAGTAAGGGGGAATTCTCCAAACCTGGGATGGAAACTAGGTGGGGTAAAGGTGGGAACAAGGCAGCAGCAAGAAAACTAGATGAAGAAAAATGGTGGAGACTTAAGACAGAGGAGGAAACTTCAAGAAAAATCTGACATCATAAAAACCGAATGCAGATCTCTCAGGGCTGCTGCTGGCTCATTCTCTTTCAGCAGCCCACTCTGCCTCATCTTTCAGAGTGTCCTGTCTCTCTAAATCAACTCTCTGCTCTCTATTTTCCTTCAATAAATTCTCCTCTTTGGCTAAATTGTCTCTCGGCTGAATTCTTTCTCCCAAGTTAGACAAGAACCAAGATTTGTGCACTTCCTGGTAACATTGCAAGTAACCTAGAAATGATTTAAAGTATATGGAAGAATGTACATAGGTTATATGCACATAGTCATTATTTTTACAAGGGTCTTGATTCTCATATCTGTGGGGGTTCCTAGAGCCAATTCCCCAAGGATACCAAGAGATCACTGTATTTGTATATACCATAGCCACATTTTCTGCAGACATCCCTGAGCTACTTTCGAAGAATACATCCATAATTTAACCTTCACACTTAATGGCTAACTGAATACATGGAAGAAATAGTGTTGGGGAAAGGATATAATTCAAAAATAAATATAAGTCTGATCCTGGATAGTGGGAGAATAATCAACATTAAGTGTTTCTCAAAATTTAGTAAAGAATATACAAAATACCACGAAAATGTTCTCACACTTAATTTTTATTGAAGTGCACTTAATTTTATCTACTTATAAACAGCAAATTAGCTCTTCTAAAACTGAAAAAGTATCCTCAAACTTTAAAAATCTGTAAAACCAGTACAACTGAAAGTAACCGTTTCAAGTTCTTTACGTAAAAAAGCAGCAAATTGTGCCATTCACAGCAAGATGGATGAGCCTGGGGGACATTATGTTAAGTGAAGTAAGTCAGGTGCAGAAAGATGAACACTGTATGTTCTGACTCACATGTGGACCCTAAAAAAGTTGATCTCATAGAAGTAGAGAGTAGAATAGTGATTACCAGAGGCTGGAAAGGGTAAGTGGAAGGGGAGATAGAAAGAAGCTGGTTAACAGAAACAAAATTACAGCTAGGCAGGAGGAGTAAGTTCTAGTGTTCTATAGAGCTATAGAATGATTATCGCAAACAATAATTTATTATAATTTTTCAAATAGCTAGAAGAGACCATTTTGAATGTTACCAACACAAAGCAGTGACAAAGGTTTGAGATAACTGATATGCTAATTACCTTGATTACATATTATTTACAGGTATCAAAATATCACACTGTAGCCCATAAATATGTATAATTATGTTTTAATTAAAATATATATATTAAAAACATGTAACTTTCCTGTCTGAAAAATAAACAAAAGAGGCGTAATATATTATCACTGATAATGAAGTTTAGAGGGGAGTAAACGGCCACTTGCAATATTACTAAATTTTAAAGTGGAAATCTTTATAAATTCCATGTTCTATTATTTGTCAAGGAATGACTTAATTCTCCCAAATGTTTTCTGGATTCTAACAACAGTGAAACAGGTGACTACAGCTTTCTTGGCTTCAGATGGCTTTAACTTAACATTAACACCTTATTTAAGTGATTTCTCTTTCTCTCACTCTCTCTCTCCCCGCCCTCTTATGGTTTCTTACAAACGATAGCAGTACAATTTGAAATTGCATGGTACACAGTATTATAAGGTGGTTAATCAGGATCTCATTAGCATTCATATATCAACATATTTAAAGATTAATGAAGAATAAAAACGCAGAGATGCACACTTAATCATAACAATCTCATGGGAAACTCACGAGCCCCTGAAAATAGGTTTGAGGCTGTCCAATTTCTAGGAAAATCAGGTTTGAGAAACACATGAAACAGTGAAAGTCACAAAAAAAGAGAAGTATTTACATTTTGTTTGTTTGTTTGTATTCCAGGAACGATGATTAATTTTCTTTGGGCTAATCAGAGGTAGAAATGATGGGAGAACATTTTCAACCAAATGATGTATATGAAAATTTTACATTTTCCTTGTAAGAGTTGCTGCCTCCAAACACACATTTTCCTCAGTGCGAGCAGTATTTATATGTATAAAACACTCCAGATTTTCGTTCTGTAAATCTATTTTTTCTGGGCTTTTAGCCAAGATGTAGGAACATGCTGATAACTCAGGTGACAATTTCTATATCACCTAGGTCATTATTATAGTTACAAATGGAATATTTGAGTTGTATGAAATTTATAATTCCATTTAACAAAAAAGGAGGGGAAAGCCTGACTTTTTGCATTATTTGTCACTTATTTCAACTGCTGCAGTTCTTTGAGAGTGGAAAATGGACGTCTACATGGTTTGAACAATAGCCACGATAGTCAGACTTATATTCTTGCCAGTGGGTGGAAAAAAAAAAAAAAAAATCAAAGGGAATCTTCAACTCTTAAGTAAATGGGAAGCTGCTAGAGGAAGCTGTTTCCTCCTTAATCCTTCAAATACTTGAATGTGGTTCATAGTTTTGTCCCCAAATGCTCTTGGGTATGTGTGAATCTCCCAGGTCCTCTGCTGCTCCTTTAAAAACCCTCTGTTCTGCCGGGCGCGGTGGCTCAAGCCTGTAATCCCAGCACTTTGGGAGGCCGAGACGGGCGGATCACGAGGTCAGGAGATCGAGACCATCCTGGCTAACATGGAGAAACCCCGTCTCTACTAAAAATACAAAAAAAAAAAAAAAAAAAACTAGCCGGGAGAGGTGGCGGGCGCCTGTAGTCCCAGCTACTCGGGAGGCTGAGGCAGGAGAATGGTGTGAACCCGGGAGGCGGAGCTTGCAGTGAGCTGAGATCCGGCCACTGCACTCCCGCCCTGGCGACAGAGCGAGACTCCGTCTCAAAAAAAAAAAAAAAGAAACCCTCTGTTCCAACCATACTGGTGTAAGCAGGTTTTTTTTTTTCTGTCTGATCTCCTCTAAGGAGGCCATTGTGAATCTTGCCCTGCTAAGTTTGAGATCACTGTGGAGATACAGAGATGGGCAGAGAAGGAACAAACGAGGAGGTGAACAAGGACCAATAGATAGAAAGTTCTGAGCTCAAAGGCTGAGAAGCCAACCTTAGGTCTTAACTCCATGGGACAAAAGAGGGGAAAGGGGACAAATGATAACAGCTTTTGCGTTCTGAATGGGGAAGAACTGGTGTAAATGAGTCAATTGTAACCAGATGCAGGCTGAAGGCATTTAGGCAGATGGCCCCACACAGCACAGAACAGCCTTTTAGTAACGAGGCTTCTATGGCTCAGGTAAACATGGCCTGGTCTCTAGGCATAAGGAACTCCTGTTGCTAATTAAGAAAAGTAGGTTGTACTTTGGGAGGCCGAGGCTGGCAGATCACTTGAGGTCAGGAGTTAGAGACCAGCCTGGCCAACATAGCAAAACCCCATTTCTACTACAAATACAAAAATTAGCCAGTCGTGGTGGTGCATGCCTATAAATCCCAGCTACTGGGAGGCTGAGGCAGGAGAACTGCTTGAACCTGGGAGATGGCAGTTGCAGTGAGCCAAGATCACACCACTGCACTCCAGCCTGGGCAACAGATGAGACTCCATCTCAAAAACAACAATAACAACAACAACAAAAAACACCAAAAATTAGCCAGGCATGGTGGTGCATGCCTGTAATCCCAGCTACTTGGGAGGTTGAAGCTGGAGAATCTCTTGAATTCAGGAGGAGGAGGTTGCAGTAAGCCAAGATCATGTCACTGCACTCCAGCCTGGGTGACAGAGCAAAAACTCCATCTTAAAAAAACATTAAAAAAGAAAGAAAAGTAGGTTGATGCTCTTATGATGGAGACTGTGTAGAATGAAGCTGTTAGAATGGGTTAAAATCATACTGAGCAACATGCAAGGATGTTCAAGACCTATTGCAGAGCCAAATCAGAAGTAGGCAATAAAAGCATGTAAACAAACCCTGGAACATCCACAGAGAAAATCCTCAAGCCTGGAGATCCAGTGTCTCACATTTTCAAGCAGTAGGACTTTCAAAGTGACTGCATAACTACTTGAGGGAATACGGAGATGGCACAGCTAAAGAATGGTAGAGTGTTTCTTTGATAGTAAATCTGCAGCATGAATAATAAAATACTACTTGGAAATACTTCCATTAGTTCACCTCTGGGAACTAATCCGAAAGGACTAATAGAGGTTGTACATATGTACAGAGGTTCTCCTTATGGCATTGTCACTAAGAGGGAAAACCAGAAAACAAGGTGAATGTTCAATTGTGGTGCATGTGTAGCATGAGGCTGTTAGAACGTGATAAAATGATACCGAACAGCAAGTAAGGATGTTCAAGACATGTTGTAGAGCAAAATCAGAAGCAGGCAATAACACCACATATAAACTGCAGTACGAGTCCATGTTCCAACTAGGAACGGATGGCACCTCCCTCCTATTAGGATAATTTCCAGACAGTTAAAGAAAGGAACCATTGACAAAGGTGTAAGTGGAATGTTCAGAAAACCCAAGAAGTTCCAAAGGAAAATTCTCACCACGCCGAGGGTGGCAGGGACAGAGAAGAGGCAGCTCCTACAACCCAGAGAGAGTCGCTGAGGGAAGTGTGCCTGGAGGGGAACTGAGAACTGTGGCCAAGGGACACAGACAGCTTGAGGTGATCTTGGAGGGAGGGAGCCAGAGAAAGAAACCCTGATCTCACTCTCTTATATCCTTCTCCTCTCCCTGCCTATCTCTCTCCCTGAACAGACAAAATCCAGATCCAGAGAGACCTTGATGCCTCTCAGGAGAGAGGGCAGGATGGAAAACAGTATATCTAAGAAAGGGAATTAGAATACAGTAGCCCCCCAACTCATTGAGGGCATACCTTCCCAGACCTACAGTGGATGCCTGAAACCACAAGCAGTAAGGAACCCTGGCTGGGCGCAGTGGCTCACACCTGTAATCCCCGCACTTTGGGAGGCTGAGGTGGGTGGGTCACGAGGTCAGGAGTTCGAGACCAGCCTGATCAACACGATGAAACCGTGTCTCTACTAAAAATACAAAAATTAGCCCATCGTGTTGGCGCGTGCCTGTAATCCCAACTACTAAGGAGGCTGAAGCAGGAGAATCGCTGGAACCCGGGAGGCAGAGGTTGCAGTGAGCCAAGGTGGTGCCACTGCTCTCCAGTCTGGGTGACAGAGTGAGATCCTGTCTCAAAAAAAAAAATAAATACATACATAAAATAAAAATAAATAAGTAAATAAATAATTAAAAATAGCACAGAAGCCAATATATAGTATGTTCTTTTCTATACTTATATACCTATGATAAAGTGTAATTTATGAATTAGGCACAGTGAGATTAATAAGAATAACTAATAGTAAGTTAGGAGGATTAATACCGTATACGTGGGCCCTCGATATCCACAGGTTCTGCATCCTTGGATTCAACTGACCCCAGATTGAAAATAATCAAAAGGTTTTATTAATTTACAAATTTACAATTATAAATAATACAAATAAAAATGCAGTAGAGCAATTCTTTCCATAGCCTATGCATTCTATTAGGTATTATATATAATCCAGAGATAGCTTAAAGTATCCAGGAGGATGAGTGTAGGTTCTCAGACCAAGACCCACAGTGATGATGGCGACGGCTGGATGTCAGGAGCAGCCGCATTAGTGACTGGTGGGTGGGTAGTTTCTACAGTGTGGCTGTGCTAGACAATTGGACGGCCCAAGTTTGGGGCAGGACAGAGCAGGATGGCATGATATTTCACCATGCTACTCAGAATGGCACACGTTTTAAAATGGATGAATTTGTTCATTTCTGGAATTCTTCTTTTAATATTTTCAGGACTATGGTTGACTACAGGAAACTGAAACGGAGTAAGGTAAAATGACCTATAAGAAGAGATTAGTCTATATATTGCACAGGTGCCATAACATTGATTATGTATAAATAAATGCATTAAAAGTCCAGTGGAACACTGGAATGCCAGTAGTAGATAGCTCAGAACAACTGGGTGACGGTGAAATTTTGCCTTCTTTAAATTCACCATAATCTAGGAGTTGCATTTGATGCTGTTTCTATAATGAACTTTCATTGTGGAAAGAAAAGCTTGCTCATGTTTATTTTATTGTATAATTCAAGTTGTAATATCTATACCGATTTTCAATATGAAGGTTTTGTACTTGTTGTAATTATTTAAATGAAGAAAACTAATATTTGGGAGTTCTGAGGAGAAAAAGGTGGCCCAAGCACGCACCTTAATCACTCTCTAAAGTGGTGTGAGGCAAATATATTTACTCTAAGGTAAATGTATAAAAGTAAATGTGTGATGATATGTGGAAAAAAGGACTGAATGCTAAATTTTATTCCATAGAGATGAAATTCATTTAAAGAAACCCAACATTTTATCTGGTTTTCTATGCTTTACATATTCACCTGAAATAGTGATATAAAGTTAGATCTCGCAAATACGTTAATGACCAAATTGCCAGTGAAAACATGTCAGAAGTTGGTAGGTATAAAGAAGCATAGAGCTTGATTCAGAAATAAAATAGAGGTACCATGGCTCTAGAGAACTAGGTACAATATCAGAATTATCAAAAAATAAAATAGAAATGCACGTGTGTCTTTGGCAAGGAAGTCAACAATATGTGATATAGATTTTAAAAAATATGTGCAAGACAGGACATTCTAGATGTCAAAAAAAAGTTTCTGGATTTTCAGTCTTCCAGGAAAAACTGCATGCTAAAAAATAAATTTATTCAGAAGTGTTAACTTCAGATTTGAGTGCTTCTCATATATTGCAATGCTAACAATGGACACCCCTATCCAACTTCTAACCTATAAGCCCACATAAACTTGTCACGTGCTCCTTTTATGATCATTTTAATATCAGTGTGTGGATTTATCAAAATTAATATAGGATTGCTGTTTAAAACAATCAAGAAGCAAAGAATAAACAAAAACATCCATTTGTCTGATTGGGGAAGAAATTGTTTTGTGACAGGTATAATTAGTTGGTTTTGGCTTGAGAAGAGTGAGGCAAACCATAGGAAAGTTAGACTCACACAGATGATATGATGAGATAAAAAAGGTATTTTCCGAAAGCACTAGAATCCAGCAGTAACTTTTCAGTAAAAATAGAAAATAAGTCAACAGAAAACTTCAAGATAAACAATCAACAAATGTCAAAGCTTTCCAATTCTTTATTATTAAAGCACTTGGAATGACACTTAAGGGTCAATTAAAAAGTTCTCAGGGGAATCCATTGTCCTCTCTTCTCAGTCACCAGGATTAGTTAACTGTGCCTGGCAAAATGTGACATGTAGGTCTTCTCTCATTTTTCCCAGAACTTTATTAATGTCATATATACATTGCATTATTCAAGCAGAGAATTTCTATTTAAAATGAATCTCTCATTTATCACTTGTAAACTATTTTCATTTTTGGCTTTTTGCTATTAGAAAACACCGAACTCCCTGTCAACACCGAGTTCATACTGGCAAGGAGCCTGGGGAGGGCCTGGCTTACTGAGTCGCTGAGTCACATTACCACATGCAGTACATTTTGTTTGGTTTTCTTCTGTCTCGTATTTGCATATGCATGAGTAAATCCACAGAAGAAAAATAGCACATGAATTGCTTTTACGTGATAGAATGACGTTGGCATATTTGAACTGCTTTGGGTTGTCAGAAACCCCAGTATTAACCGATGATCACTCTGCCGAGTTTAGCCAAGTCACGTCCTTCTCTGTTTCCTGATCGGAAAGTCATGATTCCCCCCAAACTTAACAAACCGTTTGGCTCAGGTGTATGAGAATTTGTGATAAACAATAAATACAAATTATTCTTAAAATTTTGAAGGCAACTAAAAAATCAAAAGGCGTTGGAGAATAGCACAGAGAAGATTTAAAATAATGTGTTCACAATTTTCAGAGAAGAACTAGATATCAATTTATGTCCGTTTGAAATTTTTTATCTGCAGAGGGAGAAAGCGGAAAAAGAGAAAGAGAATATTTACATGAAGTCTTGTACACATGTAGAAGCTTTATAACAAGCATGGAGAGGAAGCAACCCTACTTTTATAAGTTTACAGGGCTGCCTGGGAATGACTTTGGGCCTCAAATTCCTCCCCATACCAAAGAGATCATCATATTCCCTTGCATTTAGGTGAAGCCATTACAAAAGCTCATTAAAATGTAAACACTGTCTTGAAAGGCTATTGAAACATTTTCAGTCATTTAGCTATTCAATTACCCAGCAGAGTTTGGAGAGAAAGGATTGCAAGGAGATGCTTTCCTAAATAAAGGAATAAAAGAAGCTAGAACAGGGCCCCACTTCTAAGCTTTAGTATGTAGTAAAGAGGACTAGGTCTCTGGACAGGAAATAGGCTAAGTAGGGGCACGGAAGAGAAGACAAAAAAGGAAAGAAGTATTTAAGATTCACAAACAGTTACTAAAATGAGAGTTGTCTGTGTTCACAAAATGCCTGTACATCAATACCCGGGGTGTACACTTTGATACCAACAGAAGGCAGCATCTTTATACAGAGTTTAGCAAGATATTATGCTTTATTTTGTAGATGTCAATATTCTACCAGGTTAGTACATTCAAGGCAAAGTTTATATACATAGAAGAAAAAAAAGAGACAAGCTTACCATAAAATTATAGTTTTATCAGATACAGCAATAAGGAATTTGTTTGAGGTTGTGTACACAAGATGAGATTGACTTTTAAGGGAAAGCAGGGAACCAACAAATCACTTGCAGCATGTTTATGGCAGTTGTGCAAAATAAGTATTATTATATTCAGTCTGAAAACTAATTTAAATGTCTCAGAGAGGTTAAGTAACTTGTGTGAAATCACACAGCAAGTAAGAGCTGGAGGTAGGTCTACAAGTGAGTTCTAACTGACCCTAAAGCCTACATTCTTTTGACTACCCAGTTTGTATGGAAGGGGGATAAAACTTTCAAAATCGTTAACTTTTTTTACTTTTCTTGATTGTTTTTCAGCAATGTAGTCTAAACCATGGCTCACGTAACCTGTACATCATGTATTTACATAGCTTAACATTAAACTTATAAAAAAAAGAACTTTGTTGTAATTCTGTCATAGCTGTCAACTTCCATGACAAGGCAGAATTTGTGAATTACACTTTTAAACATAATTCTTGGTAGCTTACTTAACAGAATTATGGGCTCCTACCATAAGAGAGCAGGAATTTACAAGTAACAGATATGCTATATTCATAATGCAAAGTGCCTGTAAAATACATTGCTTTGCTAACCACATAACTAGCTGTGATAGTTAGCATGATGCTAATACATCAAGCTAATACACCAACATTACCTGATAGCAGAAATATAACCCCATAAATAAACAATTATTAGGTGGAGGAAAGAGTTATAATTTATTAATTTACTTATCTTGGCAACATAATTACACACAGAGTTCCTCTGTTATTACAACCAGAAGCTGAATTCAAATGCCCTAAAGGCAAGAAGTTTCTCTCCTTACAGCATCCCAAACATATAAAAGTAAAAAAGTGATTATACTCAACCAAGAGGTATAAACAAGTGGAACTTCCAAGCTAGAGCAATAATAGAGATTGATGTTTGCCAGGGATCCTGTAGAAGGCTGTCTTTTGAAGACACCATGACTTGTTAGAGAAACAAAGACTATACCAGGAATACAGCAACTCATCACGCCTCTATATTTTCACTGTCTGAATGAATGCTTAGGGAAAGACAAACTGAGAAATAACACAACGAAGTAGACATTTTTGGGTATATAATAAAGTACAAAGTATTCTCTACTGAAGCATTTAGTTTTCTTTTAAACATCACAGAATTCTTGAAAATTGAAATACTAGAGTTAGCCAGCTCTAAAATTTAACTCGTGGTTGCAACTAGTACATTGCAAAATTTGAAAATATAAATGTAGTCCGGTAAAAGCTGTACAGTCTTTATTGGTAAGTAATATCTTTCAGACATAAGCATTTTTAACTTTCAAAATGTATAAGCCATTCTCTGATTCCAAGTAACCAAACAAATAACAAAGAAAAACTGAAAAAAAAAAAAAAAAACCTGTGACCATACTCTAAGTTACTGGTAATTTCCAGGAAAATTATCTATATCCATCTAGAACTGAAACAAATGTGATCAAACTGAACTGTGTTAGTTGTATCTTACTTCAACAGGTATTTCTTTTAAAAATCACCAGGTTAATTAATTATTCTTACTAAAATAGAAAAATGTGCCAGTTTGTCCTTTATACTTAATGTCAGCAGCACGAATAATAATCTGGAGCTTAAGATAATTAATACTATACATCCTCGCCTTTGAACAACACAGCTGTCAGCCATGGGGCTTTAAAATTAACAGGCTCTTCAAAGCTATAAATCAGAAATGATGATAATTTTATACAATATTTCTCAAAAAGGCACTTACCTTTTAAATGGAAAACACACTTCTAGCAGCAAATTGCCTGTTAAAATAAAACATATCATTTATTGGTATCCAGTAAATGATATAAAGAATGGTGCATTGTTATACTAAGCACAATTACAGCGCAACTTTAAAAAAAACTTTTCCTGACCTCATTTAGTTTCTTTTTTACCCAAAAAGAAAATCACCTCCTTGGTGGTAATAATTAAATGCTTTTCTGTTCATTGCATGTGCACTGAAACCACAAAAGCTAATGAGTTTCATGTCTGAGAGCAAAAACAGAAATTACAGGGCACATTATCCAGGTCATGGGTATAGACTGGAGCACATTCCACTCAATGTCTATAATGAGAAGCATGTGGATTAAGGTCTATTGCAGAAAATTTAATGGTTAGGTGTCATAGAGAATTTCATTTCTACTAAATAAAAATAAAATACCACTGGGTAGAAGTTATTAATATCAAATGTACTCTTTTCAAATATTACATTAGTTATTTGAGTTCCTTATATACTTTTCATGTACTGCATTAACGTCTAAGAGATTTTCATTTACAATACCTCACAAATATCACTGAGATGAAATAAGGTAAAATCAAGGTTTCATGCAATGTGTACCAAAGGTTACGCTTGAAACAAGCCGGCCAGAATCAATATAATATTTAACCCCAATCAGAGGAAAAGAGGGATAACTAGGAGAAACAGCAGCAGTAGAAGAAACTCTTTTGATTGTTTACTTTCCAGTAGAACCTGAATCGGTTTTCTCAGAAGTGAAAACCAAAAGTATCAAATATAATTTCCTTAGGAACTCTGCTTTATTTGCATATGCAAGACTACGCACATGCATTTTTTTCAGCTGTCTCTGTACGTCACAAATGCTGATGTTGACTTTCTCAAATTATGGAGAATTGTTTTTAACTTTGTTTTATTGTATCTTCAAGACAAGTAAAATCCCAATGCTTGCAAAATTGATAATGTGTAGATACTAATTTGTAAATAGAGGTAGATCATATTGCAAATTCATCTCAGTTCACTTGAGTGTTAAATTGTCAGGACAGCAAAATTGCTTCTCACTCCAGTCCTAGATTGACTCTCGAATAAGATTGAGAAAGGGGTCGGGTGCTCAGGGATGCATGGAGTGGTCTGGCAATTCTCTTGGCTCCTTGGGAACAGCTCTGCTTCTGAGCAGACCTTTCTCTCCTGGTGCCCTGTCTGTCATATTGCACTAGTTGGGATTGCATTTCCTCCCTGATGGTGCCCTCTCAAGCAATTAAAGGCAAAACTGACTAATAGTAAATGAAACAATTAATATAAATTTTCATCCATCTACAGAGATGAATTCAAGATGTCTCTGCTTTGATATAAAAAGAAGCATTTAGGGCAAAATAAATTTCTCAAGTTTTAGTTCTGTTAGTTTTGAAAATAAAATTTATTACTGAACCAGCAAAGAAAAACAGTTTTCTTCCCCTACTACTACCACGATAGCTAAATTTCCACAATCTCTCAAAATGGCTATTACTTTAGTTTGCCAGGAGTCTTTACAATTCTCTCGCTATTCATACACCTAACCCCAACCCTAATCCTTTATCCACACAGATGTTAAGAGTGTTTTTTTTTTTAATAAGCAGGTATAATCAACTTTCAATCCTACTTAACTATTGCAACATTTTCTTGTTATCGCTTATTTAAAATCCTTGACATGGCCTCCAAGACTTGTTCAGAACCCTGCTGACTTCCCTGTTCTCATTTTCCCAGCACCCTCCTCACTCATCATTCTGCAGAGACACTGGCCTTTCTTTTGTTGCTAAAATGTGCATCCCTGTTTCCTTTCTCAGGCTTGGGACCTTAGCAAATGTGAGAGCCGAGAAAGCCACTTCCCTCATCTAATTCTTGCTCTAACTTTTGAATCCCAAACATCCTCTCATTAAAGAGTCTTCCTCGAATCCTAAGCGGGATCCCTTTTGCAATATTGGAATTGTCTTTTGCTCAGTTTTCCATTTTCAAGCATTGCAGAGACAGATTCTGACCTCTGCTTAATCCCCTTTTGTATGGAGTGGACATAAAATTCATTGCTCATACTGGAAAAGTTTTGAGATTTAAAGAAGAAAGTCAATGAACAAGATGCTAGCACACTAATGTGATCCAGCACTGGGTTCGGCAGACCAGGGGCATATGGTCAACCACTC
Source organism: Rhinopithecus bieti (assembly GCF_001698545.2). Classification (NCBI taxonomy): domain Eukaryota; kingdom Metazoa; phylum Chordata; class Mammalia; order Primates; family Cercopithecidae; genus Rhinopithecus; species Rhinopithecus bieti. The sequence continues at coordinate 858,932 of NW_016807296.1, forward strand.
TGTGGAGGAAAAGTTACCATTTTGTCTTAAGGTTGTCCAACATGACCTAAAGGAACGAGATGCAGGTAGCTGATGAGCTTGGAAAGCTGATGGCTACTCACATGATGTGTTATACAAACAGAGTTAAAGTGTGAACAATTTTTAGTGTTTTTCCCTGTTGTAAACAACTATGATAAAACATTTCCCTAAACAGCTCAAAGTAACATCACAATAGTATGCAATGAATGTATCAGGTTATAAAGAGCTGGACTGTAGCCCAAATCAAGGCCACCAATTAAGCGATATCTGGGCTTCATTCTGCGCAAGCCAGGGCTGTAATTTCTCAGTCTTGCTGCCAACTTCTCTCTGGTTAGAAGCACATTCCTATCCATCAGCTTACCAATTAAGGGCTGCAGCCACTGACCTTAACTCTTCTACCTGAGTGCACTGGTGATGGACATAAGGACAGTGGAAGAGAGGTGGCCATTTAGCTCTTCTCACAGCTTTGCAAAGTCCTCTTTGGAAATATTTTAGGGTGAGACATGAATACTATTTTAGTGTGAGGAGGGGCAATAGACTCTTCCCTTCAGAAACTCATCTTCAAATGAACTCTCCACAGAAAAGATAAAGAAGAAAAAGTTGGGAGGCCAGTTGTGGTGGCTCATGCCTGTAATACCAGTGTTTTGGGAGGCCAAGGTGAGAGGATCACTTTAAGCTAGGAGTTTGAGACCAGCCAGGGCAACATAGTGAGACCCTCATGTCTCTCTGTATATATATTTTTAAGTCAGCTGGATGTAGTAGCATATGCCTATAGTCCCCGCTACTGAGCAAACTAAGATGGAAGAATTGCTTGAGCTCAGGAGTTTGAGGTTACAGAGAGCTATGATTGGATCTCTCCAGTCTGAGTGAGACAGTGAGACCCTGTCTCAGAAAAAAAAAAAAAAAAAGAAAGAAAGAAAGAAAGAAAGAAAAGAAAAGAAAAGAAAAAAAGAGCATGGGTATTTTGATTTTTGAAATGTATCACCTTTCTTGACATGTTCAATACTCTGGGTAAGTTCATCTGTTTTTGTGAGGATATGTGTGTGTGTGTGTGTGTGACAGGAGTTATTGGGTGTGCAAGGTAACTTATTTTTCGTTATTTGAAAGTTGAAGTGAAAGAGTGAGTGGGATTTCATTAGACAATCAGACAATGACAAATGGATAGGCAAAGGTCAAAGACATGGGAAAACCTCACAGCCTAGAATATTTCCAGGGTGCTCACTTGGCCCAAATTAGAGAAAGCCTTTGAAGGAGACAGGAAATAGTTCCCGAAGGCCTAGGTCAGTATGCTGCTTTAAGATGATTCAACTTTTTAAGCAGAAGAAATGTGGATCATTTTAAAAAGGCAGGCTGGTATATTTCTGTTTTGGATAATCAAGTTAGCAAGGTGGTAGATGGCTACACCGAATGAACCAAGATGGTTAAGAGACCTTTCCATTAACCCATCATTGAAACTGGGCAAGTCTGCACTGACAAAATGGCCATGAGAATGTAAATAAAGAGAGAGGCTCCCAGGGCATTTGGAAAGCATAATTGATAGATAGTTTTAACCATCTGAGAACAGAAGTTTATAGAATATCTTTCTGATTTGGGGCTTAAGTGACTGAAGCACCATTTACCAACGCAGTGATCACAAGAGAAACAAAAGGGGTGCAAAATTAGGGAAGGAGAAAATAATGAGTTTGTTTTCAGATTTTTTAAGTTTTGGATTTTTCAAGTTCAGCAAAAAACTCAATAGACTGGGCTCAGCACTTTTATACACATTACTCTCATTTTATAATTGAGGACATTAAAACTAAGAGATCCTATGTGTGATATCTTAAGGCCTTACAGCTGCTATGTGGTAAGGAAAGGATTTTACTTCAATTCCTTGACGTGAAGCTCCATCCCTGCTACAGAACTGGCCGGACAGCTTTTGAAATTATACCTGTGTACCAGTTTCTTTATCTGGAAAATAATGGAGGTATCTCTCCTTTTGATTACCTGAGATATATATTAGAAAATTAAGATTTAGTAAATAAGGCAAAAATCTATAAAGTGAATATACTAGCTGGCCTTGATGTAAGATCCTTTCAAAATCCAATCAAAGATGGGAAGTATCTTGTCAAAAAACAAAATGGAATGGTTGTGTGGCACTGCCCTACCATTCCACATAGATTCCACTTAATTAGGGGACCAGAAACCATGTCCATGTCTACATTGGTAGAGGACAGTGGATATGGAGCATGAAAAGGACCAGATGGCTCTTCAAGTTGAATCGGTTACCTAGCAAGACATTGACTCTGAATATTTTCATTTCTTTCTGTTTCAGCCTGGCCTCTAATGTTCTTTTAATGCAGATTTTTATTTGTACATTTCATGGGTTGTTATGTGAATCTGTTGCTGCTGAGTATGTTGAATCTTAAGCCTTTTGTGAAAATTAGCATGATTCTTTGTAGTTATGAATAACAAATATATTAATATATTCCTTTGATAGAAAGGACAATTAAAAGGTTTTATGGTTATCGTGATTCTTAAATTTTACTCATTGATTTATTTAGATTGCAATCATCACTAAACTTAAAAAGATAGTATCAAATAAGGCAGGTTATATAAAGTCTATTTTGCTCTTTGCTAGAAATGGACCATTACAATGCCAAAATGCATTACTGGAGTAATTTATTTTCCTGGTTTTCACCCTCCCCCACTCTGCTGTGAAGATATGTTAGTGTATTCATCTAAGGTCTTGCATTTTTAGAGATGATAGAAAAGAATTTGTCATGCATACCATAAAGCAGAAATATTATTTATCACTGAAGTTAGTAGAGGGTTGAAACATGTTTAATTGTACAGAGTATGCAGCAGTAAGTCAGCTTGTGGAATTTTAAAAAGTTGCATTTAGGTAGAAAGGATTTTGTTACTTGAAAGGTTTAAAGAATTTTAAGAAATCAATTGCATAGTGTTTATCAAAAGTGAATAGCTTGAGTTTAAGAGAATTGACTCAAGAGTCACACTACCTGGGTTCAAAGGGTATCTCAATACCTCCTCACTACAGAGTGACCTTCAGTAACTCATTTATCTCCTTCTGCCACTAATTCTTTAACTGCAAAAGGAAGAAAATAATAGGCACCATCTTATAGGGCTATTGTGTCATAATTAAATGAATCAGTTTTTGTAAAGCTGTTAGAATACTGCTTGACTCATAATTAGCCTTCAATATAGGCCAGCTTTTATCATGTTTGAATGAATCTGTTTTCTACTTTTGCTATAATAGTTATCAAATAACATTTATTATGTAAGCTTAGGTTTTTCTAAATATGAAATGCTAGAGTGCCTCAATTATTTAGAACTCATCAGAAAATCAGAGAGTAAGAAAAAGTATGAGTAGCAAAGAGCTATCACAAACTCCATGCACCCAATTTGAAGCATGTTAGCTATACAGGAAAGTCTAGCATGTTTAGGTCCAGTGCTATGCCACAGGTGATATAACAATAAACAAGAATCTTCACCCTTAAGCAACTTGTAATCTAGTTGGAAAATGAATAAATATAAATAGAGTGTTATGTCTTGCAGTATTGTTTTTATGGGTGGAATACAAGAAGAGAGGGATCAAAGAAGCCACATGAATGCTGGCAGAAAGGCAGACTTCTGGAAAGAAGCTCCATCATATGGATCCACACTGCTGTTTTGTCATTTGTAAACTCACTTCTAGAATTATTCCCTCTGGACTAAGCCTCAGTATCAGTCTGTCTAACAACTAAGGACTCATTTCTAGTTATGTGTACTGCTGGACAGCACTTTTTTTTTTTTTTTATTTTGAGATGGAGTCTTGCTGTGCTGCCCAGGCTGGAGTGCCGTGGCATGATCTCAGCTCACTACAACCTCCGCCTCTTGCGTTCAAGCGGTTCTCCTGCCTCAGCCTCCTGAGTAGCTGGGATTACAGGCACCCATCACCATGCCTGGCTAATTTTTTTATTTTTTTTTAGTAGAGACAGGGTTTCACCATGTTGCCCAGGCTGATCTTGAACTCCTGACACTGTGATTTACCGGACTTGGCCTCCCAAAGTGCTGGGATTACAGGTGTGAGCCACAGCGACCCACCAGCATCATTCAATTAATATTTACTGAGCACCAACTAAGGTGAAGCATGGAAAGATGGCATCATGGACCCTTTAGTCCATAGTTTTGAGAACAATAACAAAATGAACAAAGTCATACTGAGTTATCTGAATAAAATAAAACAGGGCATAATAATAGTGTGTGAGTGACAGAATCCATTGTATTTTGCATGGCCGTGAAAGTGCGCTCACAAGATGTGACCTGCGTAGGTGAGCAGCAGCAGCAGCCAGACTGGGAGGATCTGGTAGCAGAGCGCTCCGGGAAGATGGAAGCACAACAGCAAGGGCCTGAAGGCAGAATGCTTGGAAACCACTAGGAGAAAGCCTCTCAGAGCGGAAGACTTGCAAAAAAGCTCTGGAAGCTGGACATGAGACAAGATTTAGAACTTGAGGGCCACTTGCTAAGTGCAAAGGGATGACATGGGGGTTTGGGAGTGATATGGCTTGGATTCTGCACCCTCCCAACTATTGCAATCCCCGCCTTTGGAGGTGGGGCCTGGTGGGAGGTGACTGGATGATGGCGGGGGACTTCCGCCTTGTCTTTCTCCTGATAGTGAGTTCTCACGAGATCTACTGGTTTAAAAGTGTTAGCACATCCCCTTCACTCTTTTTCTTCTGTTTGGCCATGTAAGAAGTTCCTGCCTCTTCTCTGTCTTCAGCTGTGATTTTAAGTTTCCTGAAGCCTCCCCAGTCACGCTTCCTATACAACCTGCAGAACCATGAGACAACTAAACCTTTTTTTCTTTATAAATTACCCGGTTTCAGGTATTTCTTTTTTGTTTTTCTTTATTATTATTATTATTATTATTATACTTTAAGTTCTAGGGTACATGTGCATAACGTGTGGTTTGTTACATATGTATACTTGTGCCATGTTGGTGTGCTGCACCCATCAACTCGTCAGCACCCATCAATTCGTCATTTATATCAGGTATAACTCCCAATGCAATCCCTCCCCCATTCCCCCTCCCCATGATAGGCCCCGG
>NW_016807296.1:866041-884671 GCF_001698545.2 Rhinopithecus bieti
TGTGAGCTCCACCCAGTTCGAGCTTCCCAGCGGCTTTGTTTACCTACTTAAGCCTCAGCAATGGCGGGTACCCTTCCCCAGCCTTGCTGCTGCCTTGCGGTTAGATTGCAGACTGCTGTGCTAGCAATGAGGGAGGCTCTGTGGCCGTGGGACCTTCCTGGCCAGGTGTGGGATATAATCTCCTGGTGTGCCCGTTTGCTTAAAGTGAAGTATTGGGATGGGAGTTACCCGATTTTCCAGGTGTTGTGTGTCTGAGTTCCTCTGGCTAGGAAAAGCGATTCCCTTCCCCCTTGCGCTTCCCAGGTGAGGCGATGCCTCGCCCTGCTTCAGCTCTCACTGGTCGGGCTGCAGCAGCTGACCAGCACCCATTGTCCGGCACTCCCTAGTGAGATGACCCCAGTACCTCAGTTGAAAATGCAGAAATCACCAGTCTTCTGTGTCGCTGGCGCTGGGAGTTGGAGACTGGAGCTGTTCCTATTCGGCCATCTTGCTCCGCCACCCCCCCCAGGTATTTCTTTATAGCAGTGCGAGAGCATACTACTACAGGGAGAAAAGAGATGTCCAATTCATGTTTTTAAAGAGTTCTTCAGGCGCTATGGGAATGGAAAGCAGGGACCTCAGGCAGCTGCTGGGAGAAGAATTCAGAGGCTACTGCATGGTGGGGGTCAGATGTGGTGGCTTCAATGGACATGAAGAGAAATGGATGATTCTAGAATAAATTTTGGAAGTAGAGCTCACAGACTTTGCTGATGGAGTGGATGTGAGAATGTGGAAAAGACAGGAATTGAGCCAGCTCCTAGGTTTCTGGGAGGTAAGATAGATTAGGCTGCCAAGATAGGATTCCAAGAGAAAAAAATGTACTTTGGGAGGGAAATAAGATTTCTCTTTTAGCCCTTTCAAGTGTAAGGCACACACCGCCATGTTAGTGGCAATGTGGCATAACATGCGTTCATAACAGAGCGACTGTGTTTCTCAACGTCAGCACTATAGACTTTTTGGCCTAGATATTTATTTGTTCTGGGGGCTTTCCTGTGCATGTCTACATCATAGCATATGTCACAGCACCTCTTGCCTCTGTCTGCTTAATGACAGTATCTCCCCCACCCAGTTGTGAAAAACAAAAAATGTCTCCAGAAATGGCTGAGTGAGGGCAAGGCAGTGGGCAAAATTGCTCAGGGTTGAGAATCACTGGGCTGAAGATATAAATTTAAATGTAAAAATACAGATGGAATTTGGCACCATGAATGTGGATGATCTCACTGATGGAAACATAAAAAAGAGTAGAAGGCTCACACTAGGGGACTTCACAACTAGAAAGAGAACAGAGGCTCCAGCAGAGGAGACAATCAGGCAGGGATTCCACCTGATGAGTGCAGTGGGCCGGAGTCCTGGAGAACCAGTTGCCAGCAGGAGGGGGCGAGCACATGTGGCTCACATGAATGAGTTTGATTAGGTAAACCAAGGACAGAAAAACAATCACTTCCAGATCTGTGTCAAAAGAGAACTCTTGTAAAGGAGCCATGAGATAGTCTCCACGTGAACATTGCTGTAACCATAAATAATTTTTGCAGGACATTTGCTTGGACAGGGGTCTGACAACGGATAAGGGTTAGTTGCTTATAAGCCCTTCCTTAATATGATTAGCTTCATTTGAATTTGGTACACGAGGGGCTGGCTGCAGGTGAGGATGGATGAGAACTTTCCCCCGTGGATTTGCACAGGAGGCAGAAGTACCTCCAGGGAGCCAAGTGGCATGGACCTTAAGCTCCCACCTGCCTCCTCCTTACCATTGAATTGTAACGCTATACCAATATCTGCACTGCCACAGACCAAGGCCAGATCGGAAAAAAAAGACAAAGTGTTCCTGCAAGGAAACTTATCATGCAGGCGGAAGGAGTCTAGAACAGCAGGCTGGTCTCTGCTCTGAGGGCAATGCTTCACAGAGGAGTGCCACCCTGGACCTAGCCTGTTTCTGGCACTGAAAACTTTCTTGACAGTCATGCTGATCCTGTGAACATTTGGAGAGGGGTTGCCATGGACATGAACTGGAGAAACAGTATTTCCAAAATGTTATAGTACCCAAGATTCGGCAACATATAGTAGTGCTTTCCTGGTTTAGTAAAAATCCAAGTCAGGGAGGTGACAGAGAGAGCCTCCTCAAGCTCCCAACCCCAAAAGTATTGTGATGGAAATTAAATCACAGCACAAGGGCTTGGAAATAGAAAGCTTTAGAGGCACTGTGACTAGGTGCTTTGGTGGCAGTTGCACTTTAGCCAGTAACAATGGCAGCAACTTTAGACTTCCAAGACCACCAAAAGTGGTGACTGATCAGATCTTCAGTTTCATCATGGCTAATTTAGCAGTGACACTTGAGATAATGAAGCAGAGACAAGCCAGTAGATTAATACAGGAGGAACTGGAGAGGGCAGGGAGGTAAGAGAAGAGAGAAGCTGAAGAATTCAGCCACAAAAGAGCTCATTAATGTATATATATATATATATATATAATTCCTGCAGGATTAACTGTGCTGGGCCAGAGGATATATAGATTTATAAGTTTAATAATTTAAATAGACACTGATAGATTAAACTTTTAGAAACTTACAATAATACATAACCTCACTTATGAGTTGATAATAAGAATTTCCCTAAATATTCACCAGCTCTAGATTTAAATGATCTTTAATTTTGGCAATCTGATGCGTTTAAAAAAAGTTTTCTCATTGTGGCTCTAAATTGTAATTTATGTTCACTAGTGAAGACAAACTTTTTTCTTAGACATAGGCTCTTTGCACTTACTATTCTATAAAACATCTATTCATATTCTTTGCTTATTTTTTGTTAGAATATTGGTCCATGTATCAGGGTCTTCTCATGCTGCTATAAAGAACTGCCTGAGACTGGGTAATTTATAAAGAAAAGAGGTTTAATTGACTCATAGTTCTACAGGGCTGGGGAGGCCTCAGGAAATTTGCAATCATGCCAGAAGGGGAAGGAAACAAGTCCTTCTTCACACGGTGGCAGGAGGGAGAAGAATGATTGCCCAGTGAAAGGGAAAGCCCCTTATAAAACCATCAGATCTCCTGAGAACAAACTCACTATCACAAGAACAGGATGGGGGAAACTGCCACCATGATTCAATTATCTCCTCCTGGTCCCTCCCATGATATGTGGAGATTATGGAACTACAATTCAAGATGAGATTTGGGTGGGGACACAGCCAAACCATATCAGTCCATTTCATATGTATTTATAGGAACTCTTTTATTATTAGGGGCATTATTCTTTGTCATATTTCAAAATATCATCCTATTTAATATAGGTGTATTTCTGCAAAGCAATTTACTTATTCCCATAAATCACTGATGTTTGTCTGATAAGACTTCCCTGAAAACCCAAAATTTAGATGCTCCTTTGTGAAAGACTAGATATACAACCATTAGAAAAGACTGACATTCCTATTAGTAGAACAGGTAGGGAATTTGAATTATGAAAATATACATTATAAATAGGACTTTTTTTTTTTCATAACATGATTAGGAAAAAAGTGACCAGCTGTTTGTTTTAGGACAAGGATCTAGCTCATCATTCCTTTGCTTTGGAAGACACTTGGGTTTTCCTAAACCATCATAAGGAGTTTTTTCATTTAAGGTAGATTTCCCAACAAAAAGATAATCCCTGAGGTGCTATTAGTTGTTGGAATATAAAAAAGTCTGTGGTTATATATTTGGAAATATTTTGGTATTTTTTAAAAGTTTTTATTAAAAGTTTTGCAGTACTTTTAAATACTCATGTTCATTTGAATTCCTTAGAGAACTTGAATGTGCAGATATCCCAAGATGTATTATACAAGCCTTAGAGTTTTTTTTCCTGAGTCGTTTTTTTCCAGTGATGGTATTTCATGAAACAAAATGTTTGATGAATGCTGACTTCAGGAAATATCTGCACACTTCTTTGCAAATGAATGGCTTTCCTTGTATTTGCCTTAGCACTGCCATCTTGTCATCACAAATCCTTCAGAGGCAACAGCAAACCTTGTATAAAATTACTAGGGAACATTTTTGAAAAGATTCATAAATTTAATACAAGGTTTGAGTTGAGTTGGCACAACCTAAATGTAGTTAGACATTGTACAGTAAAATAAAAAAGTAAAGCTCAGTGTTTTTGATTTTTCTTGTGAGTGGGTGGGTGGGATGGAGGGATTTGCCATATCTCTATGAAGGTTATAAGAAGGGGTTACTCCTTTAACCCAAACAATATGTGAAGGGGATATGTGCAGAAAGATGGGAACTTAACACTTTCTGAGATGCCTTTACTAATTAGGGAGAGCTAAAACAGAATAATAAAATTATAATCTTTAAAAAATATTTTAGTATAACTTTGCTTATACTTATGATGAATTTTGCTTTCATTTAACTTTCTTGGAAGCTTCACATTTTTACAAAGTTATTTGTTCTAATTTCTCAGGACACACCCTGATTTCCTTTGTTGCTATTCAATATAATTTTAAAATTGAGTTTTGTTTTACCCACTTTTATATGTTCATGAAGAGTACAGATAAAATTATAAGGGATATATATATATATTTTGTCTCGCTCTGTTTTTATTGGTTGAGAGAATTATCATAAATCATCTATATTGACATGACTGGCCCATCATGCAATTAATTAGAAGGTAATTTTGATAAAATATAAGTAAATGATGGATAATTACTTCTGAATTCCTACGCTCATCATTTTACCCATGGGTTTTAATAATTACTGGTTCTTCACTGTTCAGCACACAGGAACATTTCTTCTAAAAATGCAGTTATGCACTGCCTATTAAAGTTATTGCCAGCATCTCAGAAAGTGAAGTAAATGCTTTCACAAATAGCATTTCCAATGAATAGTGCTGAAATCAGACTTTTTTTTTCCATTGCAAATGCCTCAAGTAGTTGGCTCCTTTCCCATCGGCTACTTTGTAACTGCGAATATGACAACATGATGGTGATTCACAGATGCCAAAATATTACGAGCAGAGCAAATCTGTGTTCCAGATATGATAAGGTGAGAAAAGCAGAACTCTCGGCCCCAGGTGATTTCCATGAAGACACCTACATACGGCAGGCCTCACTATCTGTACCATGCAGCCACCAACTCTAATAACCTGGCAGGGAGAGAAACACATCTACAAATGCAAATGGATGAAAAAAATAAAACTGGGTTGCATAGTAACATCTTAAGCAGATTTGAGAGATGTATGTTTGAAAAGCGTAAGCTTCAGCCTTGGAAAATGCTTTCTGTTATATTCAACACATATTGGGCTAGAACTAAGAAAAATACATATAAATTATGAATGTCTTTAAAAGTCCCTTCTCCAATCCACCAGCCTTATAAACAATGCAATATTGAGTGAAATAACATCCTGTTTCTTATTTTTATCATAATATTTGGAACCTTATTTTAAATATATGTATGCTTTATAGATTATAGTTGCACATCATTGGAACAGAAAAAATAGATTGTGAACATGCATCTTAGACCAGCTACACAATCATATAAACCACTTCTCATTCTTGCACTGCAGCACTAAGGAATAATAGAATCACAAATTACACAAGACCGTTTTTACTGGTTGTACATATACATTTTGTATATTGAACTCATACATTCTGACTTCTGCCAAGCCTGATTGGCAGTTTAACTGATGTGAGCTCATTTACTGGCAGAATTTATACTTAAAGTCACTGTTTTCCATGTCCAATCCAGAAGAGACTTTTATTAGACAAAAGATAATGTAGATAAATATTACAGTAACTTTACCAGAATGAGAAAATCAAAGGTATTTTTAAGTCAGATTATGATTTCTAAATATGTTGTTTAAAATAAATGTGAGAAAAAATAAGAATAAATATTTTCTTTTTTAAGAAATGAGAAAAGATTTGATCAGAAAATTAAGAAAAAAGAAAATAAAATAAATTGTCAATGTTTCTCCTAATGCATACCGTAATGGCATTACTTGGATGTATTGGCATATGTTAAGCAACAGCACTATTTTAAAAAACTATACAGTATAGGAAAATAAGAGTTGTAGCATAGATGGTTTTCAAGCAGTTTCTTGTCAGTTTGTATGGCAAGCTACAGATGAACTGCAGAGTATTCACAGACATTAAGCTCTCTGAGAGAAGGAGACTTGTTTGTTTACCATTGCATTTCAACATTTAGTAGAGTGCCAAACACGCAGTAGGTGTTTAATAAACATTTGTGGAATGAATTCATGAATAAATCGAGAATTAAAGTCAATTTTGGAAGAGGAGGCCTAACCAAAAGATTTTGCAAACTACCCAAGTCCAGCAATCAATATTAAATATAAACTACCTTATGCCTTACTACATATGTTAAGGTTTTTTCTGCAAAGAATTGCTCAAAACGTGTCCTTATCAATTTCCTCCTTTTGGGGTGACATGAAGGAAGAAAAGAACCTATTATCGTGTAAAACCATACTTTGGAAAGCAATTTGATAAAAAGTGGAATTCTATAATATAAGCTACTTATTCACCACATTCTATTGAAAAAGGCTTGGTCCCCACCCCAGGGTATCTCTTCCTCCCTGCCAATACGACATCCAGAGCAATGCTAGGACAGAACATGTTCATTTCAACATTCACCACACACACTTTACACATTTCTGACAACATGCCTTGATTCTTTGAATGCTTACTATATTCCAAGCACACACTACGTTCTGAACACATATAATCTCACTGAAGTACATGCTGTTATTATCCCTATTATGCAGATAAGGAAACTTAGGCTCAGATAGGTAAGTAAATTACCCACAGTTATGTATAAAGAAAGAGGTGGGACATTTATTAAACAGTCAGAGAAAAATTATCTAGCTTCTTAGCTAGATAGCATTAAGAAGCCTTATAAAGGAGTAAACCAAAGGCAAGAGAAGGTCTAAATTGAGGAAGAGACTAAGAAAGATTCAGACTAAAGAATGTGTACTAGATTTCTAGATTAGGGATGCAAAACAGTTTCAAACGAGTATTTGGAAGAAGCCAGGTAGCAATGTACTGAGCAATTAATGAATAGTGAGAAGGCAAATACAATGTATTAGCCTCCTGGAAGAGTAAGGAGATAAATTTGATTATGTGTAGAGGGGGAGAAATATATCTGGTTGCTAGAAGAATGATCTAGGAATGTTTTTAGCCTGAGAAGCAACAGATTGATTTAGGAGACAGATTCCTCTTAGGGTATGGGATGGAGAGCAGTCTTTAGATTCAAATGAGAGCTGTCTGTAGATGCAGAATAAATCAGAATGAAATGCAGATTTCATACCCAAATGTTGGCCTTGCATGTATACATTCTATAATAATTGTCTATATTCATCGCATATATAAATGTTTATTAAATAATGCAGGGCTGCCAATATTTACAGCAATTTATTCAGTCATGAGTAGTGAGCAGTGATAAAGGCATGTGCATGGTTCCTGTAGTGGGGCCCAGAGACCAAAGGCTCAAACCTGACCTTAGGAACCTTGGCACCTAGCAGACAGCACAGGAGAGATTTGCTTCAATCCATGACGAGCTTCATTATTCTGAGATTATGTAGGAGGAAGACCTAAGCCAGTGGGAGGGAAGAAGTTTTCAAAAAGAGGTACAAGAAAAGACATACAAGAAGTTGAATATAACAATTAAAATTTAATACTTAAATAAACATACATATAGGTGTTAGGGTGTATTTATACATATATAGATACATGTACAGTCTATCAGTGTTTAGTTTCAGAACCAGAGAACATCATGGAAACCATATTTGAAACCATGATCTCTAAGTGATGGGAAGATTTATAAAATGCCACAATACAATTTTCTTAGTTTTTGAATATGAATAGACATAGACTTATTTTGGGTATTTTCTTTTTCAATTAGAGAATTATTCAGAAATTATGAAATTTGAAGTCATATTGCTTAATACCTAATTTGAATGATTATTTTGAGAACCAAAATTATGAGAAAATAGAATTAAGATCCTTTGGAGCAAATGTCTTACCAGATAAATGTAAAATAATAAGAGTAGAAACCATGTAACATTTATTCCTCACAATATCACTGGGTTGGATAATATTATTATTAGTATTTTACAGATGAGAAAATTGAGGACTAAGAAGTTAATGAGCTGGCCTCTTTAACCCAATAGCAAATGTAATACTACCTGTATTAAGGACAACTCTGGGAATATGTCATCACATAATTTGTAAGGTTAAAATGGAATATACCAGGCATGGTGGGTCATGCCTGTAATCCTAGCACTTTGGAGGCCAAGGCAGGTGGATCACTTGAGTCCAGAAGATTGAGACCAGCCTGGGTATCATTTTGTAGAAACTCCACCTCTACAAAAAGAATTAAAACAAAACAAAACAATAGCTGGGTATGGTGGCATGCGCCTCTGGTCCCATCTACTTGGGAAGCTGAGGTAGGAATATCACCTGATCCCAGAAGTTTGTGACCAGCCTGCACAACACGGTGAGACCCCCATGTCTATGAAATAAAAAAAAAAAAATGGCTGGACGTGGTGGTGCGCACCTGGGGTCCCGCCTCCTTGAGAAGCTGAGGTAGGAGGATCACACTGAGCCCAGGAGATCGAGGCTACAATGCGTCATGATCCTGCCATGCTGGGCAGTAGAGTGAGAATCTGTCTCACACACAAAAAAGGGACAAATAAAATACTAGTGGACAACAAAAGAAATCGTAATATTAACAAGTTGCGAACTGTCAAAACACAAAAAAGTTTCCAACAGGTTTAATTCTGAACACACACAAGCAAACAAATGTAAAAGCTATCAGATTAATCTCCATGAGACTAAAATATACAATGTCACATTTGCATGTGACATGGAATCCTGGTTGATATCATGCTGAGACACTTCTTGTTTGGTTCTGGTTTAATTGTCTTTGAGATATTGATTGTTACATCACCTACATCACCTCATAAGATACAGACTCTTAACATTAATATAATATACTTAATAATTCAGTACGAAGAAGAGATATCATTAATTTAGAAAACATAATTTTTTAATATCCCAGTGCAAGTTATTATGCCAAAGTGGCCCTAAGGAAAAAGAAAAGTACAGTTGTAGAATGAAGTCTATGTCCAACATACACTCCATGGAAGCCTTTCATTTGATTGGATTTACAGTGTCATTACTTTGCAAGTAAAGCAAATACAGATTCCTCCCTTTCACTCACTCTCCGTGCTATTCTTTCTCTATAAAAGCATGTGAACTTTAAGTTGATCTAAAAGAATGTCTGAAACATTGAAAACTTTGCATGCTACTTAATATTAAAAACTGCTCCTAAGGGACATCTATGTCAAATTTCAACTTTGGCTACAATATTATAAAATCCAGTATTAAAATCATTACAATGAGCATGTGCATGGAGGGGGAACTAGTGTGTGTTGCAAGGGAAATAATTAGGAAATACATTTTGGGATCAGATTAGAGAATCCTACACTGCCAGTCTAATAATTTTCTGCTTTATTCAAAAAACCGTAGGAAGCCACTGCAGGTTTTTGAGCTAGATGACATGGCCAATGTCATGCTTTAGAAAGGAAAAGCTGACAGCAGTGTTTGGATCCTTCAGAAAAGAGAAAAACTAGAAACTGAGAGATTGTTTAGGAAGCCCATCAAACTGCACTAAATAGTGCATAGTTTCTCTCATTACTGATAGAAAGTAGATTTCAGATCATTTACACTGTTTTGAAAATTCATTATTTAAAAGTTGTGCCTAATAGTTTTCTCTCAATGATAGAGGTCACATGACTATGTGAATTAAAGGAGATGTCTCGAGAAGTAATGAAGTTAAAGCATATTTTAAACAAAAATGTGCCTTAGAGGTTATTTTAAAAAGAGAGACAGAAAGAGAGAGAGTGAGACTGTCAGAATCCTGTGAAAACTTGCCTACTTGCACTGAAAAATTACCCTCTAGTGAACTGCCTTCAGGCTGCATTTTCAGAAATTATATTCTAGTAGTGGTCAATTTTTCAACCCAAAGGGTGATATTTCTCCCCATAAATTTGATTCCCAGTCAATATTTCTTATACATAATATGATCTAGGTATTTCACAGTTAAAAATAACCAAGGTTAAAATATGTCATAAATACATAGCGTCATTAAACATTGGCCACATAAGGTGAGTTCTTGGTGTTTCACTGTTGAAGCTAAGTGTGTTACAGGCCTACTTGACACTCTTTATTCTTAGAAAATTTCAACGAATAAATAGTGAAGCCCATTATTTATAGCTTCCACTGTCAGAAGCTGCCATTCTTATCCCTATCCAAATAAGAGAATGTGCCACTTATTTTTGTAAGAGGATGTGGGCACTTTTATAATTCCCAAACATGATGTAATTCTAATGAAGTTGATGGAACGCAGGTAGATTGTAAAGATATGAATGTCTTGGTTCATTCTAAATATATAATTTCCTGGGTATTATTTATTTCTAAATGTTGAATAGACCTGTACACTCTTTTCCCCGATTATGTGACAATTCAAATTGTTTCAGACTGGATTCTAGCACACAGTTTTGCAGCACAGGAGTGTCTTGCAATTGGGTGAAAAGCTGACACAATCAGATGTACAGAAAATGGCCAAGTGATAGCAGTCCACTCTCATCTTTCTAATTCACTCATTCACCTTGGGGCAGTCACTCACTCATCTTTTTTGTTTCTGCTACAGGAGACTCCCTTTAAGTCCCCAATTGTTACTTTCCACCCAATTTTTTATTTAAAACTTAATACACAGCATTTAACTTGCTGGTATTGCTTTGAACTCAAACTTCTGTTCAATAGAGTTCATTCCCTTTCCACCAACCCTTCACACCTAGAAACTGATGCTTTCTTATTACACTGGTGATGTCTAGAAATATTGAGTTACCTGTGACTATAATCCTTTCGTTTTAATTAAAAAAATGGAGAGGGACAGTCTTCCTAAGTTGCCTAGGCTGGACTGCAGTGCCATGATCATAGCTCACTGCAACCTCGACCTCCTGTTCTCAAGTGATCCTCCAGCCTCAACCTGCCAAAATGCTGGGACTACAGGCACGAGCCACTCTGCACTCAGCGAATATTCTGCTCTTTTTTTATCACCTAAGTCCAGAACACTCAGAACACTAAGTGTTGTGAGTCCTTCCTCTGCAGATTCTATTTGATTTGCTTCTTTCCTTTCCATTTTAACAATGAAATTTTATATACTCTTTCATAATCTAAACAACTGATCAGAACAAGAGCCTTGGAGCTGCTTTCCTGGCCTCCGTCTCTCTCACTCTGTCCACCCTGCTTGCTGTTATGCCACTAATTTTATCCTGACTGCCCTGTTTAAGAATCTAACCTAGTTGAAATCTGTCCATGCATCATTGTCAATGGTACACACAAAGGGTCCTTTTACTCAGGAGAATGGCCTTTGCATGAATAGTGATGACAAATGTGTTGTGAATTCAGATTTATGACTAACATTCTATTTGAAGCCAAAAGAGAAAAACAAACACAGTATTATTAATGGACATTTCCTAATGAATCCTTAGGCTTTTAGTACCTGTTGGTTGTTCTAGTTAAAGGTAGTGTCCCAGTCACATTTTCTTCCATTTAATAGCTAATGGGGCGGTTTAGAAGTCCATAGTAGATTTCCCTTTCAGATGCCCATTGCTATAGTTTAGGAGGAAAAAATGAAAATGGAAGTGTTTGTTGGGAATGGAAACTTCCCCCCTTTTTTTTTCCTGAGGGAGAAACATTTTATGAATGGTAAGATATTTTTTGTCCATTTGCTTTTGTCTACAATAAAATTCCTTGTAAAATATGATCTAAATATTCACTTTTTAAAATCTCAATGCTTTATTTTCTGTCAACTTACTAACAAAGTACAGCTCCAGGGGCTCTGTCCAGCCAACAATTTTATTTAATAACAAATTACAAATGTATATTTGGTATATGCATCACCCCCAATGTTTTACTAAATCAACAATGGCTTCTACCCTCCAAGAGCGTATTATCTATACAACAATAATGATCAGCCTTTACTGAGCACGTCATGATGTGCAGATGTTTTGCTCTGTGATTTATCTATAGTATCTCATTTAAACCTCACCAAAACCAGGTTTTACAGATGAGGAAACTGAGAATGAAAAACAAACTTGCCAAAAGACACATGAGTAAATTTTAAATGAGAATTTTTATAGAATCTTCTCTGACTTCAAAGCCCGGAAATATAACCTCCATGAAATACTCTATTCCTATGCTTCCTGTAACATAACACTTACTGAACTCAATTATGGAAAACTGTCTGTATTCTCTTTCATTCCCTTGCTAAATGTGAACTTCTTGAGGAAAGGATTTAGCTTATTAACCTTTAGTTTCAACAACACAATGTAAGACCCATCTAGTAACCAGTTAGTCAATATGGTTGAACTGAACTAAATACATTTTCTGAAATAGAATAGAGAATGCATATTCTTACAGGAAGAAACACAATACTTCATGGGTTAAACATATGATGTCTTAAGCAATCATTTATAAAACATATTTCAAACGATTTGATCATGGAATACCACAGATTGCATTTTGCTGGGAGCTGACCATCATTTTTTCCTCTCTGAGAGGTAGAGGTTCAAGTGCAAACCCCACGGGCCAGTGCTTTTACTAGCTGTGTGACACGGGAACCCTCACCAGAATCACTTCATGGCTCATTTTCTTCACGTGTGAAACAGAAATGATGATAAAATGTTTACATAGATTACATATGAGAATTATATAAATTAATTTATTAAAAAGCACTTAGGTCAGTGCCTGGCTTGCTGTTAACACTTAGTAACACTTAGTAAACACTAAGTCAAATTCTTATTACTTAGGCATAACATACAGCAGATTGCCACATTTCAGTCTCAGATGACTTTTATTTTGATTTACATATTCTTAAAATTATTTACAATCCAGTAACTTTAATTTATTTAAGTTATATCTATTGCATTTACCATTTTAGAAATTAAAAGTGATATGACATAAAAAGATTTAATTAATTTAAAAGTAATATGAATAATATCATACATGTTGACATAAAATGATTATGAAAATAACTACATTTTAAAACAAAAGCATAGTGAGGGAGGATGGCATTATTTTATCTTTTTTTCAAGTCAGTTTCTACACGGTGGTGTAATATTGTAGCCTCTGGAAAACTCACTGTACGCTGATGAAAAAGGCAAATCACATCTTAGCACTATTAGTGGATATAGTTTTGAGATTTTAGAACTCCCTAAAAGGAGAGAGAGAAACCCTAAGGTTCCCCAGACCATACATGGAGAAACTGTTTTATAGAGAAGCTTCTACAAGTAAATCTCATGTTTTTGAGCGCTAATGCTTACTGACAGTTCTTATTTCAGTGTGTATCCAATTGTGCATATTCCACCTGGTTCGAGGGTGGAATATTGTTTATTTTGGAAAGAAAACATACAGTTTTCTTCTCATTAAGACAAGAAATCCTAAGGTAAACAACGTTTACTTCTAACCAGCTCTAGTGCGGTCTCTGCAGGTTACCTTGACCCTGCTTTACATCATGGATGTGCCTGGAGCCAGCTTGGGAAGCACAGACTTTTAAAACTAAATGAAAGAAAATTGGATTTCCCTTCAACTAGTTTTCTAGGAAACACTCTCAGGAGACATATAGTTACAATACATGTGAAAAAAAAGAAAAGAAATCTTTTCATACAGTGTATTATTTACAATATTTGGCTAAAAGTGTTCTGAATACTTTAGATTTAAAAAACTCATGATGCAAGGTAAAACAGACTATAAAATATTTAACTGAAAACTAAATAGTTCCAGGGAATTATTTTAAATTATATGAAAAGAAAAAACATTTTGATAGCTACCAAACTCAGGATGAAGTTTCTCACTTTTCAAGATTCTATTAAATTTGAGTATCATGGTTTTCCATAAGACAACAAAAAAAAGCATCCCTTATTTTTTAAACTCTAAATATCAAAAATATCTTTAATTTATTTTAAAATTTACAAGGAAAGGGACATATGAGATGTTTAGCACTGAATACATCTGACCAGTGTGTTTTATTAAAAAAAAAAAAACAGCCCGCTGGGCGCAGTGGCTCATGCCTGTAATCCCAGCACTTTGGGAAGCCAAGGCGGCAGATCACGAGGTCAGGAGTTTGAGACCAGCCTGGCCAGCATGGTGAAGATTAAAAATCTCTACTAAAGATTAAAAAAAAAAAAAAATTAGCTGGGCGTGGTGGAACATGCCTGTAATCCCAGCTACTCAGGAAGCTGAGGCAGGAGAATCGCTTGAACCCGGGAGGCAGAGTTTGCAGTGAGCTGAAATCTTGCCGTTGCAGTCCAGCCTGAGCCTCAGGGCAAGATTCCATCTCAAAATAATAATAATAACAACAACAACAACAACAATAATACTTCCTAGTTCGATAATGTCTCTCATTAGTCTTTATCTTCAAATCTCCTAAAACAAGATTTAGTACAATGTCAATAACAATGGTAATAATATTTATTTAGTGATTACTATGTGCTAGACACTGTCCTAATCACTTCACACACATTTACCAACGAACACATTTACCCTTCATGGTAGGTGTTACTAATTTCATTTTACAGATGCATTGACTGAATAAGGAATAACTTAAAGCTGGGTGTGGTGGCTCACGCCTGTAATCCCAACACTTTGGGAGGCCAAGGAGGGCAGATCAACTGAGTTCGAGACCAGCCTGGCCAACATGACGGAACCCCGTCTCTACTAAAAATACAAAAATTAGTCAGGCTTGGTGGCACATGCCTGCAATCCCAGCTACTTGTGAGACTGAGACAGGAGAATCGCTTGAACCTGGGAGGCCGAGGTTGCAGTGAGCTGAAATTGTGCCATTGCACTCCAGCCCAGGCAACAAGAGCGAAACTCTGTCTCGAAATAATAATAATAACAATAATAATAATAATTTAAGTAAGTTGTCCAAAGTCACAGAGATCTTACGTTTGGAGCTAGAGTTTGATCCCAAGCAGCCTCTAAGTTGAAGCTTGGGCTCTCTACTGCCATGTCATATTTCCATACTTGGTAAATAATTGTTGCAAGAGAGATCATGAATGGGGTGGTTAAGTTTATGTCATTTTTTCTGAAAATTTTAATGTAAACTTGGTTTTCTGTATAATTTATAAAAGAAAATATATGATTCATTGGCAGAATAGCAATTGGATCTGGCAAACAATAAGAAGACAAAAATGATACCCTAAAGGGAGCCTAACCAGTTGCTAAATACTTGAATGAACTGAGAGCCAGGAAATTACCTTGCATTTCTAACTCCATGAATTAAGCACATGTTTATGACACAACTTTATATATAATTTAACTTTAAATTCTTCCAACTTCTCTCTCTCTCTCTCTCTCTCTCTGTGTCTCTCTCTCTCCCCCCACTCCCCCACCTGCCCCTTCCTCCCTCCCTCTTTTGAGATAGGGTCTTGCTCCCTGTCCCAGGCTGAAGTGCAGTGGCACAATTACAGCTCACTGCAGCCTCAACCATTCAGGCTCAACAATCCTCTGACTTCAGTTTCCCAAGTAGCTGGTACTACAGGCATATGCCACCACACCCAGCTAATTTTAAAATTTTTTGTAGAGGTAGGATCTCTTGATGCTGCCCAGGCTGGTCAAACTTCTGGGCTTAAGCGATCCTCCAACCATGGCCTCCCAAAGAGCTGGAATGACAGACGTGAGCCGCTCCACTTGACCTTCTCTCATTTTTTAAAAAAATATTGTTAAATAAACCGGATGTAACAAAAAATGGTCCTCCTGTAGTCCTGGCACTTCGGTAGGCCAAGGCAGGAAGATTGCTTGAGGCCAGGAGCAATGTTTTCAAACAGAAAGCTGTTTGAAAACAGCCGGGGCAGCATCGGGAGACCCAGTCTCTCTATAAAAAATTTTAAAATAAAATTAAAATGTTCTTAATCACATGGATATTTCTAATTAAGTTAATTAGTATCATCGATTCCTGTATCCATTTAGGTTAAGAAGTTTTAAATTGTTTGAGTTTTCAGCTAAAAATTGTCTTTATTTTTCACTAGTCAGCTTCACTTGAATTTCCCACTGGAAGCTGTTTTTCTTTTCCTCTAACATTTCTACAGTTAAATCAATCACTTTACTCACCACCTTGTTGCTCCCCCCATGCCAGTCTCTAAGAATAGTGCCAACTTAGAAAGACTTGGCCCTGCCAGAGGCTTGGGAGTCTTCTGAGACAGGTTCCTACCACCTCACTCTCCCAATCCAGTTAGCTGCCAACTCATCAGTTCTACCTTTTCAATAGCTGTAAATATATCACTCTTGCTCCACTCCTACTGCCTGAGCTATGCTCTGGCCCCTGTCATCTTCCCCTGTATTACTCAAGCAGCCTCATAGCTGGTATCCACGACTCCATTCTGTCTTCCCTCCAACTCTTCTCCAGGATGAGGCTGTCTATCAGCAGGCACCATCTTCCCAAATTAAAAATCTGATTATGTCCCGCTTTGTTGAAAATCTTCAGTGGCATTCCATTTTCATGGGGTAAATTAAAACTGCTTAACATGATATTCAACATCAAATGCAACCTGCTCTTGCCTACCTTTCTCTGTTCAGTTTTAACCAACTTTCTCTCCAGTCTGAAACTCAGAACCTCTTCTCTAGCCATTCTGTGGCTTTGGGATAGTACAATGTATACCCCACCTACTGTCTTTGTGGATACCTGGAATGTAGTCACCCAGTTTCTTCACCAGCTCCTACTCATTTTTTTTTTTTTTTTTTTTTTTTGCAATATATCTGCTCTAGAAGCTTTCTCTAACTTTTCTATTCCACTGCCTTTTCTCTCTCTGCAGGGTGATATCGGGGCCACACATCCCTGTGGCAGGTAGTGCTTACCCTGGCACAGGGCTTCTCACTCTGCTTCCTCACCTGCTTTCTGCATGTACTGTGAAGGACAGAAACATACTCTCTTTATTTTTTTTTCCAAGACTGAGTCTCTCTCTGCTGCCCAGGCTGGAGTGTAGTGGCGTAATCTTGGCTCACTGCAACCTCCACCTCCTGGGTTCAAGCGATTCTCCTGCCTCGACCTCCCGAGTAGCTGGGACTGCAGGTGCCTACCACCACACCCAGCTAACTTTTGTATTTTTAGTAGAGATGGGGTTTCACCATGCTGGCTAGGATGGTCTCGATCTTTTGACCTCATGATCCACCCGCCTCAGCCTCCCAAAGTGCTGGGATTACAGGCATAAGTCACCACGCCCAGCCAACATACTCATCTTTGCATCCTCAGTACCCAGCACCGTGCCCAATCTATCATAGGCATTCAATAATTGTATGTTTAATGAAAGTCAATATTATAAAGAAAAATAGCATTGCTTTTTTCTTGGTCTTATGCTCCAATAAATAAACTGTTATGTTGCCTAGGTAATAATATGTTTTTACTAGCTTAATTACTGACTCTAACTTTGAATTCCTAAAAAGGTTTAAATAACTGTTAGAACAGAAAATCATAACTAATTTTTTTTTTCCTTTGAGACAGGGTCTCCCTCTGTCACCCAGGCTGCAGTGCAGTGTGGGGATTTCAGCTCATTGTAGTCTTGACCTCCCCAGGCTCACTTAATCCTCCCACCTCAGCCTCCCAAGTGGCTGAGACTACAGGTATGTGCCACGATGCCCGGATAATTTTTGTACTTTTTATAGAGACAGGGTCTTGCCGTGTTTGCCCAGGCTGGTCTTGAACTCCTGGGCTCAAGCGATCTGGCCACCTGTGCCCACCAAAGTGCTGGGATTACAGGTGTGAGACACCATGCCTGGCTAAACATCATGACTAGTTGAATTAAAAAATCTGTCAACTTAAGAGTTTATGTGATACAGATGGTCTCAACTTAGTATGGTTCAACTTGCAATTTTTCGACTTTATTATGGTGCAAAAGCAATATACATTCAATAGAAGCAGTAATTTCAAATTTCTAATGTTGATCTTTTCCCGGGCTGGCCATATGCCCTGCGATACTCTCTCCAACCTGGGCAGTGGCAGCAACCACAGCTCCCAGCCAGTCACACAATCATAAGAAAACAACAAATATTCTATGGTGTCCTGTGTAGCCAATGATTTTGCCCACATGTAGGTCTATGTAAGTATTCTGAGTATTCTGGGCATGTTTAAGGTAAGCTGGGAAATACCATGATGCTTGGTTGGTGAAGGGTATTCAATGCATTTTTGACCTACAATATTCTTAATATACAATGTGTTTATCAGATAAAACCCTGTTGTAAGTGGAGAAGCACCTGCAGTGTGATATTAGCTCCATGTGCCCACTTCACCATGCTTTGCCTGATGCATCTCTTCCATTTGGCTGTTTTTGAGTGGTATCCTTTATAAGAATAACCCAGTAATAGTAAGTAAACTGGGGGGCGGAGCAAGATGGCCAAATAGGAACAGCTCCAGTCTCCAACTCCCAGCGCGAGCGACACAGAAGACCGGTGATTTCTGCATTTTCAACTGAGGTACTGGGGTCATCTCACTAGGGAGTGCCGGACAATCGGTGCTGGTCAGCTGCTGCAGCCTGACCAGCGAGAGCTGAAGCAGGG
>NW_016807296.1:886937-889925 GCF_001698545.2 Rhinopithecus bieti
GACTTGATGGGTGCTGACGAGTTGATGGGTGCAGCACACCAATATGGCACAAGTATACATATGTAACAAACCTGCACGTTATGCACATGTGCCCTAGAACTTAAAGTATAATAAAAAAAAAAATAGTAAGTAATCTACTTTCTTGAGTTTTATAAGTGATTCTAGTAAATTATTGAACCTGAAGTAGAGGGTCATGGGTATCCTCAGCGTTGTAGCTGATCAGTCAGGAATACATTAGCCCTGATTCACCACTGGTGTCTAACGTGTGGGCAGTCTTGTGGGACTGACCTGTAGGGGGGTCTGCATTACCTTTGGGTAGTTGGTGTCAGAATTAAGTTAAATTGGGGGACACTCAGTTGCTGTCCCAGTTGTTGGAGAACTCCTTGGTGTGAGAAAAAAAAAAATGCACACATTTGGGATAAGAAGTATTGTGAGTAAAAAGAGTTCAATTGTTTATTTAATAAATTAAAAAATATTACTCTTATACAAGAGATCAATGACAATAAGCTGAAATATAATGGACTGGATGCTCACTTCTTAGTTAAAACAAATTATTGGCATTGTGATTTTATTTTAAAATAGTATGGTCTTCTCTGTAACAGAATTCTCAAAGGATTCACTCGCCAATTAATCTTGAAAGTAAAACACTGGCACGGTTTCAATATGTTTGAAACAACATTTATTTACGTATTTTAAAGCTTGGCTGCAATGGCTGGAGGGCTCTCACAACATGTCAGTTATTCTGTGCATTAAGACACATGTGCTTAGATCTCTGGTTCTAGAGTTAGCCTTGCTGGGATTTCCATTTTAGTGCTGTGTCCCTTCCTCACTGCACAATTCGGGAAAAAACACTTAACTTCACTGAGCCTCAGTTTCTTCAGCTGTAAAACAGGGTCAGTCATTGTCTCTGCTTCTTTGGTTGTGGTGAGACTGATGTAAGATGGAACTCAATGCACTGTCAGACACAGTAAGACTCTATAAGTGATTCCATTTATTGCTAATATTATCGTTTTTATTGTAATCTTACTATTATATTTAAAATTGAACTCCTTCAGAACAAATCCCACTGAGCTCTACTTTGTTCATAGCCCACATGTGGCTGGCAGTCCTCCTGAGCAGCGGCATGATCAGCGATGCTTCGAGAGGCATGGAAGGATTTGAGAGCATCTGGCTCTTCAAAACCAGCTGGCCTGCCTCATAAACCCTACCTCCTGTTGTCCAAATTTCCACAGTCAGCATGATGCTGATAGGGGATTCAAGGAGAAGACAGTGCTGGCACTGAATAAGCAATAGCTCATGATTCTACAGGGTCACCCGTCATTGTCTTTCTCAAGATGGTGAACTCTTGATTTAACAATAACTGCCTTTGCCCAAATTACTCTAGCAAGACTGCCAGAGATGAGTTCTCTACTTTATACTGGTGTACGAGCATATGGTTAGCAATGCCTGTGCAAGGAATAAGTTGACTTACTTGTGGGATAAGGACGTGCAAATAGTCTGGCTAAAGGCCAGAATGAGATAATGATGAGGATGGCCAGCCAGGCACATTGCAACTAGGATCATACAGGACTCTTGATTTTCCAAAGCTAGAATCAGAGTCAAAAACAAGGACTAAAAGAATGCCAGATAAAGGGAGGATATGTATTATTCCTTAACTCCGGCATCTCTCGTATGGTCCATATCACTTTTTTCCTCTATTAAAGTATTATTAGTGTAACTGTTTTATCCCCTCTACTTGATTATGAACTTCATCAAAGCAGGTTTTATGTCCAATGATTCTATGTACATGAGGGCTAACAAAGAAAATTCGATAAGGGGAGACAAATACATTATTGATACAATGTCCTCGTTCAAGCTCACCTTTAAAATAGAATGTTAAATATTGACATGTATTAGATATTAGACATTGAGTAAATATGAAAATCCTCTGAATAATTGCAGTAAGTGACACTATTTTAATTACAAGAGAAGATTCTTAAAATTACTATTTCATATTTAAGTACAAAGATGAAGAGGTTAAAAAGTAATGTTCAGGAGTAATTATCATGAATCTTCAGTATTTAATCAGAGTAAAGGTAAATCACCTCCTAAATGAATTTGTAAGTGGTAGTAAGTGCTTCTAAGACACTATTTAAGATACTGAAAAGGATGGGATAAGGTTAAAATGAGAAGAAATATGTAATACCTCAAGCAAGATAGAAACTTATTTACAGAAAACTGCAAGCAGAGGAACATGTGTGAAAAACCAGGTGGATCAAATATGCAATGTTATTTAAAAAATTTTTTTTTTAGCATTGATTGAATAGGTGTCTCTAGAGAAGAAATGGAAGAGGAATAAAAAGTGTAGAAGAATGTAATGAGGTCTATAAAATCCCTGAAGACTAACTGGGTTTATAATCTAAATTAGATTAACAAAGTCTACACTCAATGGAGGATTCAATTACGCAAGATCAATTATAATAACTGTACATTTTCAACAAGTTAAAAAAGACAGGGAAAAGTGTATTACATCTAAATAAAATTAATTTATATTTTATTACAAGATTCCTGAGGACAGTAAAAAGGTGACAACAGGAAAGAATTTGGGATTTCATAGGCAACGTTTTTATAAATGTACCTAAGTTCTTAACAGACATTTATCCATACAGAAATATGAAGCTAAAATATAAGTAATTTGTTCAGTTCAGCACACCTAGATAAGGAAGATGGCCAATTGTTTTGCTTGGTTAATCACCTTTTTATGCCTTACTGAAGGGCATTAGTGGGAATTATATCCTTTGCACTGGCAGAAAATTGTCTTTCACTTTATTTCATATTCTCTATATAAGTGATATTCTCTAAAAATTGTTGGAGACTTCTGCTGTGCTTAAAGGAACCTAGAATACATGTTCAGTCATGTGTAAATAATTATTTTAATCGATCCTTATTCCAAATAAGATTTTAGTGAGCTATGCAATATTTATACCAGTTCATTAGGGGATATTTCCA
>NW_016807296.1:890259-931237 GCF_001698545.2 Rhinopithecus bieti
AACAAATATTTTAAAATATATTTTTAATTATTTCCTCTACCATTAGAGGAGAATATATAGAATAGCTATTGATTAGCTGAAGAAAAGAAAATTGATAGAAAGAAAATACAATTAAAATTTTTATGTATTCATTTAAAAAATCAGGTACAGAAATACTATTATTCAAAGAGCTGTCTGTCAACAGAGGCTAAGTTTTTTAATAGAAAAATTGCAACAGGGGTCTTGGTTGTAAATATTGAGAACTCAATTACAAAAGAAACCCCAGATATGGTTCAAGAAATCTAGATATTAGCCAGGACAGAAATACAGGGAGGAAGACATCATCCTAGATGAACACTGGTATGAGCAAGGGATTCATGGAGTCAGGTATGTGACATTAACTTTATTACTAGGGAAGGCAGTGCCAAGAGTAATGGCAGTAAGGATAATGTTGTCTATTGGTTTCAGGAATGGGCCTGGGTGTCAGAAGGTTTGGGCTTAACATGTTACTGTGTGACCTTTGCAAGTTATTTACTTCTGATTCTTCACTTGTAACGGTGTACGATACCGTCTGTGTTATTGCCACGTTATAATGATGAAATCTGGGCCATATGTCCAGTGAAGTAACTTACAGGTAAGAAAGTTATTTTAAATGGTATAAATGTTAATAAAAATTTTGATTTGTGGCTGGGCACGGTGGCTCACGCCTGTAATCCCAGCACTTTGGGAGGCTGAAGTGGGTGGACCACCTGAGGTCAGGAGTTTGAGACCAGCCTGGCCAACATGGTGAAACTCTATCTCTACTAAAAATACAAAAAAATTAGCCAGGCATGGTGATGGGTGCCTGTAATCTCAGCTTCTCAGGAGGCTGAGGAAGGAGAACCGCTTGAACCCAGGAGGCGGAGGTTGCAGTGAGCCGAGATGGTGCCACTGCACTCCAGCCTGGGCAACAAGAGTGAAACTCTGTCTCAAAAAGATATATATGATTTGTTTGTTTTATTCTTGTTATTATCAATTTTTTATTGTTTCTGTTACTTCTTCCTACGTAAAACAAGATTAGAATCAAAACCGTTCAATGAAACAAAATCTACAGGGAGAGATGAAATGGCCCCAGCTTTAAAGTAGAGGAATGGGATGCAGACTGGCTGCATGTATTTAGACTTTGCAATGACTAACTTGAATGTCTCAGTTGAGGAAATTTTTCAAATTTTGATTTCACATAAAGTATTTGCTTCCATCTGCTTTTGAGAATGCTGTTACATATGCTTGGCAAGGGAGATGGGTAAAGATTGTGTGATTGCTACTTCCTAAGGAGAGAGAGAGGGAAAAAAATAACTAAACTGGTTTATTTAGTTAAAATGACCAGAATAGTAGTATTTTTTAATGTAAAGCTTCAATATTTACTTTTTAAAGAAAATAATTATAATTAAATATTCCCTAGTGCATGTATTCCCAAAGAAACATACGAAATTGGCACTGATGTCATGAAAGATGACACAGCCACATATGTATTTAGTAAATCATTCTGAATTCTTGCCTATTTTGACAACCCGTAAAAAACTGATGAGTACTGAAGAAGATGCAGCCTTAGATTAGCGCCATGGGGGTGAAAATGCAAGTGAAAAAGTAAGACAGATTGCTTAAAAATTACTGCTTTCATTTCTTCAGTAGTGAAGATTTGATTAAGATATAAGTCCACACCTCTCTCTCAGCAGAAAAGCAATAGAAACAAATCACTAGAAAAAAAATCAATAACTTTGAAAACATAATTAAATATTCTGTAAGTAATAACCATGAAATTAAAGGCAAATGATATTCTGGGAAAATATCTGCAGCAAGTATTCTAACTGGGTTACAACATAATCTCTATAAAAATTTTGGTGATTAAAAAAGTCTTACATTCCAACATAAGCATTGGATAAATAATACAAACAGATAATATGCAGAAATAAAAAGCTAAGAGTCTGACTCCAACCTCAATCAAACAAATTAAAAGGGAAAAGACAAGTTACCATTCTTTACCAAACTAGCTTTTTTGTTTTCTCTAAAAGTTGTAAGGGTCTGTATCTCTGGAGTGGGAATAAGAAAACGTATATACCCCTGTACCATAGGGATATTTCGGAAGGATAATTTGAAACATGTCTTAAATAGGTGTAACAGTCTCTGGAAGCTCACAACAAAATTTTATTATTTCATTATTTTGTCAAGGATTGACTGAAACACTTTTCTCTGCTACTTCTTTACAAATTTTGGAAATGAGTTAGTGCATTAATTTTTATAATTACAGTCTTGGCTGATAACAACACTTTAGTCAATGACAGGCCACATGTATGATGGTTGTCCTATAAGGTACAATATTTCTGTTGTACCTCCTTAAGTTTATTTATGTTTAGATGTACAAATATTTACCATTGTGTTACAATTGCCTACAGTATTCAGTTGAGTCTCATGCTGTACAGGTTTGTAACCTAGGAGCAGTAGGCCATAGTATATAGCCCAGGTTTGTAGCAAGTTGTACAATCTAGGTTTGTGTAAGCACATTCTATGATATTCACACAATGACAAAATTGCCTAAAGATGCATTTTCTCAGAACATATCCCAGTCATTTAGGTGACACATGACTATAACTAAATTGTCAAAAAAATACCATTTCCATCTAGCACAAAAAAAAAATTACATGCAATGTCAAACATACTTCTAAATATTTTAATTTCTTTGAGACATTCTAGTGTCCAGTGGACACATCTATACAGTGGCTGTATTATAAAGCATGCCTGTAATTTTTACTTCTTGTATATAATATGAATTTTACAGATCACTCAAAATTAATCTTTGATACATTCAAACTACTAGAATATCTAGAAGTTAAATTCATATGTAACATTTAATAAGCCTCTAGATTTCTTGGGGAAAAAAAAGACAAAACCCAGTATGCACGCATGATGGGTTTTATTTTCTTATGCTTCTACAATCACAAAAGTTGCTGTGGCACCATCTTGGGTCTCAGAATAAATATTCATTGAGTACAGCCAACACTTAGAGGAGTGAGAAATACATGCTCCCAATTCACCCTGAAATTCATTTTATTTGATTTCATGTACTTGAATTTTCTAGAAAAAAAGCAAAGCTATAAAGACAGAAAACAGATATCTGGGGCAGTGGATAGGAATTAGCCATAAATGGACACAAGGCATTTTCAGAGTGATGAAAGGAGGCTAAAATGCATTGTGCTGATGGTTACATAAGGGCACTACCACACAGGAACAGCAAATCTAACATGGGTGAATGTTATGTAAATTTATCTAAATTATGCCTCAATAAAGCTGTTTTTAAAAATGATCATAATTTATATTTGCTGCATTTGTAGACATATAGGATTTATTTCTGTGATATTTTATGTTTTATGATTACCAAGCTTTTTTTTTTTTTCATTGCTATCAGATAGATAAAATTCTGGCAATTTAGCCCATACTAATATAACTGAAATTCATAAATTTTAAAATATCCCTATAAATATCAACATCTTAGCAAAATATTCATCTTAAATGCTGAGCCAGATGATTATCCTCTTATGCCTTTACTTCCCTCGGATCTACATATGAGAATGCATCCTTCTCATTCTCCACCATATTTGTATTTTATTGCAAAATCCAGAGTATTATGGGAACATTCTTAAAGGTCATCCTTCATTTAGACAACAACGTATGCTTCTAACATCTTGCCTCACTCATAATTTCTCTACATTTGTCACTATATCCAACTTTCTTTTCTTTTTTCTTTTATCTTTTTTTTTTTTTTCCAGACAGAGTCTTACTCTGCCACCCAGGCTGGAGTGCAATGGTGCAATGTCAACTCACTGCCACCTTTGCCTCCCGGGTTCAAGCAATTATTCTGCCTCAGCCTCCCAAAGTAGTTGTGACTACAGGCACGGGCCACCATGCCCAGCTAATTTTTATGTTTTTAGTAGAGACGGGGTTTCACCATGTTGGCCAGGCTTGTCTTAAACTCTTGACCTCAGCTGATCCGCCCGCCTCGGCCTCCCAAAGTGGTGGGATTACAGGCTTGAGCCACTGTGCCCGGCCTATGCCTACCTTCTTAAATAAAATAAATCCTTTATGAGTTCTACATCATTTTATTCCCATTTTTCACCACTCTGACCATAGTGATTCCCCCAAAACCTGTTCCAGAAAATGTATTTAATAATGTTGATGATGACAATGATGTCTAATGTCAGTAATGATATGGTAAAAGATTTCTGCTTCAGGAATGTTTTTACATTCAATAAAGATACAGTACATAGATGAAGTATAATTTTAAAACATGGTCACTTTCAGAATTCTGACAATCTTTGAAAAATCAAAAGAGGCAAAATAGAATTTTGATCCTGACATATCTTATCCAAACTTGAAAGAATAAGTGATTAAGATAACCCAGAAGAATTGATATTCTTGGTATTTGGTCTGTGATGGACTGGCCTGTGGAACAACCCAATAGACAGAGAGCTGGCCAGTAAGGTATAAACTGGAAACAGGCATCTAATTACTATACCCAAATATCATAAATGTATAGTAATGAAAATAATGTCTGAGGTCATTTAACTTGGATAATATCTCCATTTCTGATTTGTCCTACATGTATTGGGACAAATGTTGTATTTATGCCAAACAATCACAAAATCTTTTATAGGACAATCAATTGTTTAATTTGTTTCCAATATTTAAGATGACTTGTAAGTAAGAGGTGGGAGAAACTAGTTTGAAAACAATAAATTTCTTTTTTTTTAGACTGTAATCAATATATGGGGACAGTTTTAATATTAAAATCTTAAAATACATTTAAAAACATCCCCAATATGTGGGGATAGTTTTAACATTAAAAATAACTAAGAAATTGAAGGCAGGTTAATTAGACTTCAAAATTATAGGCGTATGTCAGTGACTTCCATCCATACCCCTTTTTTGTATTAGCGAGGCTCTCTGCTGTAGGAAATGGTGCATTAGGGAGATGGCGTACCATGGAAATGGCCAATTTGGTAAGAACCAAAGGATGGGTACAGCTGCCCACATTCATTCCAAACAAGGGGTAATAAAGTCAAGGAGTCCATGGCTTAGGTGGGCAGCTTATACTAAAGCTTCTGATTTACTCTCATATTTTGTTCAAGGAATCCAGAATGAAGGCTTAGAAGGCTGTACTGTATGTATAGATGGAAAAGGGATCTTTTATTTTTCCGGAAAAAAAGATTAGGAAACCTTTTATCGTTAGATAGCACAAATGTCAGAGACCCAAACAATGATATTCACACAGGATTTCTTCTGAATAAAAGGACTTTTTTTTTTTTTCCTTTTTAGGAAAACTTATTCTAATTGAAATTTCTTCATCAGGTATTTGTGGCTAGGATGTTACTAATTAAACAGTAAACTTTAAAATTCAAAGAGTAAGCACCTGGCATAACTTGATATTACAAGGAAAAACAACAATGAAAAGAGGATTTTTAATCTATGAAACAAATGGCAAATTATCAAATAACTTTAGGAAGTGAACCTCTTCTAGGCTTAGGATGACCGGTGTGTCCTTGTTGGCCTGGCGATGTCCTAGTTTGGGCACTGAAATTGTGTATCCCAGGAAATTACTCTGTCCCAGGTAAACTAGAACATTGGTTGCATTGTGACTATAATATAATACAAATAACTAACATACACTGGCCTTCCACCTAGAAAATGATGGTGCTACCTTTAAGTATGAAGGGTATGCATCCGGAGGAGACATGCTTTTCCAAATAGCATATGGTGGAGGACTTCTCAAAAGGGAAATGAAATTCTCCATCCCTGAGACGCAGGCATGTGAATTTCTTGATTAATGATTGTCTCGTTTGCCCAATATGTTCACCAGGTCTGTGGTGCGGGCCAGAAGCCAGCCACTACTCACGTTCCTCCCAAAAGAGTGAAACACCTGAAAATTTAAGCTGGACCATTTCATCTGTTCTGGATTATAACTCAGGTTTAAACTCTCAACAGAAACATATCACAGGACCTGACATATTGGTCAGGAATAATTCTCTGTTGTTTTATTTATTTTCAAAGTACTTATTTAGTAAAGTATTTAGACATGTTTCTGCAATAAGACTCCAATGCACAATATAGGGCACATGGCTTGTTGGAAAGAGGTATACTGATACTTTTGATTATAAATATTTCCAAGATGGGTGCAAAACTATAAAAATTTTCCTTAGAGTATCGAACTGGATAAGGACAGAATGATCATCCCACTTAAGGCATGACTGGAAGAAGTTAGTTAGTTATGCTATAGTTCTCTTACATAACATCATTTCCAGGCAGATAATCCTGCCTTCCCAGCTGGGGGATGCAAACAGTGATCAGATATAGGTGGAAGAGGAGGTGAAAGGAAGTGGGACCAAATGAATGGCTCATTTTGTTCCCAAAAGGAGTGCTAAAGAAATAAGGGGAGCCGGGTGCACATAGGATTTGATCTGAATATTTCTTGATTGCATCAATTAGATTTTTTCCTAGTTTACACACTAGCACACATCTGATATGACTATCCTGACTATAGATCTCATCAAGCTAGTTAAAATAACTCTACTTAAATCAACAATTTATCCAAAGGAATTATAAATTAGGAAAAATGTACAATCTTTAAACTACCAAGAAGTATGAAGTAATGACAGATTATTAAATCAATTAAAGAAGGGCTGGATAAACCTGACAGTGTAAGTCTGTGTCAAGTGGAAGAACATATTCTTGTCAAAACTGTAAAAATTCAGTTGGTTCTCCAGATACTTTGGTGACATTCATATGTTCAAATGCACAGCTGTTTGGATTTGCCATGGAGACAAAACATCCTAATGATTGCCTGGATTGATTGAATTTGTTCACCTCTCCTTCAAATGACTAACACTATGTGGGCAGTCTCAATATTCACCAGTTTGTCTGATGATGTCTTGAAAAAAAAGAAAGAAAACTTTTCTGGAAAATATTTTTCTAAAAAGCTAATGTCTTGGAATCCCAGTCTTGGGAATCCCAGCTGCCTAAAAGGTGTGTGTGTGTGTGTGTGTGTGTGTGTGTGTGTGTTTCTTTATGTTTGACAGAAATGTGTAAGAGGTAGGAAATCTATCGCTGGGATAGATAACTGCAGAACAGTCACCTCAATATACAGAGGTGAGCAGGTCTTGATACAATTTGATTTTGAAACAGTCAATAGTAAAATAAGATCACAGGTTTTTGCATGCATTTTTTTACCATTAAAGGCAGTTCCCCGTTCAAACGATGTTTACCACTGTAGTCTGTTTCTTTATATTTGTTACTAATTTTAACATTAATATTCCCTGCAAATGTCCTTCAGATAATCTAGTTATAAGACCAAGTTTCCACTGACTCACTTTTTACCATTAAAGGCAGTTTCCCTGTTCAATCGATGTTTACCACTGTAGCCTGTTTCTTTATATTTGTTACTAATTTTAACATTAATATTCCCTGCAAATGTCCCTCAAATAGTCTGGTTATAAGACCAAGTTTCCATTTACTCTTAGAGAACAGGAGTGTCAGTCACACTTTCACCCCAGGCAATGATCAGGATTGGACTTCATGGCTGCCTGTGCCATTAATGTTAAGAGAATTTCAAGAACCAATGTTTTGTGGAGACTTCAAAATACTCAGTAGAATGACCTCAAACACAATAAAGGTAACTATAGAATATTCTAGCCCACAAAGTATTATAAACAATTATATTCTCATATTTCTCATCACAAAATATGGTTCTTCAAAATGTGGAAAATATATCTTAAGATAGGTGAAATCTCGAGACCTGTATCACTTTAATTGTATTATAAATAACTACTTTTGTTATGTAGACAGAGTACCATTCTTTCAAAACACACTGAGTTGCCAATCAACGTGTATTTTAGAGAAGGATTGTGGATTTTAGAATTGGGAAGTGAATGGGATTATGGTTTAGTAGTTTGCTCTAACTAGCCCTTTCCCCTCCCATGGTTTTTGTCTTTATTGCTGTTGTTCATTCATAAAATCATTTTTACTGATGAGTTCTTCTGAAATTAGAAAGCTCCCCTTATGTTTTATTTAATTTTTTTTTTTTTGAATGGAGTGTTTCTCTGTTGTCCAGGCTGGAGTTCAGTGGCATGAGCTCGGCTCACTGCAACCTCTGCCTCCCAGGTGCAAGCAATTCTTCTGCCTCAGCCACCCGAGTAGCTGGGATTACAGGCATGCACCACCATGCCCAGTTAATTTTTGTTGTTTTAGTAGGGATGGGGTTTCATCATGTTGGCCAGGCTGGTCTTGAACTCCTGACCTCAAATGATCCACTCGCCTTGGCCTCCCAAAGTGCTGGGATTACAGGCATGAGCCACTGTGACTGGCTCCCCTTATTTCTTTAGCACATCTTTTGGGAACAAAATGAGCCATTCCCTTAGTTCCACTTCCTTTCACCTCCTCTTCCACCTATATCTGATCCCTGTTTGCATCTCCCAGCTGGGAAGGCAGGATTATCTGCCTGGAAATGTATTCATATCACATTGGGGTAAAAAGAAAATTCATATTGATTAAAAAGACTCCAGATTCTGACAATATCTTAAATGGCATATCTTTTATCATCTCTGAGACACAAAATCTGATTTACTAATGAAGAAACAAAATCTCTGAGATGAAATAATTTGCAACTTGTTTAAGGGCACACAGTAAATGTCAGGGCTGATACTGAAGTTGGGATCTATCTTACGGAAAGGCCTTGGCTCTCTTCATTACCTCTCACTAATCATCTTCGGAAGTAAACGTAAGAAGTTTACATCATAAAAATTTCTTATTGACTTCAGATCAAGATGGAAGGTTCCGGTAATTCCTGCCTAGCTTGAATGTTTGATGATTCTATTGAACGAGATACTTTGGTTTGACCTATGGGCTTGCTCACAAGATACTTGATCTTGAACAAGTCATTTCACCTTTCTCAAACTTAACTACACATCTAGAAAATACAAGAATTGAAGAGAAATCTCCAAACATAAAACTTGTATGATTATCTATAAGATACATTATATTATTCTTATTCTACCAATATTCTCAAAATAGGATTTTAGCAAAACATGTGGACTGTATCATTTAAAATATGTTCCTCTTTTGGAATGCAAATGATTCTAATAGTTGTCATCTGTTGTTTGAGTCTCTTCTTATATGATTCAAAATGATATAAAATTTCATGTCACTCAAAAAATGGCGATGTGAGAATATATGTTAAATATGAAAGACCGTATTGGCAATTAATCATCAAAATACTAAGAGAACAATTGCATATCCACAAATGGTGAAGATAGAGGCATATGAAACTCAGCATTCTTAAATAATAATGTAATTTCAGTATTTTTATAAAGGCATAATATTATTGTCATATAACTACACAAAACAATTTGTAGTTAACTTGAAAGACCCCATGTGCTAAACCCACAACTTAAATCAAACTACATCTCATATAAATGAAATAATCTAGTCATTGTCTTTACTTATCTCTTGGAAGCAATTAGAAGCAAATAGAAAATGCTACTAACCATGACTAATCCAGGAAGAATGCAATGATAGTTGAGACTTACCGAAAGCAAAGAACAGAACAATTTCTAATAGTTTTAGCTTTCAGAAATTTCATATTTCATATTTCAATTTCAATTTCATATTTCATATTTCAATTTCAATTTCATATTTCAGAAATATGTAAATTTCTGAAATAAAATTTAATGAAAATTTTGTGACCTCTCCTGGTATAAAATACTTTTTGTAACAGTTTGTTAAGACATAGAGAAAATGGCATACGGAAATAAAATATAGGTAAATGGAAGTTATTTGGCTGGGTAGAGGGTTCATAACTGCTCAATCTATTATTAAAACCAGATGAATGATTAGATGCATTTCTGTGATGCATATGTACAATGCAACAAGGATGAACCAATTCCCTATAATTGAATTTTCTCAAAAACACAAACAAACCAATGGAAAATTATGTTCAATAATTTTTGTTTTCCTTACAATTTTGAGATAGGGAAGAATTTATTTTACAGAAACATGAGCTTTGCAATTATGGTAGAAAATAAGAGAATTTCATTTAAGTAAAAGAAAAAAGGATTAAGCACATTTGTGTAATACTGCAGATAAAAAATTAAAATACAGAGTTTCCATGTTGGCAATATGCCAATGCATATTGGCGTATGCATTAACATGCATAAATTAAAAATTAAAGTAATACTGGATATTATAATTGTTAAACAAGCATTTAGCACAGTATTGACAATTCTTGTCACAGTTTGTAACATTTAATTCACAACCAGTGAGTGGAAATGTGTTCTTTTCTAAATAAAACATTATTTCCTTTATATATGGCCTATTGGAAAGCAAGTAAAGGCATTAATAAATAACTAAGCACCTTAGAAATAAGGTTGATGACTGAAGAACAGCCAGCATTTGAGAGCCAGATGTGTTCTGATCCTTCTTTAAAAAACATCCTTAATGGAAAAGAGAGGCATTTCCAGCTCCTACTTTGATTAATTAAGCAGATGCTAATCAATGTCATCTAAATAGAATTATATCCAAAGTTTAGTATGGAGAGAGAATCAAAGACAGTCTTCATTTGTCACCATCAGCAGCAGCAGCATCAACACCATTGCCAAATTCATCATCTTTATTGCCATCCTCATCATTGGTAGCATTATATCTCTAAAACACTCAACTCAAGGATTGTAGTGTTAGGAGCAAAAGTAAGTTCATCTAGAGTGTGGAGGGAAAACATAATGTTGAAATACAACTTTAAACAAGACAGCATATGCTATTTACTGCTAGGAGATGGCAGCATCATGTAGCATGCAGTCATCTAAGTGGCCATCATTCAATGGCAACAAAGACAGAGTACAACATCTAAGGCGAAGAGACAGAAATATGAACAGCAGTTGCCCCTGCAAACCACAGCTACAGCTGCTACCAACAAGACATACTACAAGTGAGCTTCCAATGGAAACTGTTTGATGTTAAATCACAGAGAGAGGAGCCAAACTCTCTTCAGGTTTTAAATAAAATTCTCTTAAAATCAGTGCTGTGTTCAAGACCAATAATTGTTGCTTCATCATCAAAATACAATTATTTGTAATATGAATTAATATGTATGAGAGTATTCCAGGTTATTCTAATACTTTGAATCACTTCAAATCTGATACAGTTTATAAGCTATAGAATTAGAATTCATATCCTCATTTATTTGACAGAAGGCAAGAGAAATCTGTACCATATGGTCAACTAAAGATAACATTATCAAATTCAGTATATAACTCCTGATGTTCTAATATGTCCTATTCAGTTATTTTACATCCATTGTTTAACTGTTTATTGGAAAAAGAGCAACCTCATATCTGATAGTGTCAGATATTGTTGTAGGTACCACACACACAGTTTTGCATGAAACAATGTTCCTTCCCTAATGGAAATGACTTTCTAGAGGTCAAGAAAGGCATTAAACAAATAAACTAATAAATGATCCTAAAATTCATAATTTTCAATCAATGACAGAAAAAAATAAACAGAGCATTGGAATAAAAACAAAAAATGCTTTTAAATGTATTGGTTAAGAAGGTCATTTCTAAGGATTTCTAAGGAGATAATATTGAGAGAAAAACCCAAAGTATGGAAAAGAAGCAGTCATGTAAAAAACAAACAAACAAACAAACAAAAACAAGGAAAAAGCAGTCTAGGCACATGGAAAAGCAAATTTAAAAGCCTGGAGGCAGAAAAGACCATCCTGTGCATATACAAAAATGTATCAGCAGGCTAATGTGGCCAGAAGGTTGGAGGGAGAGTGTAGGAACACAAACTTAGAGAAGTTGGTTAGAGATACATGCAAGGCATTAAAGACAGGAGAGACGGACTGCACATGATGTTAAGTTTGGTAGGAAGCCAGAAAAGAAATTTAAGCAGGAGAACAACAGGATTGGATTCATATCTTTCAAAGGTGATTCTGGTCTCTGGAGAGTTAATGAAATGCAGATTAGGCCAGGGGTGGGAAGCTGTGATTGAATAAGAAGATTGGTTAGCAGGCTATGGCCGGAGTTCAAGCAAAAGATGATACCGGCACAGACTGAGATGTCATCCGTAAAGATGGAGGCACGCGGCTGGGTGCAATGTATTTTGGAGGTAGAATCTGCATACTTGTATTTGATGTGAAAGTTAATTAAAAGAAGACTCAATAACTTGGTTACTGATTTTCACTACTATTTGGATGAATGATTCAATTTACTATGATGGGGAAGAAACCAATTTAAAGATCTTGAAGCATTTAGGTTTGAACATGCTATCTTTGAGATGCCTGTGAGACATCCAGGGAAACTCAATTTTATGTCCTCACCTAAAAAAGTGAAGAGAGATCTAGGTTGGCACCATAAAATTTTTAAAAAATATGAACAAGTAGATGGTATTTAAAACCGTGGCATATAATCTGGCAATCCCACTGCTAGGTATAAACCCAAAGGTATATACCAGAAACACCTAGATGGTATTTAAACCTGTGGCTTGTCATCTGGCAATTCTACTTCTAGGTATACACCAGAAGGTGTATACGGGAAAGGAAATCAGTATATGGAGGAGATACCTTCACTCTCATATTTATTACAGCACTGTTCACAACAACCAAGATTTGAAGTCAACCTAAATGTTTATCAACAGAGGAATAAAGAAAGAAAATGTGGTACAGATATACAATAGAATACTATTTAGTTATAAAAAATGAAATTCTGTCATTTGCAACATCACAGATGGAGCTGGAGGCCATTATGTTAATAACACAGGCACAGAAAGACAAATTTTGCAAGTTCTTACTCATATATGGGAGCTAAAAAATAAAATCATTAAACTCACGGAGACAGAGAGTAGAATGGTGGTTACCAGAGGCTGGGAAGGGTAGCAGGGAGAAAAATGGGATTGTTAATGGGTACAAAATATAGTTCGAATTAATAAAATCTAGTGTTTGATAGCACAACAGAGTGATGGCACTCAATAATAATTTACTGTATATGTTAAAATAAATAAAAGAGTGAAAGTGGAATGTTCCTAACACAAAGAAATGATAAATGCTTGAGTTAATGAATATCCCCAGTTACCCTGATTTAATCATTGCACATTGAATGGCTGTATCAAAACATAACATGTACCTTACAAATACATACATACATCTACTATGTACCAATAATAACTAAAAGTTAAGCAGAAAAATAAAAAATAAAAAACTAAAACCATGGGCAGAGAGATAACCAAGAAATAGTATAGCTTGAGATAAAGGTGGTCAGGATTTCACTTGCAAAGTATGGGTAGAGGAAGGACAGAAAAAGGATGGAAGCACAAGATCCAGCAAAGTCAATAGAATGGTATGGCTCCATGGAAGGGTTTTAGGAAGGAGGAAGCAAACGATTGTTTTCAAACCTGTCGGAAAATCTATGATAATTTAATCAGGAAACATAGGCTAATGCAGGATCAGTTGTTGTCC
The DNA here is from genome assembly GCF_001698545.2 of Rhinopithecus bieti. Taxonomy (NCBI): domain Eukaryota; kingdom Metazoa; phylum Chordata; class Mammalia; order Primates; family Cercopithecidae; genus Rhinopithecus; species Rhinopithecus bieti. Next base: position 903,773 of record NW_016807296.1, read on the forward strand.
CTGATAAGACAAGGGTCAGTGGATTGATGGGGAGAAAATTCAGTTTGGGGTGGAGACAGGTTATCAGTGAGAAGAGAGGAACCGGGGAAAACAGAAGTGTAGAATGTGATTTTAAGACAAGTAATAGACTGATAAACAAGGGAGAGAATTCCTTGGATAAAGCTGGGGATATGGGGTCCAGAACATCTGAGAGGAATTTTAACAGGAAGAAAATGGGAATGGTTGGTGTGAATGTAAGTGTATTTGCAGTTCCAGTGAACCATGAGGACACTGCTGTCCAGTGGCTTCCTTTTCTTTACCAAGTGTGAGGAAAGGGCACACAGGAGAGGAGGAGATGGCCTAACAAGGAGACAGGATAAAACTGGTCATCTCAAAGTATGGGAAAGGAGAATGTTGGAACAGCATGATTGTAAGGAAGTGTTAATTATCCATTTGAGTTTAATAATTTACTAATTTAAAGGAAAATTGGGTCAGTTGGTTTTGTGAGTAAAATTAGTCAGCTGGTTTCATGGGTTCTCTCTCTCTCTCACTCTCACTCTCTCTGTTCTCTCTCTCTCTCTTTAGAAACCTAAAGTTGCTTGCTTTTGAGGCATGGAGAATCTGATTTGAACCCAACAAATAAATTCTAGTTGCAATCTTGGCATTTCTCTTAACTTTTCCAAATATGTTTACTCTTTTATGCCTACCTGTTACCATTTGCATATTTGTTATTTTCTAATTTCTTCTGTGTCTTTTTTTAACCTGTGCATTTTTTAAACTTGAAACTTATGTATCCATGAACCCACAGTCACAGGTAAAAAAAGTCAGTATGTATGAATATACAGGTGCCAGTTATATAGGACTCACATGTATTTGTGTATGTGTACACATAAAAACATATGTATTAGAAAGCTCTAAAATTCAACAACTGTGTGTGTATGTGTTTGTGTGTGTGTATTATCCCTCCATTTACAATCTTTCAATGGCTTCTGGCTGCCTTCAGGATGAGGTTCAAGCCTCACAACTTGCATAAAAGGCTTTTGTGTCTTCTAGCTATAACCTTTTTTTTTTTTTTTTTTTTTTTTTTTTTTTTTTTTTTTTTTTTTTTTGAGAAGGAGTCTCGCTCTGTCGCCCAGGCTGGAGTGCAGTGGCCGGATCTCAGCTCACTGCAAGCTCCGCCTCCCGGGTTCACGCCATTCTCCTGCCTCAGCCTCCAGAGTAGCTGGGACTACAGGCGCCCCCACCACACCCAGCTAATTTTTTGTAGTTTTTAGTAGAGACGGGGTTTCACCATGTTAGCCAGGATGGTCTAGATCTCCTGACCTCGTGATCCGCCCGTCTCGGCCTCCCAAAGTGCTGGGATTACAGGCTTGAGCCACCGCGCCCGGCCTAGCTATAACCTTTTTCACCCTGATCATTCTTCATGCAAAACAGAAAATGAATATTCCTGTCCATTTTTATCCTATCACCTTCAGATGATCACTTTAAATTTATTTTTCACTTGATATGTTTATCTATCTACCTATATCTATAAGAAAGGCTTCGATAAATAGAATAATATTTTCATTAGCCTTAACTGGATATTTCCTCATGCCACAGGTCATTCTTCTCATGTTAATATTATTTTAAATACTTGTTACTAATTTATTAGGAAAAATGACAAATACTACCCATACACTTAAAACTTAATTTATTTTCCTGACTAAAAACTGTGGGGAGTTCAAGGAGGGCACCTGTTATGCCCTATTTACTGTTGTATGATTCCACATGCCTGGATCAAAACTCACAGTAAATGTTTAATATTTGACTGAATCAACAAACTATTTTCCAGAGTCCCAGGTCTCTAATAGCCTGCCATCTATCTCCATCTGATCAACCCATAGAAATTGCAAACCCAGCATCTTATAAATTAAGCTTATGTAACTTCCTCAACTTGATTAGCTTCACAACCACTCGGAGTCAACCACGTTTGAAGAGTTCAGTCATGTTTGAGTTTTCTTTCTATCTCAGAATCTGTACTGAATAAGCCACAAACTTGTGTATTCTTGAGTACTTTTCCATTGTCTCTCCTAAATACTTTTAGTCCCTTAGTTCTGGTTTTAATTTTTTTTTCACTTGAACCAAAGCAATGGCCTCCTACAAGGGAAGTTCACCGCAGACTTCTCCTTCTAAACTGCCCCATTAGCTACATCATTGGCTGTTTCTCAGCAGCAGCAGAATTGATATTTCGAGTCGATAATTATTGTAGGCCTGTCCTGTTCACTTAGCAGCATCCCTGGTTTCTCCTCACTACAGGCCAGCAGTACATTTCCCACTGACAGCAAAAATGTCTCTAGCCGTTACCAAATGACCCCCAAGGGGCAACATCACTGTCCACTCCCTACACTTTTTCAGAACCAGGGATCTACACTCTACACTATGGTTTCAAATCCTCTCAAGCCTCTTCAGTTCCTGGAGGCTAAGGTGCAAATTTCTTATTATGACATTCAGGCTCCATGAACTCTGATCCCAACCCATACTTTCCAGCTTCATTATTTGCTGGCTTGCACATTCCATTTCCCTTCTATCTTTCCTCTCAAATTAAATAGCCCTGTTTCTGGAGCATACTATGTGTTCTCTTTTTATTCACTTCTTTGCACTGAAAGTCTCTCCCTCTCTTATTTACATGAAAAACTCCTATCCCTTCTTCAAGATTCATCTCATGTGTCATCATTTCTACAATTCTTTTCCTGATTCCAGCATGCTTCAAAAAAAAATCTCTCTCTTACAGTACTAGTACTTTGTTCTATATTATTATTTCTGAGGGTTACTCCTTGAGAGCAAGAATTGCCTCCCACTGATCTCTGCACACCCAATTCTGAGCATAATAATTAGCCAATCCATGGTGAGCATTCAATAAATGGTTAATGAGTTCAAATATACTATTGATTGTTTTAGGTGAGCCCACATTCACACCCCAGCATAGCTAAAGCACAGGCTTTCACTTTTTCAGTGAATGGCTCCAAGTTTTGGTATAACCTAAGCACGTCTCTCTCAATATTGACAGAATATTCCTTGCACATTCAAAATTATTCTTATGCACTGTCTCTGTACTTTTCTGATGCAGTCCTTGCATTATATTGTATGCAAAGTAAATATAGAGGCGAGGCACGTTGGCTTATGCCTATATTCCCAGCAATTTGGGAGGCCGAGGTGGGCGGATCACTTGAGGTCAGGAGTTTGAGACCAGCTTGACCAACATGTTGAAACCCCGTTTCTACTAAAAATACAAAAAGTAGCCAGGTCTGGTGGCAGGCGCCTGTAATCCCAGCTACTCAGGAGGTTGAGACATGAGAATTGCTTGAACCTGGGAGGCAGAAGTTGCAATGAGCCAAGATCATGCCACTGCACTCCAACCTGGATGACAAAGTGAGACTCCACCTCAATAAATAAATAAATAAACATACAGATAATTGTATTTAAAATTAAATTACAATTAAAATTATACACATGTACAATTTTGTATATTGTACATTACACAATTTGTATTTGTACATTGTATATATGTGTTATAAATACTATACATATAATGAATATCTACAATGAATATGTATGATGTTCATTAGTATAAAGCATGTATCATATAAAGTCATTTTATTTCTATACAAAATATATGATTCTCACTAATCTCTGACTCTGGTTATAATGCCTCTGAATTTCCCCCTCCAGAGCCTGGAAAATCGAGAGCTGAGTAAAATTTCATTTTTGATTGAGTACATGTAAGCTGAGCACTTAGCTAGTTCATTTCCTTCTATTTAACTGCAAGAGACAATTTAAGAGGAAAGTGGGAAATGGATATAGCCCTGGAAGCCCTGAAATATATTCTTACTGATGATTCAAAATGAGGAGAAGGAATAATGATGAAGTGCCTCTAAAGCATATTGATGGGTTTCCTTGAAAAGCAAAAGAGATTGTTAGGAGCAGTGGGTTGGAGAAACATATATTAACTATGGTTTCATGGGAAAAGCCATCAGCCATTATCTGAGTTTGTGCAGAGGTCAACATTGTAACACCAGTGAGGTCATCTTTGAAGCATTTTTTTTTTCCCTCACATACCACTATCTATTAGCATGCACATTTTAGGGCAGTAGTTTAAAATACTCAATAAATATTAATAATTTATTAAATTGGCTATAGGAGAGAAGTGAGAAATGCTGTTATTTTCCCATGATCAACAGAGGGGTACAAAAAGATATTAAATGACTTGATCATTATAGTCAAACCAAAAAATAGGATTTATGTTTGATTAGACAAGATTCAACAATGAGCTATTCTGTAGAATTCAGTGATTGGCCTTTAAGTATTCTAAACTAGTTAGACATAATAAAAGATATACATATACTGTCTAAATATAATAAAAAAATATATATTTTATAAACAAGCATCTGGATATCAGGAATTTTCTGTTTTCCTAGTAATTCCTCCACACAGAGTTTTGTGTGTTGAGGATTTTCAATACATATCCTTAAATAAGGAGAGAACACGGTGTCACTCAACACTGGCTCTTATACACAATCCACAAATTCAAAGCACTATTATTTTCTCTGGTAACAAAGAAAACACAGCTTTATTTCATTGATTAAAATGACTCAGATGTAGAAACTCCAGAAATCAGTCTGTTCCTACAGAGGAAAAGGAAACATGTTAGGAGTGAAAGTCTGAGTAGCTCAACTGCTGGCTTAGTTACTGATTAAGGAGGCACCTTGGATCATCATTTTAGGAAATTATAGTCATTACATACCTCACTCCTCTAGGTTCTCAAATTTGAGGTTAAACCCAAAAGTTTTATAAAGCATGAAAAGAATTTTCACAAAGGAAAGAAAATTTATATATGTTTTTAAATGCCAAAACCTAGAGGGAAATGAAGCTATTAAATTTTCCTCACCCCTCAACCTTAAATTGTGATTCTGTAGATGGTACATAGTGTTCCTCAGAATGGCAAAGGGAGAATTGAACTAGATGGCTTGAAAACATTAAAAATAGCATAAAATAGGAATTTTGCAGAAAGTATATTCACCTCCTTCCAATGACAGAAAATGTAAAATCAGAACTGTGAAAATTTGACATATATAACTATGAAAGAACCATGGAGTCTCTTTAATCCAAAAAGCACATTATATTTGGAATTACTTACAGGTAATGAAAAAAATGTAAATGATAGAAACAGAAATGATTATATCATTCAGAGTTTAACACTGGAAAAAGAATATTAAAAGAAGCCAAATTCTATGGGCCAAATCACAATTTCTCATTCACTGTAATTGCAAATATTGGTTCCTGAATGCAGCAGAATGCAAATAGAAGAGAGTAGCACCATGACAATGCAATAGGCAAAGAAAGGCAATACATTTAAATAAAATTGCATGCATGTGTCCATTTGCATTGTAATTGAAATGGTAATTTGAAGGCTAAGCACCAAATTATCCTAGGTATAGAATATATACTGAGAAGTTTACAGTTCTGGTTGTAAGTTGACAGGCTTTTGAAATGGTTAGTGTGAAAAGATGGACTATCCATATATGGAAGAAAAATGGTGGGTAGAAAGGGAACACTGTTATCTCACTTATCGCTGTAGTTCTTTTCCTAATTATTTTATTGGTAATGGCAGTAAAATTTCATTTTATTTTCATTCTTTAGAATCTTTAGCCTTTAAAAGGATAAAAGCTACCTTCTCTTTCTAATTCTCAAATTGACCATCTGTGTTTTTCTTATATTGTAGAATTAAGAATACCTTGTCAATAAAGTTCAAGCAAAGATTGCTGAATATAGAAGAGTAATTGACAGTCCTTCACAATGGAAGAAAAGGGGACTTTTCAGTTTGTCTAGTACCTTGAATAGAGACCACACAAGTACAAATTTCAAGCATAATTTTACTAGTTTACAAACTCATCACGTGATTTTTCTTCTCCATTGAGAATAAGAAAACAAAAGTTAGTGGTAAATATGTAATCATATCTACATTTTATACATGGGAGTTCAAGGAACAAAGTACATGATAAGACTCCAAAGTGCATGAGAAGACTCCAGAGCCCACTGTCTTATTTTCTCAAAGTCCATCATTCTGAGCCACTCAAGTGCACTGGGCACTTGGATTTATTCCTTAAATGAATTGTAGGCAGAATTCAGTCCTCATGTCTTGATAGCATTCCAAACTAGGGGAAACCTTGAAGAGTCTATAAGCTTTGTACCCACCAAAAAACAAGCCACCAGCTAGGATAGCTCCAAGCTTTCCTCTAGCAGCAGAATTTTCTGAGTAACAATGCATTAAGCACCCACACTACAAGGCATTTTATTTGTATTACATCATGTGTAAGAATCATATAAATGAAATGATTACCCCATTCTATGCATGGTAATGAGGCCAAGGCTCAATGAAGTTTGGTAGATGGCACCAGATCACACAGGTCATTCAATTAAGCATTGGCAATAGGATTAAAAGGGCAAGACTGGGGCCAAATGCAGTGGCTCACACTGTAATCCCGGCAGTTTAGGAGGCCGAGGCGGGAGGATCATCTGAGGTCAGAAGTTTGAGACCAGCCTAACCAACATGGCGAAACTCTGTCTCTACTAAAAATACAAAAATTAGCTGGGCACGGTGGTGGGTGCCTGTAGTCCCAGCTACTCCGGAGGCTGAGGCAGGAGAATCGCTTGAACCCGAGAGGCTGAGGTTGCAGTGAGCAGAGATCATGCCACTGTACTCGAGCTTGGGCAACAAGAGCAAAACTCTGTCTTAATCAAAAAGAAAAAAAGGCCAAGACTGTCTGGCTCTGAAGCATACCATTTCTGAAGCATTAACCATTTGACCTCCTTTTGCCAATATATTACATTTTACCCTCAATTACAAAGGCTCCACCTAAGTTGCCAGGACGCCACCACTCTCATTACCTCTGCATGCTTTCAGACTCAGGCTTAGTCACATTCTGCTAAAGTTTTGAAACCACATCTGGAAGACCAAGTCACCACACTTTATTTTCCTCCACACACAAATTTCCAATGGCTATTAAAGTTTATAAGAGCTTCCCTAGCCTAGGGTGGGAGTGTGTGTATAAGCAGCTATATACCCACCCACAGAACACAAAAATACATGGAGATTATAGCACTTCCTCTTGCTAATGGGATTCCTGACTCACAAGGCCCAATGCATATCTTGACCCATTTCCCATTGACATTCATGCTTACAGTTAGTGATACCAATTTTCAGGGATAACCCGTTATGTTTCAGATTCAACATACTATTTCAGTATTTCAGTGCACAGATTCAATGTTTATCTTTCCAGATTCTAAACAAAATTTTGTTGGATTGTGATTTTTTCTTTTTGTACTAGAAATGTATCTGTGGAGTGATTTTTGTAATGTCCTAGGCAACTAGACCCCTCACCTAGGGCCTGTTTCCCTGTATGCAACACTTAGAGAATATATTCATGCTTAGTTTCGTCTGGCCACATAATATTCCTTTCCCTCTTTACATATTATGAATTAATAATCAATGAAAGAAAATTACTATATCCAATTAGAGTTTTCACCAAATATATGCCTTTTTCTTCTTTAAAATTGTAGTGATTCTGGCAGTTTAAAAAAAAAAAAAAAGCAATGAGTTCAAATATATAATCCAACATTCTGGGCAAATATGATTTCTGACGGATAAGGAGGTACATGTCTTCATTTATTCTACCCATACAAATTAATAACATTATTCTTATCTGATATTTTGTTGTTATGTATAGCAGTTAAAATTTTTTTATGTTGCAAATGACTGACATTTACTGAATTCAGATTCATTTATATTGAAAAACGTAATTTATGACATTAAGTAACTGAATCGTTAGGCTTATGCTGGTCTTAAGCATGGCTTGATCCAAGGCTCAAATGACGGTGCCAGTACATATCTTCCATCTTTGTGTCTTATGTGACATACACTGGCTAACTCTTCATCAAGTTGTTTCGTGTTTCTCCTAAATACACAACTAGATTACATTATATAATCTCCCTTACACGTAATATGGCCAGGTACTGGCTCTAGTCAATAACATGTATGTGTAAATGATGCATGCAACTTGTAGGCAGGCCCATTAAGATCCCTCAAGCACTATGCCCAAACACTCTCTTTCCCCATCTGTTCACTGAATGTTGGTCTTGGAATACGGATGCTAAATACGGATCCTTCATCAAGTCAGCTTCATGGAGCCAAGCACCACCACAAACACCCCTACTAACTGGAATTTCTGAGTGAAAAGCGAATTTCTATTACATTGAACTCCAAATATTTTGATTTTATCTGTTGTAGTAAGTAACACTGGCTTAATCTAGTTGATGTTTCCTGCATTCTTGGAAAGCTCCCTGTTTGTGGTCATAAGACATCTGTTACTATTTCCTTTACAGGTGTATCTTCCACCAGCCATCACGCAGAATTCCTGAGCTTCACTCTGATTAGGCAATGCAGGTAGTATGTCTACTCTTGAGTTAATCATTGCTCATTAACTGGGTCTCTTCCCTAGGCCCCACCCTAGAGCTGAGAGCAATCAGCTTCTAAGCACATACGTCTGTTGGGGAGGAGCACAGAGAGAAGTGAAGCTATTCAAACCAAATGGTAATTGTGTTGCCTTGAATGATAGGAAATGGAATCTGGGAGACCACATTCAGCAAATGTTTGCTACCCTAGAGAGACAAAGATAATAAAGCCCAAGTTTTATCTGTTATCTTTAGTAAACAATTTATAAGTTTTTAGTAATTGTGAAAGCAGAATTCAAATAGAGACCACATCTGAAAAAATCCTTAGCCAACAATACGAACTAGGCCTTAAAATGATAGCCTTGACCTTGCTTACCCTGCAAACGTGATTGAAACTTAATTTGGGTCATTTCTGGTAAGTTGCTTGTGTTAGAGAAAAGCAAAACTTAACCCCAATCAGTGAAAAGCAGCCAAGAAACATCTGAATAACATCTGAGTGCCTGTAATCTCAGCACTTTGGGAGGCTGAGGTAGGCAGATCACAAGTTCAGGAGATCGAGACCATCCTGTCTAACACGGTGAAACTCCGTCTCTACTAAACATACAAAAAATTAGCCAGACATGGTGGTGGGTGCCTGTAGTCCCAGCTACTTGGGAGGCTGAGGCAGGAGAATTGCTTGAATCCAGGAGGCAGAGCTTGCAGTGAGCCGAGATCATGCCACTGCACTCCAGCCTGGGCGACAGAGCAAGAATTTGTCTCAAAAGAAAAAACAAAAGGATTTTGCTTCAGGTTTTTCTTTTTTTGTTTTTTTTTTTTTTTTTTTTTTTTTTTTAGCAGCATACAAATTTTACTTAGGAATATGGAGATAATTAATAAAATTCAAAATAATTTGAAAGTTTTTCCCATGAGAACCTGGGAATATGAGAAATACACTCTCCATTTATTTATTTCAATATTTGCAGTCATCATAATCTTCATTCTTGATGTTCCTTGGGGAAAATTCATCCACTTCACTCTAATATTTCACCAATGTCTTTGTAAAATTAAAATATAATAATTTTATAATTATAATTTATGGGGTACATGTGCTATTGTGATAGCTGCAGACATAACAGCATGGTATTGGTATAAAAACACACATACAAGAAAAATGTTTTAACACACAAATCTAGGCTGTGTCCCACCTAATTTCTAAAATATCATATGGCCCAATGGAGTTCTGAAATAAAACAAGTTTTGCAAAATTTTATTTACTTTCATCTTTTCAGCCTGGAGTAAAACATTATATATTTTCAAAAGTCTACTTCTAATGTTTTCTTTCTTTATTTTTACTTCCAATGACGGAGCAGGTGCTGAGAGTGTGAAAAATCCTTTCTCTAGCGATCCCTATCCTCTGCTTCCTCAAATTCTTCAGTTTCCAGCTCGAATGTCAACCTATTAACAAGCCCTCAAGACCTTCTTGTAAAAAGTCTCCCAAGAACTCAACATCTCCCTAACACAATTTGATTATTCTCCAAAGTGTATTTCATCATCTGACATATGGCATCTTAATATATCACTCGGAGCTTCTGACTAGGATGTAAGTTACATGAGGGCAGGGACTTAATTTATTGTGTTTATTTCTACATATTTGGCAATGGTAATCATATAACACATGATCAATACTTTCTCAAGTGGTGTGAACTGGGTTCCTCATTTATTTACATGCATCCTATACACGTACCTATTTCCAAAGTTCTAAGTATTTTATTATTCCTATAGTAAGAATATGATTGACACTATTTACAAATAGTATTAATACCAGTATACTTAATACATTTTCAAAAAATATTTGACTAAGAATACCAGTAGAAGCTGCACATTAGCCACTATAAAACACTTCTTTAAACTGTAACATAATTTATGGAGATATTTCATTTCTTAAACTCTGATTTGTCTTCTTTTAAATATTTTGCAGTGTTGTGAAGCAAAAGATTGGAATGTATTTAAAACAGTGCCAGCTTATCTTTAAGAGTACTTCATAAAGACTATACTTTCAGTAGTTCATTACTAGAGAAGTTTCTCTGAACGTGTAGAGCACCAAACAACAACAACAACAACAAACAAACAAACAAACAAAAAACAAAAAAAAGAAAACCAAGAGTATTTCATGGTAAGTACTAAACAGTTAGCTTCTTTTCCTTGCAAGTTGACAAAAGAAGAAATGAAAGAAGAAAGGAAAGAGTAAAGAAAAAAAGTGAATTAGAAGAGAAAAAATATACATACAAACACACAGCATCGAAGAGAGCCAATGAGTAAATATGTTTGTCTTGGTCTTGATTCATGGTTCCCAACTGAGGGTAAATTTCTCCTCTACCCAGGAAACAAGTGGCAACATCTGGTGACATATTTGGTTGTCATTACTTAGAGGAGGATCTACTCTGATGCTGGTATCTAGTGGATAGAATCCAGGGATGCTACTAACATATTAAAATGCGTAACACAGTTCCTACTCATAAGAAAAACTACCCAACGCAAAATGTCAATACTGCCAAGATTAAGAAACCTTGTTTTTGATCCTGGTTAGTCTGTAGAAACAAGTTCTTGCTATGTTGATCAGGCTGGTCTCAAACTCCTGGTCTTAAGCAAACCTTCCAAGCATGAGCCACGATGTTGGGCTAGAATTTTAAAAATAAAACAAAACAATGTCTCTATGAGAATTGAATAACCTAAGCTAACCCTCACATGGATTTGGGATCTAAATTCATACAAACCATAAGGAGCAGAAGTGTTCAATATAAATTTTTCTCCAAGTTAGTTGTGTGATAGTAATTAAGAAAGTGGCAGATACAAAGTTTCTCTTGAAAGATATATCATCAAACCTAACCTCAAATAGTTCTCTTAGAAAGGTCTAACGAATATATGAGTTCACCACAAAGCTAGTGCAAAATTCAGAAAAAGCAAACTACCAAGAACATTCAGAACTATTGGGAAAACAACAATACATCAGAAAATCAGAAACACACCCATAAATACTTCATATATTGTAACGAGGGCTACAGAATATAAAATTGTATTTTCAGTGTTTTAAAAACTAAAATGGAAAAAAAAAATATTTGATTTCTTAAAACAAATAGAGGATCTAGAAAGAAACAAATATAAGTACATGAAATATAGTTCTCAATTAATTGTCTGAAAATATGAGATTCGATGCGCCAGAGAAGAGAATCAACAAACTAATGACTGATCTGTAAAAAAGTTAAATTAATTGTAGGAATAAAATATAAATACGTGAAAAAATGAAAGTGTAGTTAAGAGAACTGAAAAAAAATGCTCAAGTGTAGTATGCACATGCGTGTGTATATACTATAAAAATAATGATTTTGGATTTTCAAAAACACAAAGTATATAATTCTATATTCAGAAAGGATGCTAATTCCAAGCAGTAGACAAAAATAATCACTTGGATGCAACCAAAATTAAAGAGCAGGACTTAATAGCAGCCATAAAGACAAGACATATGACCCCTAGTGACATGGCCATGACTTGTCCACAGCAATAATGAAGGGAGGAAAACATCAAAATCATATATTTAAAAATATTTAAAACGGAATTGATTTTAAAGTATTTACCACATCTTTAAAGCATATACTTAAAATACTAGGGGAAACATCTATTAACTTAGAATATATACCATGATATCTTTGAAAAATGAGGGTGAAAGAAATTTGGGGGTAAAAAGCAGGAGAGGCTACATCAGCAACTAATTTGTCCTAGTGGAATTTGGAAAGAATGTCTGAGAGAGGAGAAATATTTACGATCGAAGAAAATTGGTGAGAAGGGGAGAAACCCAAAGCAGGAGGGTAAAAATACATACAAATGGATAATGACCAAACTAACAAATGGAAATTAAATATCCATAACAATACAAGTATTGTCATAGTTCATGTAAAATTTAGGTTTATACATTTCAGGCAACAAGCCAAAACATGAAATACAAGGATGAAAAGAAAACGACAAAACATACTAACCAAAAGAAAGCTTTGTGGATACTAATTTCAGAGAAAAGCAACTATGTGGCAGAGAAAAACAAAATCCTAGATACAAAGAGTATCAATCGATAATTAATGATAAAACATTTAATGCACTGAGATATATACTGGATATATGCATCTAATTTCATGTTTTGAATGCTTATAAGCCAAAAATTGAGAGACTTTCAGGGAGAAATTTACCATTAGCACTCCAGTAGATTCTAAAACAAGTAACTCAATAATTGATCAATCAATCAAACAAAAAAAGTCAGTGAAGCTATAGATAATGTTAAAGGCAATAAGCTTCCTTTTACATCACTTAGAGAACATCATCCCTAACAACTGAAGGGCATGTATTTCTTTCAAGCACCCAAAGAATATTTATTAAAATAGTCCCCACCCTCGCCCATAAGCAACTCTCAATACATTTCCAAAAAAATGGTATTATTTAGATATGGTTTTGTCGTTCTGCTAAGTTAGAAATAAATTACAAAAAAAAAAAAAAAAAACCATTAAAATGTATGCATTAGAAAATTTAAAATACATTTTAAAACAACCCAAGTCAAAATTGTAATTGGAAATCAGAAAGCAAAGTACTGAATACTGTGTGGCAACCCAAACATATAGTAACTGCTAAAGTGCTTTCTAAAGGAAAATTGACACTTAATGCTTCTCTCAGAAAAGAAAATGCCTTGAAAATTAATGATCTAAGAAGTTGTTTTATGAAATTACAGAAAGAACACTAAAATAAAAGCCCCAAGATGAGGAGGTAGATAATAAAGATGAGAATTATACTTTCTGAAATTAAAACACATATATATGTGAGATTTTAACTAAGTCAAAAGCCAATTCTTTGACAATACTGATAAAATTAACACATCTCTAGTAATATTAATCAAAGGCAAAAAAAATAAAAAGGGAATTTTCTTATATTTATAGATGTAAACATTTAAAAATAAAGCCAGAATAATTTATGAGTAACTGTATGCCAATGAAATCTTAGGCAAAATGAATGAACCTGTAGAAAAATAAACTTAATACAACTGACTCGGTCAAGGCAGAGTACAAGACCAGATTGTCCTAAACATTTAATAAACTTTTTAAAAGTTTCAAGTGGCACAGCATTTAACAGTCCAAAATTGTCTTAGTAAGGTTAGAAATGCATGTAGCACATGTCCTAGAAATTCCAATCGTTTGCTGATATCCTAAAGTAACCCTTACATACACACATCAAATTCACAGCAGCAGCCAAAAGTACTGTGAAAAAATATGTGTAAACAGGTAAATTTAAAAACTCTTGGAATGATATAATGAAGCAATGGAAATCAATGAATATTAGCTGACAAATCAACATAAATAATAATATAAGTAGGTTAAAAGCAAGTGAAGACGTATAACACTTACATAACGAAAAAATTTACCTGCTATATTCTGATAACTACATATATGCTAAAACCACAGATAAAATTAAGTTAATTAGTAATCATAAATTTTAGAGTACCTCATACGGGCTGTTAAATCAAGTTTAGCCCAAAGCAACCCCTTTACACATTTAAGTTTGTCCTATAGGTTTATCTGTTCATCCTGAACTGTAACAAGTGGAGATGTAAATAGACCCTAGCCTACACTTGTGCCAATCACCGAGCTTCAGCCAATCAAATGTAGCCAACTGTTAATAAGGTAAACCTGGAGCTGTAACCAATCTGGGTATTTCTGTACCTCACTTCTGTATTCTGTAGGCTACTCTACCTCCTCATCTTGGGGCTTTTATTATCTTCCACCATGTGGCTGCACTGGAGTTCCGAGCATACTCTGGCTCGGGAGGCTGTCCAATTCATGAAGCATTAATTGCTCTATTTAACTCTTAAATTTAATTCAACTCAAGTTTTTCTTTTACAAGGGACATAGAAGGACTGACTCTAGGAGAACACAGGAGCGTCAAATATACAAAATGTTATGTTTCCTAATGAGTGTGATACATGTGTTTATTATTCTTATCTTAATTTTATAATTTGATGTCTAACATGTTTTTTAGTCTGCAGATGGAATGAAAAAAGTCTAAGAGGCACAGCACCAACGTCAGACAGGTAAGGAATAAAGAATAATTAAATAATGCTTTAACGTCCCTACTGACATAGTTATTTCACTGAAATTTTCCACAGCTCTTTCTGAAATCTAATTTTCTAAGTCTCTGTGCGTGGTGGACATACTAAAGAATTATACAATGTGGTCCTGGTAAGAGAAATTATTTTCTTAGAGGATGTAACCAATAATAGACCATCACAGCACAGATTTAATTCCCAACTGTAAAGACATAAGTATATCTTAGGAAGGAATTAAGTGGGCTGGGCACGGTGACTCATACCTGTAATCCCAGCACTTTGGGAGGCCAAGGCAGATGGATCACCTGAGGTCAGGAGTTCGAGACCAGGCTGACCAACATGGTGAACCCCCATCTCTACTAAAATACAAAAATTAGCCGGGCATGGTGGCAGGTGCCCGTAATCTCAGCTACTCGCCACTTGGTAGGCTGAGGCAGGAGAATTGCTTGAACCCAGGAGGCAGAGGTTGCAGTGAGCCTAGATCGGCCATTGCACTCCAGCCTGGGCAACAAGAGAGAAACTCCGTCTAAAAAATAAATAAATGAATAAATAAAAGAATTAAGTGATACATCACCATAATGCAGCTACAATTCTTCTTGCTTTCAAAATGCTTGAACAAAATGATTTTTCAACCACTGCATGCTCAGAGGAGCAATGCCTGCAGGTGGCTTGGGAAGAGCTTTCAGCCATCTACTTCCTACGTACCCCACCCCTGAAATCAATCCTAAAACAGCCCAGCAACCTTGCTCCAGAAGAGGCATAGTTAAAAAAAAAAAAAAAAAAAAAAATAAATTAAACTGCTCCACACCCTCAATCCTGTAGCCAACACTAAGATGCTTAAAGAAAAATAGTAAATTGTTTTGAAAAATGTAACAGTGAAAATAGAAGGATCATGTGTATCTGTGAATCATCCATCTTACCCCTCCTTACACACTGAAAGTTCTCCAAACATATTGCCTCCAGTCAGCCTCTCAGACAGAAAAGGGGGAAACACCGCTGTTTCCTGATACCTCTGTATCTGCTTTGAGTTGTTACAAAAATATGCAAAACAAGGATCTGGGACTATAGAGAAATTGGAAATGAACTAGGGGAAATAACTTAATAATGAGGCAGTACTACTTACTTAAAGCCATAGCTAAAGCGTGACTTCTTTACATTTTTGTATTCATTTGCTTTTTTGGTGTGGTTGTTGACCACTTTCAGAGGAGAGGGTGGCCCTGAGCAATATTAAACAGGTCATCCTCCAGGGAGTCCCAGGTTACAAACAGGCAGGCACTGAGTTCCCAGGGGTAGAGAAAAAGCTAGGAAATGTCTCTCCAAGGCATGTTCCACTGCAGTCGTAGATAAGAGATTATTTTCTCTTATGCTTCAATCAAATGTATTCTTGTGCTCCGAAGAGCATGCGTGTGGAAAGGGGAGATGTAGAATTTTATAAACAAAAAACGACACTGAATATTTGGCAACCAGAGACTCAGATTTTCCAAGTAGCTCCTGATTTTGAAAAGTGAGGGAGGAGGGAGTAAACAAAAACAAAAACAAACAAACAAAAAAATAGACCATTGTTTTCCTGGAAGAGCTTTTAAACTAAAAGTAACTGGGAGGAGTTTTTTGTGCAGCACCCTCCTCCCCTTTTTTTACTTAGGAGGGGGCAGGGTGCATGTCAACAATCGAAATGAAACTAATAAATACCCTAGTTAAGAAAAACAAAAAAAACTTTCAGAGTATAACTCTATACATTATCTACAAAATAGTACATTTTCCATTCATATTTAGCATAGAAACAGAAAATACAGTTTCAGGTTTTAAGAAAACAAAAGGCTCTACTTACTAATTACTACAGAAATTTAATGTGATAGTTTTTTCTCAACTGTCTCATTTAGTTTATATTATATATTCTTATCTTCAGGATAATTTGATTTGTATTATTATACATATCATATTATATGATTTATATTATTCTGAAGATAAGAAGTAGATTCTTTAAGAACGCCATGTTTTATTCAGCTAACCGTACTTTCAGCCATTTGAGAGCATTTGTTGCCAAACCCCGTAGCAACAAATGTAGCCAAATGTAGCGAGGTGATATAGTGTCCATTGTTTTTTAAGGGACTTTTGCTCTCAACTTTGTAATCACTGTTGAAACTGTCTTTCTTTCTCACTGTGGAGACTGCATTGCAATTCAGTTTGGGATAAAGTGAATCTATTATCTGAAGATTTAGTTCTGTTACTTGGAGGTTAACCTGTTTGATGTTTATTATCTATTTATAAAGGATCTAACACTTCAGAGCTGTGAATTGCAAGTCTGAATTTTGAAAAGTAGGGTACTTGACTTTTTGGATGGTAACAGTGGGAAAGGGGTGCCGGCACACAGTCTCCTCATCTCTCCTTACTGCTGTTAATGCAAGCCATCTGCTAGCTGTTGCATATTTCTCCTTGTGCTGAATTCCTACTGCCCGTTCTTGGATAAATCCATATGCTGGGCTTGCCCACTCTCCTGAGCCTGTCTGTTTCTGTAACCATAAACTATCAACCCTCAGGCTCAAAAATAAAATATACTCATTTTTTTAATAATGGAGGAGTAAAGGAAAATTATCTTTTTCTTCTTGTTTGCTTTCATGATACTTTTATTCCCTTCATTAACTGAAACTTATCAGATGAAGTCACATAAATGTTATTGCATTTTAAAATTCTCCTAAGCTATTTTGAGTGTCTTTGAATATAGTGCCTTTACTTTAAAGCAGAGGTTAGCAAACTTTTTCGGTAAAGGGCCACATAGTAAATAATTCAGGTTTGCAGAACGTCGTGTCTCTGTCTCGGCTATTCATCATTGCTGTTGTAGCACAAATCCAGTCAGAGACAACACACAAACAAATGAAACTGGCTCTATTCCAATAACATTTTATTTAGGATCACTAAAATGTGAATTTCATAAAATTTGCACAAGGCACAAAATATTCTTCACCTTTTGTGCAATGATTTACACGTGTAAAACCCATTCTTAGCCTACAGGTCATACAAAGCAAGCAATGGTCACATTTATCCTTGTGGGCCATGATATGCAACACCTAGATCATTTTCTCTTCTAACAAAATTATACAGGCACTTGTAATCTACATTGTCTATATAAAAACAAAACAGAAAAGCTAATCACCACCACAATACCTGTTTCTAACAGAGAATATGGTAACTTTTTCCCTATAAATATCTATATGCTTACATCTTTTGAAAACATGTTATCATTCTATGTATGTTGAAGCTTTTTACTGAAGCTCCTTAATAAACCAATAAATCTTACTGCTTTGCTTGAACCTTTTGAGTGTGTTTCTCCTTTAGGTGATCAGAATCAATTCTGCATTGTGATCAACGCCAGGAACATATTACCTTCATGTGGAACTCCAACTGACTTCAAAGTATCCTTGGATTAAATCCATGGGGTGCAAAACCAGAAGAGAATTAAACTGTCCATGATGACTCTGAACTATCACATAGCTACTGTACACCCAGTTTAAAAAGTCAGATTTAGAAAATAAATTAGAAATTAAACTTTCCACTACCAAGGTATTATGGCAATATTTTTCTTTGCAAGCATGAGAATTGTACAATTGCCTTGTCTCAAGGTATCCATTTTCCTTTCTGAATCACTGACAGGATTATTATTTGTATCTTTGTCATTACTAAATAAATTGCACCTTTAGACATTAATGCTTACCTCAATGAACTGTGCCACAAGGAAACCTCTAAATAAATTAAATAGCTGAAGGTACTTATAAAAGCAGTATGAAGAGATAATTCTCTTTTCCAAATTTTAATAGTGCATACAGTCTTTCCCCCTAAAATGTCTGATCTCTTTTTATTCATATTTCTTATTATCACTGAGAGCAAGGTGACATTCTAATCATTCAGTGGTAGATAACTATCCCTGAGAACTCAAGACCCTCATCAAGATAGAACCACCCTTCAATGTTAGAAGTTCCAGTCTTCCCAGCATGGAACATGTGAAGGTTACCTGTTTCTGAGCAATACCAGCAGGGTTAGTTACAGACCAATTGCACAGGCGGAAAATAAGAACAAAAGGCTTATTGAAATATTTAAAAGAAGTGAAAGAGACAACAGAACACTTTTCTTTACTGACTGCTTTAGTCACTGGATGCCCTAAATATGCCACACACCTTCTTATCCTGTATTTACTTTTGCTGCTTACTAAGCTAAGAATTAGTCTTCTCCCTGTATCCAAATGCTGAATCTCTATTGCATGCTCAGGAGTCCAAATGGACTTTGTTGGTCTTCCCAAGCAGAAGAGCACTCCTTCCTCTGATTTCCCACACCACCATGTATATAGCAAACACAAAAGTCCTTATCCTATTCCATGGTTGTAATTAATATTATATGTATTGGACTCAAAGCTTATTTCAGACTGGGACTATTTCCTTTATATATTGGTATCCATCAATGTCATCTAGAACAGTGTCTATCAATAAATGTTGAGTGAATGGGGAAGAATGAAATTTATCAAGCAAAGGAACAAGAGGAATCTATCAGAGTTCTACCCATTACTATAGATGACACTCTGTATAGTTTCTAATTTCCAAGTCTTCGTCTGGCAAAGGACAGCTAGGATAGTTCACTGGGGGAGAAAGGAGGTAATTTCCGTAGTTAAGGCAAGATTCTTATTAACAATAGCAATTATCATATTAGCAATATTAATGAAAGCACAGTAACTGTTACCATTTATTGTCTGCTTCTCTGCTAAGCATTGTGTGTATTTTGCCTTTTTTATCAGCATTTTTATGCAAATGACAGATCTGTACAGAAGGTATATATGCTGTAGCACTAGATAGCTTTATTCTCCCCTCCCTCATCTCACCAGATTACTGCCCAGCTAACAGCAGCAAAGAGGTCCTATCCAAACATTGCCCTGAGAAGAGAGTTTTCGTTCTGTGCAAGTTTTTCACTCTATTCAGACTGACGCTAGTTCATCAGGAAGATGGAAGTACAGCAGTAGGTATAATAGTTAGAACAGAATGCATTTCAAATTACTCATCCTCCACAAGTACACTAGGGAGAAAAAAGACAAAAAACTAAGCAGAAAGAAGAAAAAGTACAGTCGTCAATAGTGATTCATTTCAGTATGATACTGAGCACAGGCTTATCTTTTGCTCTTCTGTAAATTGCATTTGTGAAAGCCTAAGAATCTTGCTACATTTGAGTAAGTTATATAAGCATGTCTTCTACAAGCTAATGAGAATGACATGAAAGGAAAATAAATCTATTTTTCAATGAAAGTGGTTAGAAATATGTCAGCAGATTTATATATTTTAAATGATTAAATAATGTTTTCATTTGAAAATAATGTTCAATTTTTGGTTAGTTTTAACAAGGTCATTGAAGAATCTTATACTGTATCATATTTAGTATTGCATTATAAAATAACCCTGGATCACATATGGGTATAAAAAAATTACATGTGGAAAACACATTTTTAATGATATTCTCACATTCTTTCATAATAACCTGTTATGCATTACAAAAACATAAACTCCAACAAAAGTACCTTTGATGAATGTAAAATTGAGAATATCTGAAATGTACAGTGTATTTTCACAACTCAAATTTAATATAACTCCCCTAAAAATTTTGTTAAGAATTTTTGTTTTAAATATATATCTTAGGTTAATCTATTATATGATTTGATTTGAAGCCAAGTGAATAATTATATACATGAAAAGTATAAAATAATTATAAATTGGGAAATTTGTTCACAATTCACTAGCTTCAGCACGTTTATCATTGTACAATTTAATTCCAACATCTGTTAAATTTAAACCATTTTGTCCAGTTAATCTCTATTTTAAAAGTACAGTCGGCCAGGCATGGTGGTTCACGCCTGTAATCCCAGCACTTTGGGTGGCTGAGGTGGGTGGATCACCTGAAGTCAAGAGTTCAAGACCAGCCTGACCAACATGTGAAACCTCATCTCTACTAAGAATACAACTATTAGCTGGGTGTGGTGGCGAGTGACTGTAATCCTAGCTACTTGGGAGGCTGAGGCAGGAGAATCACTTGAATCCAGGAGGTGGAGGTTGCAGTGAGCCGAGATTGCACCACTGCACTCCAGCCTGGGCAACAGAGCGAGACTCCATCTCAAAATCAATACATTAAAGTATATAAAAAATAAGACCTGTATAGCCAGCTGCTGGTATTTTATGATATGATGCATTTAATGTATATTAACACCCCTAATGAGAGCAGATGGCAGTTACCCCTTTTAACATTTTTAAAGCATTAATTATTTCAGTTTACTTTCTGTTGTGTTGAACACTGGGCATTTTAAAAGGTAACATGTTCAAGCTCAGAATGAATATTTGCGGCAAGATTGTAAGTGAAATTCTGCTGTCATTTTAATTAACTCATTTGGGATGCATCTAAATTCATCATTATTGATGGCTGTTTTTACAAAAATTATCTAACAATGCTGTACCTTAAAAAATGAGAAGTGACATAGTATACTATTTAGTAATCATAGAGCTGAAATATTTTGACTATGTTTTAAAATCAAGTTGTCCATGCCTTAATTAAACTATTAAGTACACATGAAATCTGAGACAGTTCTTAGCTGTTTACTTTATTATGATAAAAGACCAATCAATTTCTTTTTCTCAACTCTTGTTTTGATTTGATAGAATATCTATCAGTAATTTTAAAAATTGATTTAATGGTTTGCAGAAACTCTTTTAAACATATTCATAACAAAACAGATATTTAACCACCATCATAATTTTAATTCCAGGAAGATATACAAGTGAATGACTAGCATGTATTGAAAATAAAATCTTAAGAATTATTTGAAATTGAGAAATCCTGTTTTTTTGTTTTGTTTTGTTTTTTGTTTTGTTTTTTTTGAGACGGAGTCTCGCTCTGTCACCCAGGCCAGAGTGCAGTGGCGAGATTTTGGCTCAATGCAAGCTCTGCCTCCTGGGTTCAGGCCATTCTCCCGCCTCAGCCTCCCGAGTAGCTGGGACTACAGACGCCAGCCACCACACCCGGCTAATTTTTTGTGTATTTTTAGTAGAGACAGAGTTTCACTGTGTTAGCCAGGAAGGTCTCGATCTCCTGACCTCGTGATCCACCCACCTCGGCCTCCCAAAGTGCTTGGATTACAGGCATGAGCCACCGTGCCCAGCCGAGAAATCCTGTTTTATCTAAATCATTTCAGAGAGATTAATGCTTGTAAACTAGTCTGAAGATGTCTGTAGAGGATTATCTAATGCTCGAAATGGCCAATTTGAATTCATTTATTTATTCAACATATATATGTGTGTGTGTATACATATGTGTGTGTATATATATGTGTATGTGTGTATACAAATGTGTATATATATATGTATGTGTGTGTATATATATATATATATATATCTACAGTGGCCCAGGCGTAGTCCCAAGCACTGGAGATATAATGGTGAGTAAAACCTATAGCATTCCTGCCATCATGTAACTTGAATTTTGGGGAAAGATGAATACACAACAGATTGACACATAACATATTCAGAGGGTAGTGCTTTGACAGTTTCAAAATCAGGATATAAGAGATAGAAGGTCTTAGAGGAATGATTGGTTGTAATTTTTTTGAAGATCTCACAAATCTCAAATATTAATACAAATTTAGCATCTCTTTGCAATCTATGAAGAGTCTTTGAGCATTAGCAAAACATATGAAAATTAAGTAGATGAAGACAAGTGGAAAATAAAGTTATTTATTCCTTTAGAGAAAATGTTGATATCTTCTTCTGAAAATAGAGAATTTTGAAGGTTTTTAAGGGAAAAAAATAGATTACTTTTTTAAACCTTTACTTGGTCCTTTAAATATGTTGAACAATATCTGAATCCTCAGAACTTCTTGCTTTTTAAAATAATTTAATGAATAACAATAGTCACTCTGTAATTAGAACATCATGTGTTCCAGAATCTTTGGTAAGCTATGTTTAAAGATTGTCTCATTAATTCTTATAATACATTTGTAAGTTAGATATTGTCTCCATTGTATAGAGGATAAATAAAAATTACAAGTAGTTAAGTCACTTTGTCAACATCACACTGCTTGCAAATATGTGGCAGACCTGAGATTTAAATGTCCCTCATGCCTGATTTCAAATATTATGCTGCACCATCGACCTCATGCTATTTTATTAGTCCTATTTTTTTTTAACTAATGACTGAGTAAACATTTAAGTTAATTTTTAAAAGCACTTTTTTTTTAAACACTGCTAGAAAAACTAAAATATTTGAACTCCAACCTAAAGTTCATACATGCTAAAATCAAGCTAGAGAGATTATCGTAAAACTCAAACAAAATATACAAAAAGAAAATTAAAGAATAAAATCTCTCAAGGAAATAAAAGGTTAAAAAGAAGAAGAAGAAGAAAACAAAAAACTAGTGAACAAGCATTAATACTGGAAGAAGACAGGTCCAAGGAACAAATTCAGATCTTGACATGATTGTACCTCGAAGAGAAGTGAGCAAGCATTGAAGAAATGAACAACAAAGACAAGAAATGGGAATATAATCATAATCAATTTAATATGTATTTAATATAGAATCCATTACTTGTGCATTGAGTACTAATGATAAATAAAATTATACATTATGTGTACATATATATACACAGACATATACACACACATATAAACAGATATATACACACACACAAATACAGAGGATTAAAAATATCATTCTGCCTGGCTTCATACTGTAGGAAGCACATGGTGCCCATGTGTCAGGCAAGTGACAGGCCACAGTGACAATTCAAGTGGGAACCTGATGAAGTGTCAAGTTCTGTGTAAGAAAGAGGTAATGTGGCCTCCAGCCAAGGTTCCTCACGTGCTTTCAGCCTATAACTTTTATATTGTTCACTGTATACTTTGTCAAAAAGACAGCGTGGTATACCAGAAAATGCACTTAACTGAGAGTAAAGAGATCAGAATTCTAGTGCTATACCTGCCCTCACGTAGCTAAATGAATAGCTTACTTGAGTGTAATATATAAAATGAGAAGGTTAGAATAGGTAATCTTGAGAATGTATGAAAATGTCATGATTAAAATCTATATTTGTATGTGTGTCTCTGTGTGTGCATGCATCTTCAATTCACTGTTTTCTTAAAAGTGAAAAAAAGTCAGATGAGAAACACAAAGCAATTTTCTTCCAATGTGGGGAAATAAGCTCCTGAACAGAATTATACTTAGTGAATGCATTTGGTTATAATTCTATAGCACCTTGTAAAAGGATTTCATTTAAATCATGATGAAAGCTTATGAGGAATGTTGAAGAAATTAAATGAATATAGACCAGAAACTCCTGAAAAACTTATTAAGAGGCTAGGGTGCTGAAGGAAATAGGAATATAATTGAAGAACTCTTAATATACATTTTATGAGCACATTTGTTCCTGCAGAGGCTCATAAAGCAGAAAAGTAGCCAACACACTTTCTTTATTTCTGCAAAATGGAAAGGATCCAAATACACATTCGCCTATTACTATCTAATTTAATGACTACTGTGGCAAATGTCATAGAAACAATTTAAAAGGATCAAGTGGAGCACATTTCACATTTTGATTAATGCAAATACAATGTATTTGAGAAAAAATGTATCTTTTTTATTTAAAAATGCTATTTCTATATTTCTAGCACAAGACAATCAGGTCACATGACCACTCCCAAATGTGTCTTTTACAATTTCAAGATTTGAGGAAAATGTTGAACATTTAATGATGATAGTCATTAAATGAAATATGCAGTTTCAATGTATGTGATGTTAATTTAACTTTAGCTTAGAAAAATGTGGCTTTTTTTGAAAAGTAGTTTATTATATATCTGGATATAAGGACATAGCCAAGACTGGGTAATTTATAAAGGAAAGAGGTTTAATTGACTCACAGTTCCACAGCGCTGGGGAGGCCTTAGGAAACTTACAATCATGCCAGAAAGGGAAGCGAACACATTCTTCTTCACACGGCAGAACTCACTATCACAAGAACAGGACGGGGGAAACCAACCCCATAATTCAATTATCTCTACCTGGTTCCTCCCATGATACTTGGGGATTATGGGAACTACAATTCAAGATGAGATTTGGGTGGAGACACAGCCAAACCATATCAATATCATGATGCAGGTGCAGTGGCTCATGGCTGTAATCCAAGCTCTTTGGGAGGCCAAGGTGAGATGATTGTCTGAGACCAGGAGTTTGAGAATGGCCTGGGTAACATAGGGAGACCCTGTCTCTACCAAAAATAAAAATAAACCAAAAAAAAGTAAGAAAGTTATACAGTAACTCCTCACTTAACATCATCAATAGATCCTTGGAAACTGCAACTTTATGCCAAACAATGTTTAATGAAACGGATGTCCTCATAGGCTAATTGATATAAATGAAGTTCTTAGGGAATATTTTTGGTCACAAAGACATCACCAAACTTCTAAGTAGAGACCAAGGCACTTGTAATATTCAACAATGAAATAAATGTGAGCTCTTTCTATATGTTTAAGAAGGATTAATCAAAACAAGGTAAGTATTTACCTGCTTATTCCAGTTCAGGGTTGAGGGTGGCCACAGCCCTTCACACCAGCTTAGGACCCCAGGTAGGACCATTCCTGTCAGGACACCCTCCCATCACAGGGCAACTCACACTCACCCACACTCACACTCACCCACACTCACTCACACTCACCCACACTCACTAACACCCACACTCACCCACACTTACCCACACTCCCAGCGACCATGTATACATGGCAGTGAGCCTAACAAGCATATCTTTCGGAGGCGGAAGGAACTGAGAGAAAACCTATGCGGATGTGCAGACAACATGTGGACTCCACACAAGGGGCCCAGCCTAGCAGTGATTGTTTTTTCTTTTCTCATCAACATCATCATCAATGACACTGAATGAAACAGTATTATTTGAGGACCTACTGCATAATTTGAAACATTAACATAATATTCCTATAGTTCTCACCAGAGTCAACAGGATATTTCCTATTTGTATTCTTGAAGTTAAAAGACAAGTGAAATATTTATTTCTTTAAATTTATTTATTTTAATCATAGAGCATGGAGATAAAATACAGAAAAAAACTTCTTGTAAGAAGAGGCCTTTTACAACAGTCTATTAAAAGACTTAATGATTCCCAACAGTAATGAAAGTTGTCATGTAAAAACAAGGAAACACAGAAAGGAAACAGAAACTCAAATGATCAATAAACAGCTTAACTTGCATGTACGTAAATTTCACTAAATCAAATATAACACATGAAGAGATCTACTGACATTGGCAAAAAAAAAACATATTTTAAGCAAAATAAGAACTTTAGGTTTACAAAAGATATTGCTAATACTTTTATTCTATGTATTCCTTATCACATTGATTACAGAAACTGTATATTAATTTATGTTCATAACAACTTATGATGACCTCAGGAAAGAAGCAGCAAAATAAAAAGTTTCTCACTCATTTCTTTCAGCCCAGTCTTCAAAAAAATTGCTTGAAGGTAATATGGCTATTTGTTCCACCAGAAATTTATAATGTGAGAGCAAACATCACTAAATAAGGATCTAACAGGAGTGGCATTTATCCTTCTATGCAAATTAAAAATAAATGCCCAGATGGTTATGAATTTTACAGATAGGCTGTATTGGTTCCATTTTTATCCCTTTTACTGATGTCTCTCCTCTAAGAAGAGCTCACAGGGCAAGTGTTAACAAAAGAGACATCTAAGCAAACTTCACCTGGGAGAACTCCCTTTCCTAAATAAACCCATAAACCTAAAAGGCATCAACTGGGGTAGGCTGAATAATGGCCTCTCAAAAATGTCCGCATTCTCATCCATGGAACCTGAGAACATGTTACCCGATATGGCAGAAGGAATTCTGCAGGTCTAATTAGATTATGGATCTTCAAATGGGGATATTATCTTGGATTTTCTGGATAGGAATGGTGGAATCACAAGCTTTTATAAGACGGAGGCAGGGGGGTTAAGAGTCAGAAAAGAAGATGTGAAGATGGAAGGAGAGGCAGAAGAGCTGGAGGCCCATCAGCCAAAGGATGCAGGCAGATTCTAGAAGCTGGAAGAGGCAAGGAACAGATTCTCTTCCAGGGCCCCCAAAAGAAAGCTCACTGACCCATTTTGGACTCTGACCTCAGAACTATAAGATAATAAATGTGGTTTGTTTTAAGCCATTAAGTTTGTGGTAGTAGGTCACAGCAGCAATAAAAAACTGATACAACTATGTGGCCAACTAAACCAAGAGTGGATAATTTGGATCTTGAGTCTTCAGACCCATGTTCACGTTTAGTCTATACCTAAAACATTTCTGCATGATGAGCCATGCCATCAAAGAGAGCCAAATGTTAATAGGTAAATGAGAAACAAAATAGTTATTTTAATTTCATGATTGAAATAACAAGTGCCTATTAATTATATCTGTGATGAGAGCCACTTAGTGTAACACATCATGAAAACAGCTGGGAAACAAACTGTCTTTAAAGTCTCCTTTGAATTTTGGGAAAGCCTGTCATAGTGTTTTTTAATTATTTGTCTTTGTTGGCTTTAAGAAATTAGTATGGTCACGTGAATTTTTTTATTCATAAAATCTTGGTGAAAGGTTGTATTTTTAAATACAATATACAAATTAGCAATTGTTAAGCACTGTTTGTTATGCTCAGCCACTGCCTTAATTATGTTGAAGCACAGGTAGAACAGATACAAATCTTGTGGTAACAAAGATAATTAAGCAAAGCACATATTGTTAAAGATTTAAACAAACAAACAAAATAAAAATATTGGCTGCATGTTAGCATGCTAGATCCTGAAATGAACACAAAAATGAAC
>NW_016807296.1:932738-973185 GCF_001698545.2 Rhinopithecus bieti
TTTTAATATACTTTAAGTTTTGGGATGCATGTGCAGAACGTGCAGGTTTGTTACATAGGTATACATGTGCCATGGTGGTTTGCTGCACCTATAAACCCTTCATATACATTAAGTATTTCTCCTAATGCTATCCCTCCCCAGGCCCCCCACCCCTGACAGGCCCCAGTGTGCGATATTCCCCTCCCTATGCCCATATGCTCTCATTGTTCAACTTCCACTTATGAGTGAGAACATGCAGTGTTTGTTTTTCTGTTCCTGTGTTACTTTGCTGAGAATGATGTTTTCCAGCTTCATCCATGTCCCTGCAAAGGACATGAAATCTTTCTTTTTTATGGCTACATAGTACTCCATGGTGTATATGTCCCACACTTTCTTTATCCAGTCATTATTCATCATTGATGGGCATTTGGGTTGGTTCCAAGTCTTTACTATTGTGAATAGTGCTGCAATAAACATACGTGTGCATGAGGTTTGTAGTAGAATGATTTATTTATTATTATTTTTTTGAGACAGAGTCTCACACTGTCACCTGGGCTGGAGTGCAATGGAGCAATCTTGGTTCACTGCAACCACCACCTTCTGGGTTCAAGGAGTTCTCCTTCTTCAGCCTCCTGAGTAACTGGGATTACAGGTGCCCGCCACCACGCCTGGTTAATTTTTTGTATTTTTAATAGAGATGGGGTTTCACTATGTTGGCCAGGCTGGTTTCGAACTCCTGACCTCATGATCCGCATGCCTCAGCCTCCCAAAGTGGATACATTCCATCAATAACTAGTTTATTGAGTTGTTTTTAGCATGAAGAGGTGTTGAATTTTATTGAAGATCTTTTCTGCATCTATTGATATAATCATGTGGGTTTTGTCATTGGTTCTGTTATGTGATGGATTACATTTATTGATTTGCGTATGTTGCACCAGCTTTGCATCCCAGGGATGAAACTGACTTGATCATGGTGGATAAGCTTTTTAATGTGCTGCTGGATTTGGTTTGCAGTATTTTAATGAGGATTTTCACATCGATGTTCATCGGGGACATTGGCCTGAAATTTTCTTTTTTTGTTGTGTCTCTGCCAGGTTTTGGTATCAGGATGATGCTGGCCTCATAAAATGAATTAGGGAGAAGCCCCTCTTTTTCTATTGTTTGGAATCGTTTTAGAAGGAATGGTACCAGCTCCTCTTTGTACCTGTGGTAGAATTCGTGTATGAATCCATCTGGCATTTTTGGCTGGTAGGCTATTAATCACTGCCTCAATTTCAGAACTTGTTATTGGTTTATTCAGGGATTCGACTTCTTCCTGGTTTAATTTTGGGAGAGTATATGTGTCCAGGAATTTATCCATTTCTTCTAGATTTTCTAGTTTATTTGTGAGGAGGTGTTTATAGTATTCTCTGATGGTAGTTTGTATTTCTGTGGGATCAGTGGAGCTATCCCCTTTATTTTTCTTGCGTCTATTTGATTCTTCTCTTTTCTTCTTCGTTAGCCTGTCCAGTGGCCTATTTTGTTAATCTTTAAAAAAAAAACAGCTTCTAGATTCATTAATTTTTTGAAGGGTTTTCATGTCTCTGTCTCCTTCAGTTCTGCTCTGATCTTAGTTATTTCTTGCCTTTTGCTAGCTTTTGAATTTGTTTGCTCTTGCTTCTCTAGTTCTTCTAATTGTGATGTTAGGGTGTCAATTTTAGATTTTTTCTGCTTTCTCCTGTGGGCATTTGGTGCTATAAATTTCTCTCTAAATACTCCTTTAGCTGTGACCCAGAGATTCTGGTACATGTGTCTTTGTTCTCATTGGTTTCAAAGAACTTATTTATTTCTTCCTTAATTTTGTTATTTACCCAGTAGCAATTCAGGAGCAGGTTGTTCAGTTTCCACGTAGTTGTGCGGTTTTGTGTGAGTTTCTTAATCCTGACTTCTAATTTGATTGCACTGTGGTCTGAGAGACTGTTTGTTATGATTTCCATTCTTTTGCATTTGCTGAGGAGTGTTTTACTTCCAATTATGTGGTCAATTTTAGAGTAAGTACTATGTGGTGCAGAGAAGAATGTATATTCTGTTTATTTGTGGTGGAAAGTTCTGTAGATGTTTGTTAGTTCTGCTTGGTTCAGAGCTAATTTCAAGTCCTGAATATCCTTGTTAATTTTCTGTCTTATTGATCTAATATTGACAGTAGGGTGTTAAAGTCTCCCACTATTATTGTGTGGGAGTCTAAGTCTCTTTGTATGTCTCTAAGAACTTGCTTTATGAATCTGGGTGCTCCTGTATTGGGTGCATATATATTTAGGATAGTTAGCTCTTCTTATTGCATTGATCCCTTGACCATTATGTAATGCCCTTCTTTGTCACTTTTTTTTTGCTTGGTACATCTTCCTCCATCTCTTTATTTTGAGCCTATGTTTGTCTTTGCATGTGAGATGGGTCTCCTGAACATAGCACACCAATGGGTCTTGACTCTTTATCCAATTCACTAGTCTGTGTCTTCTATTTGGGGCTTTTAGCCCATTTACATTTAGGGTTAATATTGTTATGTGTTAATTTGATCCTGTCATTATGATGCTAGCTGGTTATTTTGCCGATTAGTTGGTGCAGTTTCTTCTTAGTGTCGACAGTTTATACATTTTGGTATGTTTTTGCAGTGGCTAGTACTGGGTTTTTCTTTCCATACTTAGTGCTTCCTTCAGGAGTTCTTGTAAGGCAGGCCTGGTGGTGACAAAATGCCTCACCATTTGCTTGTCTCTAAAGGATTTTATTTCTCCTTCACTTATGAAGCTTAGTTTGGCTGGATATGAAATTCTGGGTTGAAATTTTTTTCTTTAAGAATGTTGAATGTCGGCCCCCACTCTTCTGGCTTGTAAGGTTTCTGCAGAGAGATCCACTGTTAGTCTGATGGCCTTCCCTTTGTGGATAACCCGACCTTCGCCTCTCAGTTTATACATTTTGGTATGTTTTGCAGTGGCTAGTACTGGGTTTTCTTTCCATACTTAGTGCTTCCTTCAGGAGTTCTTGTAAGGCAGGCCTGGTGGTGACAAAATGCCTCACCATTTGCTTGTCTCTAAAGGATTTTATTTCTCCTTCACTTATGAAGCTTAGTTTGGCTGGATATGAAATTCTGGGTTGAAATTTTTTTCTTTAAGAATGTTGAATGTCGGCCCCACTCTTCTGGCTTGTAAGGTTTCTGCAGAGAGATCCACTGTTAGTCTGATGGCCTTCCCTTTGTGGATAACCCGACCTTCGCCTCTGGCTGCTCTTACACTTTTTCCTTCATTTCAACCCGGGTGAATCTGACAATTATGTGTCTTAGGATTGCTCTTCTGGAGGAGTATCTTTGTGGTGTTCTCTGTATTTCCTGAATTTGAATGTTGGCCTGTCTTGCTAGGTTGGGGAAGTTCTCCTGGATAATATCCTGAAGTGTGTTTTCCAACTTGGTTCCATTCTCCCCATAACTGTCAGGTATACCAATCAATCGTAGGTTTGTTCTTTTCACATAGTCCTATATTTCTTGGAGGCTTTGTTCATTCCTTTTCATTCCTTTGTCTCTAATCTTGTCTTCATGCTTTTATTTCATTAAGTTGATCTTCAATCTGTGATATCTTTTCTTCTGCTTGATCGATTCAGCTATTGATACTTGTTTATGCCTCACGAAGTTCTCGTGCTGTGTTTCAGCTCCATCAGGTCATTTATTTTCTTCTCAAACTGGTTATTCTAGTTAGCAGTTCCTGTAACCTTTTATCATGGTTCTTGGCTTCCTTGCATTGTGTTTGAACATGCTCCTTTAGCTCAGAGGAGCTTGTTATTACCTACCTGCTGATGCCTACTTCTGTCCATTCATCAAACTCATTCTCTGTCCAGTTTTGTTCCCTTGCTGGTGAAGAGTTGTGATCCTTTGGAGGAGAAGAGGTGTTCTGGTTTTGAAATTTTCAGCATTTTGCACTGGCATTTCCTCATCTTTGTGGATTTATCTACCTTTGGTCTTTAACATTGGTGACCTTTGGATGGGATTTTTGCATGGTTGTCATTTTGTTGATGCTGATGCTATTGCTTTCTATTTACTAGTTTTCCTTCTGACAATCAAGCCCTTCTGCTGCAGGTCTGCTGGAGTTTGCTGGAGGTCCACTCCAGACCCTGTTTGCCTGTGTATCACCAGCAGAGGCTACAGAACAGCAAAGATTGCTGCCTGCTCCTTCCTCTGGAAGCTTCATCCCAGAGGGGTAGCCACCAGATGCCAGCTGGAGCTCTCCTGTATGAGATGTCTGTCAACCCCTGCAGGGAGATGTCTCCCAGTCAGGAGGTACAGGGGTCAGGGACCCACTTGAGGAGGCAGTCTATCCCTTAGCAGAGTGCGAGCACTGTGTTGGGAGATCCGTTGCTCTTCAGAGTCATCAGGCAGGAACGTTTAAGTCAGATGAAGCTGAGCCCACAGCCACCCCTACCCCCAAGTTCTCTGTCCCAAGGGGATGAGAGTTTTATCTATAAGTCCCTGAGTGGGGTTGCTGCCTTTCTTTCAGACATGCCCTGGCCCAGAGAGGAGAAATCTAGAGAGGTAATCTGTCCACAGTGGCTTTGCTGTGCTGAGGTGGGCTCTGCCCAGTTCAAATTTCCCAATGGCTTTGTTTACACTGTGAGGGGAAAATCACCTACTCAAGCCTCAGTAATGCTGGATGCTCCTCCTGTCACCAAACTCTAGCTTCCCATGTTGACTTCAGGCTGCTGTGCTGCCAGCGAGAATTTCAAGCCAGTGGATCTTAGCTTGCTGGGCTCCATGGGGGTAGGCTCCATTGAGCAAGACCACTTGGCTCCCTGACTTCAGCCCCCTTTCCAGGGAAGTGAATGGTTCTATCTTGCTGGTGTTCCAGGTGCCACTGGGGTTAAAAAAAAAAAAAAAGAAAAGAAAAGAAAAGAAAAGAAAAGAAAAGCCTCCTGCAACTAGCTCGGTGTCTGCCCAAATAGCTGCCCAGTTTTGTGCTTGAAACCCAGGGCCCTGGTGGTGTAGGCACTCGAGGGAATATCCTGGTCTGCAGGTTGCGAAGACACTGGGAGAAGTGTTGTGTCTGGACTGGACTGCACTGTCCCTCATTCACGGCTTCCCTTGGCTAGGGAAGAGAGTTCAACCCCTTGCACTTCCCAGGTGAGGCAACACCCCACCCTGCTTCTGCTCACCCTCTGTGGGCTACACCCACCATCATCCCAATGAGAAGAGCCGGGTACCTCAGCTGGAAACACAGAAGTTACCCACCTTCTGCATTGGTCTTGCTGGGAGCTGCAGACCAGAGCTGTTCCTATTTGGCCATCTTGCCTGGGAATCCCGAACAAATGTTTATTTAATTGGTGTTCACATGATAGTAGTGGTAGCCCCTGAACAACAAAACAGGACATTTATTAGAGGCACCAATTGCTGGAGTTATTCCAAGGAAGGCTGATGCAGCAGGTAGAATGCAGAAACTATAGGAACTATTATCATTACAAAGCATGGCATAAGAGGAACCACTCCTGCCACAGACTTTTCCCTGACCTACCCAGAAGGGACCTCTCCTGCTTCAGAAGTCCCATCCCAGTGGCCTGTGTGACTCCTAGAACACACTGATGACACAGGTAGCAATAAGAGAGTGAGAGGTTTTGTCTCTTATCTGCCCACTTCCAATTGTAGGTTCTTAGAGAACAGTGCTTTTGTCTAATGCAAGTTAAATATTCTGCAGGTTAAGAAGCTGCAAATGAATTTGGAGTTTTTTTTTTTGTTTTGTTTTTTGTTT
Organism: Rhinopithecus bieti; assembly: GCF_001698545.2. Lineage (NCBI taxonomy): Eukaryota > Metazoa > Chordata > Mammalia > Primates > Cercopithecidae > Rhinopithecus > Rhinopithecus bieti. The sequence continues at coordinate 938,477 of NW_016807296.1, forward strand.
TTTGTTTTTTTTTTGTCTGTCAATTTCTTCAATATCTGTTTTCATCATTCACATTTATCATTATAAACTGTAACAAATGCATCTAGTTCTTGTCAGAAGAAAGAATGATTGTGAAAGATTTAATTATGTGTATTAAAGCCACAGCAAAGAACAGTTTTCTTGAACTTTGTGACTTTTTTTGTGTAAATCTAAGAATCAACAAGAATAAATCCTCCTACTTTTTAGAAATTTTGCAAGTGCAAATGATACATGATTCCACAAAATTATGTTTGCTAAATAGTTCAGAATACATGAATTATAATTTTTTCTTTGATTCATTTATAAAATCAATGAAATTATAGTATCAATATTATTTTATAGATTTAACTTACATTTTAGAAGTATTCTATATATTTTGTATCTTCTTAGCTCTAGTAGTACCAAATTAGTTCTGGAAATATTCATTCTTTTTGGATGCTATTTTGTTTGACCAAATATATATTTATTCTTTAAAAAAAAAAACCACACAATTGAAGTAAAATTTGAAAGTATAACTATGTGATATTTAAAGCAGAGCAATGAAAACACCATAGTAGGCTTGCATTAACTAGGCAATCAGCTAATAAATCCATATATGCTAATAGGGATTGTTAACCTTGAAAAATACTCCCAAACTACATGTTTTCCCATTTCACTGGGATGCCACATTCTTATTTACGGGGATTAACTAGACTGATTTGTTCTGTTTTCAACACAAGCAGAAAATGTCAAGTTTTCAATCCAACAGACCACAAATAAGTATCAGTTTGCTTGTGCACACCCACACGCCCATATCCAGAGTCGATGGGAGGATTATTATTTTTTTCTAGATGAACTCTGGAAAACAGCCTCAGAATGACTGATTTCTGATGCTAATTGCTGTTCTGCAGATATCATACTCTTCCTGGTCCAGACAGTTATGACAGAAGAGGTGCTACTTCCATAATCAATTTTGGCATGAGAGATGCTGTGCTAGTCAATGATGTGGAAAAATATGGATCAGACATTTCATTCATAATTGATTACAAATGTAATGTATTATTCCAAAAACCACAGTTCTAGTCAGAGCCCATTCCTATTAAACTATTTTTCCTCTGGCTATTTTGCTTTATTTCCATGAATTTCCAAAGCTGGATGATTAAACTAAGACAAAGATCTCTTACAGTAATTAGAGCAAATGAATGTTCTAGAGTCCACTCATTTCCTTGAAATATCAAATTCCACAAAATGCACACTGGTATTTCATTCTGCATTTGAGGATTTTGAACATTAAATAGAAGATCAAGTTTCATACTGAACAACATAAGTGATTATTTTCCCTTTATAAATATGAATACATTAACCTTTGGAGAGCAGTAGATGAGTGAATTATTGCATTTAGGGTGAAAAATAACAAAGAGTTAAATTAATATGTTTAAGGTATATATATATATTATATATATGTATCCTGTAATATTTAACAGTATTTATTACTACTTTGTAATCATAACCTAAAAATATTTTTTTCTATTACATAAAACATATAATGTTCCTAATACTTCCAAGCAACCTCAAACTCTGTTCCTATGCCTAGTAACCTGCTGTTCTCCCTTTTCATTAACCAAAGGTGGTCAAACCCTTACAAACACCTGACTGTGTGGCAGAAACAGTAAAATTATTCCAAGAATACTTTTGAAAGACCCAGTGGTTAACTGATTTAATGAATACTACCTAAATTTGCCTAGTGGCTTAAGTATATATTATTGCATTTTTCCAAAGAGCTGGTGGGTTTTGTTTATTCAACAAATATTTACTACGTATGCCCTACTATTAATGCAATCTGCTAGGGACTGGGAATTAAAGAGTTATCCAAATACACTCATTAATTTGGAGGCTTATAGGGAATTCAGATCAGGACTCTCACAATTCCACCATTACAGAATACAATGTGGAAGAATGAGACTGTTCTGGAAATGTGGCTTTCTGGAGGATGGAACAACCAAATTGATACCTGAATGATGAGCAACTAATGGCCAGTTGAAGGAAACATTTGTTAGTGGAAATGAAATCAACTCTCACTGAGGAAATAGCATATGCAAATATCTAAAGTGGGGAGAGAGACAGAGAGAGAGAGAGAGAGGTGGGGGTAGTGATGGAGATGAGAGAAAGATACATTTGTTTTGTGGAAATAAAAATATATTAGCTTGGCTAGAATACACAGTAGACAGAGGATAGTCAAGAAACATAACTCAGACATCAACATGAACTAGATCTTCATGGGCATGTGAGGCATATTGAGAAATTCAGAGTTCTGTCTATTGTCAATGAAGACCAATTGAACATTTTCTATCAGAGGGTGATTAGAGCAATTAGATTTGTACCCTTGCAGTGAAACAAAGGGAATAGAAATAAATTTAGCCCAGAGAGTACTAAAATTTCTGCTGAAATCTGGTGCTATCTGATGGCCCTTCAACCAGTTACAGGGTTGGCAACTCTATGAAGAAAGTCATGATGAAAGTTACGTGTAATTCAGACACTAGGACTTACGTTACAGCATCCCGGTCACTGTTTATTCCCATAAAAATAAAGCAGAAATAAACAAAGCCTCCCAGCCTTCTTTCACTCTTAGCTATACTCTTCATCTTTTCCCTCTAATAATCTATACTCTTTTCATAATTTTAACTCAAAAACAATGCTTTGAGAATTATATTTTATCAAAAGAATATTCAGAAAGTATCTAGTATTTAACATGAAAACCTACATTTTCCATAATAGATGCAATAAGGAAACAGGGATAAGATAGACCCTTAAAATGTTATGTACTTACATGTTTGAAGACATTTATGTGTAGAAGTTTGGGCACGTGTATTTATCCACGTATCAATCTGCCTATTCTAACTATCTAATCTTCTAGGCCAGGCCTACAGGAATTTATTGCTTCAAGAACTCAAAATATACATAATTTTACTGTGGAGATTATAAGGGTTGCCAATGTAAAATATTAGGCTTTAATTTTGTGTATTCTCATGAGCTTATTAGTATGTTAATTACTAAAGTAATAGTAGATAGAAATTGTTTCTGATAACATTTTTGCTTTTGAAAAAAAACAGACCTATCTTCAATTTCAAGTATATTCTAGGTCTCTTTGGGGAATGATCGGCTGCTCTCGTATGTGTGTGTGTGTGTGTGTGTGTGTGTGTGTGTGTGTGTGTGTGTGTGTGTGTGTGTGTGTGTGTGTGTGTGTGTGTGTGTGTGTGTGTGTGTGTGTGTAAATTCCTAAGAAGGAAAAACTGACAGAAGAAAATTGGAGCAAAAGTATCTGAATATGTTAGAGTAGTGACAGCCCCTATCAAAGTAGGATTTAAGAGCAGTAAAACAGCTCCTACGTTGTCCTACTACTATCGATACTACTCAAACGTATAATCAAGGACATTTTGCAACAGGGTATATGCCTTTGGCATTGCTAGTTTGCTGTTTCCATTAATATATTTAAAGACTCTTGGAGGATGATATGGTATGTTTAACAATCTACAAGAAGAAGATATATCAACAGCTTCAAGTATCATAGCTACTGCATAGACTACAATAGTGAATACCAACTCTCAAACAACCTTGTCAAATAAATCTTATGAAATGCAGCAGGAATTCACATTTCTATCTGACTGTGTCTGCCTCTCCTCCATTTATTTTCTCCTATTGCTGTCTCTGCCTGTCTACTCATTTATGCTTCAGAATTTCCAAAAGGACTTGATGTACTTTATAGAAATGCATTTAGTTCAATAAGATAAAGTGTAAATAGAAGAAAATTGACAAGGAGCAGCAGGTGTTTTTTGTTGCAATGGCATCAGCAAACTAATGGTATGAGTTTGAATGTTTGAGTACAGTACATCTGACAGAAGCCTTCTGATCCAACCACAAATTTAATAAATTAGTCTTACCCTTGAGAATTGTATATTTCAAAGATAAAGTAATAAAATCTCGGCCACAAATATCAAATTTCCTCACTTTTATTTTACTATTCCACTTTGAGCAATTACATACATTTCAAACTTTTATTTTCAAAAGGTGACATTGATATTCTTCACCTCTAAAATCAACAACTTAGAAAAATTGTTCTCAGTTTTCCAACCAGATTGCATTGCCACTGTCTTCTTAATGAATATAAAAAGGTATAATGAAGCAGAGTAAAATTGTAAATGTAAACAAAGGGGAAATTTATCATCTTTTTAATCCTCCTCAATAAGTACATGTCAATAACAAGTATATTTTCTGATACCTAAAGCAACTCAAAGATTTTCATGATGTTAACTAGAGACATTACTGGATTTAATTCTGACCTATTTATGAAAACAAAATAAAATATATATATTTCTTTTTTCAAAACGTAGAATCAATGATTACACTAAGAAAAAAATAATTGATCTTCTTTTTACCTCCAACTCTCCTCAATCACATACCTTCAATGCCTTAGAATAGGCTATTTAACACATTAAATGCTGCCCACTTATTACATGTACAGAAATGTGTCAGGCAGTATGTGTGATGTAAAGATGTATGTAAACATCAGCAAAAGGCAATAGTATAATATTTAGGGAGATCCTCTAAAAGATTATATGAGGTGACCAAATGTATGGTACAGAGAATAATTACTGCTGGAAGAGAAAGAAGATTTGGAATTTGAGTAAAGGTCTTAGCTAGATTCAGAAAAAGAGGGAAAGAAGAAAACACCGAGAAAAAAAAAAAAAACCTAAAGGAAAATATGATGTAGATTTGACAACCATTGGGAAAATCATATGAAAATTTTATATAGAGAAGAAAAGTTGGGAAAGTGTTAAAAATTATGTAAAGGATAAAATAAATATCTGAAAGATAATTCGGATTTCAGAGACAAACTGTAAAGGCAGAAAATATTCAGGAAAAGATTTTCCACGAATGTGGTAAAGAATGTATTTGAATAACCAACATTCACAGAGAAAATAATTAGCTTCTATAAGTTGCCTTTATGCTATTCAGTGGCCTTTATCAGGCAAATTTTCTGGAATTTTATACAAAATATTAAAACTTTGCATTTCACACTAAACCACCCTTTTGCTCCTAAAATCCTTTAATTTATTTTGCAAATGTGTGTTAAGAAAATGACAGAGATAATTTAGTGAGATGAGAGGATGAATTAATTTCCATTGAGTCACCGTCATTCTTCTGATTAATAAGTGTTAACTGTATAGCTGGAGAGCCAATTATCTTCAGTGTCTCCACAATCTACTTCCTAGATGCAAAACAACTGTGACCATGTCGTAACTTGCCTTACATAAACATAAAACAACATGTATCGAATGTCTTTTGTGTGCTAGGCTAAATGCATTACCTACAAAACTCATTCAAATCTCACAAAACCCTTTGAAGTAGTTTATTATTGATACCTTCATTTTATAAGAGTAAAGCTAGACCTCAGAGAAGTTAAGTGAATTGTCTAAGTTCACTCAACAGGGAAGAGTGGATCCATGATTCCCATCTAAGCCAAGTTTCCACTCAACAAGGATGTTATTATAGAGTTATTCTGCTTCAACAGTACTCCAGGCACTAAGAAGTTAAAAAAAAGCGAGAGAGAATTTTTTTTTTTCTTGATTAAAACCATCCTTCCTTCCAAAATATCTACTTGAGAATATAAACAGTGAAGTATAATTTAATTCCATAAGTTGTTCAACAACCACTGGGAAATAAATTAAAATAATAAAGAAATTAAAATGTTAACTATTCGAATTCACATCATAAATATAAGGACATATGTATAATAAGACTATCAAAAGCAGTCTTAGTTATGAAAAGACGCCTTTCATGCATATAGTGTATAAAAGTATTTGCATTTTAATTGAGAAACAATTGTAGAAAACATTTTCACATGATCAGAGCAAAAACTCTTCATGAAAATCCATTGAACATGGTAGGACAACATTAATTTCTAGCAGCTCCTTAGCCTTTTGTCAGGTTGATCTAAAGTCTCAAGTGCCAGACAGCCCTTTGAAGTGCTTCAATTCTGGTAATAACAGCTTGTTTCCTCTGGAGTAACAACTTATTAGTCAATCTGGTTTTCAGTATTGTTAATGTAGGCATTTTCATATCACAAAGGTATTACCTCTTATTGGTATCAAACTGCGAAGTGTGATGATGGCTTTTTCTCTAGAAAGTGAAAGGTACATTATTTCATCTCTATTTCCCCCCTTTAATCTGTCTTTTGCATATGGTATTTTGAAAATTCCAACAAAGAATTTTTATAGAAATTCCCCTCAGTTTTGCAACAGATACTATTTCAAAACCAAGGATCTAATTAAATGGTCCTAGTGATTTGTCATTTCTCACTGGGGAAATGAATGTCCCGTGTTACATGTACATTTAAATGATTTTGTAGATACTGCTATAAAGACATAACACATAAGCAAAGGTTGTTGTCATTTACTCTGCAATCTAACCTAAGGATACAAATTCTGAGAAAAAAAGTCCTAAGTGCACTGTCTAATTTTTTGAAAGAGATGCACAGACAGCCCGTTAAATGAACTTCAGCTTTGGATATTGTCTAACTTGTCAATCAGAAAAACAGTTCTGCCCCTACTCAATCATTGTACTAAAAATATGCATAGAGACCAGCATCAGTTGAAAAGAAAAAATAACTGTGGCTAAAGATATGTTTGTCCACAGTGGTCTGATGAGGTCAGAATCACATAGCTTCTCTTACTTATCAGTCTATGTCGCCTCCAGTCACTTCCTAATGAAAATCCTTGCCCCTGGTAACACACTTCAAACTCAAGCTGCTGGAATGTGCAACTGAAGGAGCAATAAAATATAAATTTATTTAATGCACAGAGTAAGCAGTAGGTTATCACTGAACACTCTAAAGAAAACATTCCAGTTTTTGTTTTGCTTTTTTTTTTGAAACACCTAAATGTTAACGGATAATTGATAGTTTCAATTTTTAGTAGAAACGTAAGGCAATTTTTTTGCTAAAAATATGTTTGAACTCTATGCTTATTTGACACATAGGATGACATATTCTTATAGTTGCCGAATTTCAGTCCTGACTTTTTCTACCATGTTTCTATTGTTTGTTTTACTTTTGTTTTCTAGGTCACATCTTCTTAGGAAGTTTTAAACAGCTGTCAAAAGTATGCACAATCAAAATCAAGAATCAAATCTGAGTATCAGTGTAACCCGTATTTTGCTCAGTTACCATCTTGTCAATTCAGTGAATTTTGCATGAAGGTTTGTTCACTAAACTGATAAAACAAAGTAATTAGATCAAAGGAATATTTTCAAAACAGACTTTGGCTACATTGACTATTTCATGAGTGAATCCTCCCATACAAACCTAAGTTAGTATATGAAAATATTTTTGGTGATACATTTTAAGCTGCTAGAAACAGCAGTGTAGTGAGATCTAGGATTAAATTAATTCAATCAAATCAAGTCAAGTCTATAAGATGACATTACAAATTCCAAAACAATATCAATGCAAATCCAGAGGGACAGTGTTTGGGCTAGTCAGTCCCCTATAAAATAGTATTAGAATATAAATTACTTTCAAAAATTGGAAAAGCGATCAGAAATAAATTTGATGTTACTCAATTTAGATAAATGTTGAGAGGAAAAAAAATCACTATGCAAATCCTAAGGGTAAATAAATAGAATGATATGTAGCTTATCACTAAAGAGGTTTGAAGTTAATTCACAGTCTTATATAGGATTTTAAATCCTTTCAACTCACCTTGCTTTTACTCTTGGTTATTATAGAGAAAAAAAATACGCTCTCAAAAATGCATCTATTCACATCAGGCCTAACTCAGAAAAGGCAAAAGTGTGTTGTCTAATAGAATCAGTTTTGAAACATCCATCAAATATACATGACTTAATTTTGTCTATAAATCTTTAAAATGTCGTAAAAGGGGAAGTTCCATCATGGACTACATTTAAACTTGTTTTTCAGGTTAAAAAGCAGTCATTTACCTCATGTCACTCAATCCTCTATTTTTTGCAATGTAAGAGTATCAATCTGGGGTCATAAAAATGGTCACAATGGAAATCTGTAATAATTTTCTGACTCTTAGTTTACTTGCTATTAGGTTGAATAACAAGAAACTGTCTATATGAAAACTTTTTAGCTTCACAAAACAGTTTTATGTGGTTGAACATAATATATCAGCTCCCAAAATCTTAATCAGAATCTTCCTTAGAGACTCAAGTTTGGAAACAAAAGAGAGAGAAAGGAAGATTTTCTTTCCTTTTTTTTTTTTTTTTTTTTCAGCTGCTGTATGGCATTAGTATTTGTCCCCAGAGGATGTTTGCCACAGTGGACTCTACTGCTTTCTAAACAGTGAAAGATATCCTGGACATTGCTGTTAAAAATTGGGTTCCTTGAAAAAGATACATTGAAGCCTTAACCCCTGGCACATGTGAATGTGACATTATTTGGAAACAGGGTCTTTGCAGATGTAATCAAGTTGAGGTCATACTGGACTAGAGACCCCTGATCCAATGTGTGTTGTTATTATGAGAAAACGAAGCAGAGACAGACACAGAGACACACACAAGAGAAAGCCATGTGGAAATGGAGGCAGAGCCTGGAGTGCTTCACCCACAAGTTAAGGAACTGCCAAGAATTGCTGGCAAACACTAGAAGCTGGAAGAGAAGCGTAGATTCTCTCTCTGAGCCCCCAAGAAATAATTAATCCTGATGAAACCTTAAGTATAGTCTTTGTTCTCAAGAACTGTGGGAGAATACATGTCTGTTATTTTAAGCTGACAAATTTGTATCAATTTATTCTGGCAGTCCAAGGGAACTAAAGACTCCTTTATGGGAGGTTCCCAAAATTTCCCTTGTAATACTGCCTCTCACCTACCTAAAGCTGCAAGAACAGGCCAGTACCATGACGTAATTATGTCAAACTAGATTTTCTGGAGCCCTCAATCTATGGAAGCCATGCCACACTTCATCAGGTAAACGATGCTTTTCTCTTCATGTTTTCTTACGGGATGAGCACCAAAGAAATATTGCCCCAAAGGTCTCACAGTGCATCAGCGAAATGAACTCTCCCGTGTTTATTCATTTTTCCTTGCAGTTCACTCTTTCCTGAGAAGTGGAATGAGCTGGTGGTTGAGCTGAGCCATAGTCACCATATCATCGGCAGAACTTGCCCTTCCCAGTTTATCTGTGCTTCTCTTGCTCACAAACCAGCATTTATTTCACAAAACAATCATGAGAATAAAAAAGTTCAGGGCTGAGACTGAGAGCATGCTGGGCGTGTAAAGAATCATCTTCCAGAAATGTATGAGTACATCTGAATCCTGCAGTAAATACAGCATAAGCTCACTTTAGAAACAAACCATCTCTAGCAGGATCTGCTAAACTTTTTGTTCATAAATTGTCTTAAGTTCTTCAAGATATGCTGGGTATCACTGTAGAACTAGGAGAAAATTCAGGCATTTGTTAGATGGATGTTGGGTATACAAAAATGCGAGAAGAGAACGGACGTGGTGGCTCACTCCTGTAATCCTAGCATGCTGGGAGGCCAAGGTGGGTGGATCATTTGAGGTCAGGAGTTCAAGACCAGCCTGGCCAACAATGGTGAAACTCCATCTCTAATAAAAATACAAAAATTAGCCAAGTGTGTTGGCGTGAACCTGTAGTCCCAGCTACTGGGGAGGCAGAGGCAAGAGAATCACTTGAACCTGGCAGGCGGAGGTTGAAGTGAGCTGAGATCATTCCACTGCACTCAAGGCTGGGCAAAAGAATGAGACTCTGTCTCAAAAAACACAAACCAAAAACAGAGAGAGAGAAGAAAAATATCTTAGGGGAAACAACCAAGAAAAGAAGATAAGATCTGGATTAAATATACAGGGAATTAAAACTATATTTTGCATGGTCAACTACCAGAGTAAAGGGAGATAATGTGGTTTAGTAGAAAAAATACATAAGTAGCATATCTATCTATGCCTCAGCAAAGCTAACAGGATTCTCATAAAATTCAGAATGCCAGATGTATACTAAAATTCAGAAGTTCACAAAGAATGAATACAACCTTAAAAAGCACTTCTTATGTAACAGTGAAAGGTTTTATAATTATATTAAAGATGGTGTGCAACCTTTTGAAGTTTGTGGAAGAAAAAGTATGCTGACAGTCAAAAGAAGTAACTCAGAGAATAAATGAAAATTTTAAAATTATTATTATTTTTTGAGAAGGAGTTTCACTCTGTCACCGAGGCTGGAGTGTAGTGGTGACATCTCAGCTCACTGCAACCTCCGCCTCCGGGGTTCCAGCATTCCTCCTGCCTCAGACTCCTGAGTAGCTGGGATTATAGGCATGCACCACCACACCCGGCTAATTTTTGTATTTTTTAGTAGAGATGAGATGTCACCTTGTTGGCCAGGCTGGTCACGAACTCCTGACCTCAGGTGATCCACCCTCCTTGGCCTCCCAAAGTGTTGGGATTACGAAAATAATATGAGGATATTTTCACTACCATGTGGTTAGATTTGGAAATGCTAGGTACGCATGTGGACAGCGCATTAAAAGACATCAAGATACATCAGTACGCCTAAGTAAGGGTAATCTGGGAATCAGGAAGGAAGTAGAGCAAAGTCTTGCAAATGCGAATTGCTACTGAGACCCAGCTTGAACATGTATGTATTTGGGCTGCACTAAGATTAAGAAATTGGCATGGAAAGCCTTTCTAGAGAACCATTCCACACTGACTAGCCGGCATTATTGTGAGGCTCACCTTGCTTATTTGTATGATCCCCCTGCTTTGTCTCCGGGAATTAAGTTTTTGTTGTGTTTGTTTGTTTGTTTTGTTTTGTTTTGTTTTGTTTTCTGAGACCAGCTCTGGCTCCGTTGTCCAGGCCGGAGTGCAGTGGCGTGATCTCGACTCACTACAGCCTCAAACTCCTGAGCTCAAGCCAGCCTCCCACCTCATTCTCCTGAGTAGCAGGGACTACAGGTGCGTGCCATCACACCCAGCTAAATTTTCATATGTTTTGTAGAGATGCGGTTTCACCACGTTGCCCAAGATAGTCTGGAACTCCTGGGCTCAAAGGATCTGCTCATCTCAGTCTCCCAAAATGGAGGGATTACAGGCGAGAGCCACCGTGCCCTGCCTTCTGGGCATTAACTTTTGAGACCCATGACCAGATGGAAAAGGCTACTCATTGGGAAAAGGGGTGCTGTACTGGCAAAGAGGTGGCCCGTTGATGCTTACCTACCAGCTATGCAAGAAAGTCAAGTTTATTAGAAAGCACACACTTATTAATTTATAAAAAACTTGCTGGAGGAAAAAATGCTTATGTTAAAGAGAAACAATCATAATAATGGGCTGCAGGGAACCTATTTGATTCATTTTTAAGAAGATAATAAGTATATAGATTAATAGAATGTAGAGGTTATATTTCACGTAAATATTTTGCACATCCTTAAGGTCTCTGCCAACGACTGTTTAATAAATGCAGTCACTAAGGGCATTAGCAGGAGAGGAACTTGTTTTATCATAAGTGAAAACAATTAAAGGTAATAAAGAATAAGGCTCTATGGCCATTTCTCTGCCTAAAAATATAAGAAATAAACAGCATTGATATAAAAACCATTAGGCTAATTAAATATGAGTATAAGGTAAACATTTTTACTCTTTATCATAAATATGGCCTTATCTAAGAGGAATTAGGTCTGAGTAGCAGTTTAAAAGCTAACGAGTCTAGCTTTTTCTTTCATGAGGTTTATCCTCTCTAAAATAATCCTGCCTGTGAGGCCACCACTACCAGACTTAATTAGGCCTTCTGGCCATCATAATGTTGAGCAAGAAAAGGCAACAGTTTATTGCACTTTCTAATGAACACTTCATTTCATAATTTTAATTTATTTTAATACAATGGACATAACTATATTTAGACAACAAATATATTTGTTCCCATTTCAAAATAGTAAGCAAACTATCCCACTTTGTCACTTATACATCCCATTTATCTAATTCTGAGTATCTTTAGATGTATTAAACAATGGGATCATTGAGATTTTCTTGGACACAGCATACTATAACACTGGGAAGAACTGTTCACTCACAGCCACCATGTGAAAACAATTCCGTGTCCTCCAAAATAGAAGAGCTTGGAGGATACTGAGCTTCTCTTCATTAAGGTGCAAAACCTGTTTCACAGTTCTCTAAACGCAGAAGAAATGCATAAAACATGTCCTGTGACTACAGACCATAATTAGCTTGGTACCTAGGCTGTCAGTCTTAATAAGTACATAAATAACATTTATATTAGTATTTTATGGATATTTCCAAAAAAAAAAAAAAAAAAGAGAGAGAAAATTAAAAAAAACTTCTCTTTATGTTGATTTCCCTTGTTTATTTATCTGATGTCATGTGAATGCCTAGAATATACTAACAGGTGAAAGTGGCCTGTTAAAGTGCAGTATCCTGTTGTATTGTGAAATATTTTTCAAAAGATCTTAAGAAGTAGTTTCCTTATTGTCAGCCTTATAAGACATATTATATAAGACAAAAGCCTTATTGTCAGGCTTATAAGACAAATCAAAAAGAAATGGATTCTGTATTTGAATGTGTAGAGAGAATCCTCTCTTCTATTGGGCAATTTCAGTTCTAAAAATAGTAAATTCTGAGAAACACTCATGGCATTGTTCAAAATTTAACGAGATGATTGTTCATTATTAAAGTATTTTAACAATACAGAAAATGGAAAGCAACTTTAAAGTAAAACGGTGAAAACTGGTTAAATATATTATGGTATATTCATATTATAAGGCATTGAAAGCTACATATTATTATGTAGCTATTGAAAATAGGTAAATATAAATTAAACCAAAAGAGATTAAAATCTAAATATACAGAACAATCCAAGAACAACCACCAAAAGAAACCAGAAAAAAATTTTATTCATACAAAACAAAATACTATAAGACTATTCACCAATAAGTAGTGATTAGCCCTAGAAGTTGAGGTAGTGTATCTATTGTTTTGAATTTTTTTTCTTAAGCTATGCCTTTCCCATGTTTTAAAATTAAAACAATAGTGCTCTGGTAATAATATAAAGCAATAAGATCATTCTAACTTTGAAAGAGAAAGAAAAAGGACTGATATACACAATTCCTAACTCTTCTTCTTATCAATATGTATAGGATCACAAAAGATCATAAAGGACTGTTTCCAAAGCTTAATTCCCTCAGGTTCTTCTAAAACTCACAATACTACATAGAAAATTGAGACCTCACACATAGATAACTATTACCTATTTAATCTCGCTTAAGTAAAAAAGGAAAAAGTGCTAGTCCTAGCCCAGTTCAAGCAATGAAAACTGAGCTACATTTAGCAAAATACATCTCCTAGAAGGAGAGTATGAGTTGTGAATCTAAAATGAAAATTACATCAGTATGGTTTATAGGAAGAGATATATGGCTAAAAGTAGAAAAATTCCTGAGTGAAGGGTATAGAGCAAAGCATACCACATAACAAGAAATGCTTAACATAAACTCAGAAACAACTTTAAAAAATTCCCCGACAGCAGATTTATGACAAACACAAAATGAAAAGGAAATGTAATGTAGTCTGAAATGTTTGAAAGGATAATGTATGCTGTCAGTTGCCACATTTGGTTTGTATCTGGTCATTGAAAATGTCTTCATGTAGTGTTTTCTAACAATGACGTGTTGAAAATGTTGCTCCAAAATGTTTTTTTAAAATCTATACTTCCCCCCCACTCCTATTTTGGCCATGGATATAACACTGAATTCAAACAGCCACGGCATGATGGTTCTGGATTTTGTCTTTTTAATGATCAATTTAGATTGTTCCATGCTCAATTTAACCATAATAAACCAATCCATCAAACTGAGGTAACTCAGTTGCTATGCTCTGACAGGTGATTTAAGTAAAATCAAGTAGTATCTCAGGAGCAGTTACCTTCCAATATTTGAATAACATTGCAGCAGGTCTAGTTCCTAGCCCAGTCACCTACATGGTGACATTTAAAACACATTCAAAAATGTTTCTCCCTGCTAATGCACGATTGGGATTTTGCCATTTTTCTCAAATATGTTCATTTGCATACTCAATATTGTTGATCTGACATTAACCAACCTAAACTTCACGATTCCTTTCATGTTACATTTTGTTTGATATTTTAACTCAAACTTGCCTACAACTTCTATTCCCTCCATGGAGGGTGGTAAATAAAAAATTGATACATGACAATACAAAAATGAATGTATGACAGCCGCAGCTCTCAGGGGGGCCACACAGACTGATGGGAGTGACAGATATTTACCAATTAAAATTAAATACAGCAAGTATAAGGGCATTCTAACAGAAGTGTGTACAAAGTACAAAGTACTCTGAGGAGGAAAAAGGCAAAATGCAGTACAAACTCATCTATCAAGTCTTTCAGGGAACCACAAGAAATGCAACAACAGTGTATGATAAATCCTGAGTGAACAAGTGTTAATAAAATGTATGGGAAGCCATTGATTTGGACTGTGCTTCTGTACTACATCCTAAGAGACCAACCCAAAATGGAGTCACTCAGGCTAAGGTCCCATGTCACCAAACCCAAAACAAGCTATTTACTTGTAAGATGTGACCTTCTAAGAAATCAGGGGACAGATGAAAGCCAAATTTTCATGTAGAATGGTTTTACGGAGGAAAAAAAAAAAAAAGGAAAAAAAAAACCCAGGAGACTCACAGCAACCAATGCGAAGGGGTCCAGTCAGCCTGAGCTGCTATGGTAAGGGCTTCCACTGTTTTAACCCATGCAAGGAAAGTAACGTGAAGTAACCTGAGGCTGAGCAGTCCACTTTGCGCACTAGGTTGTTTCCTTGTTCCTGCTCCAGCTGCCTTTTACATAAACTGACTTTTCTGTCGCATGCAGAGGAGTTCCTATGTACTTTGTAGACTGGATGCTGCTCAGTTCATGAATCACTAATAAAAGCCAATTAGATCTTTAAAAACTCAATTTGTTGAAATTTTGTTCTTTGACAGGAGTAAGACCTGCAAGTGGAAGATAAGCAGGAAGCAGTCTTTAAGAATAATTGTCTGGGGTCACTCTTCTTGAGAACATCCAAGAAAGGTGCTAAATCTACATCTGGTTATTTTCCTGTATTAGCTTCCCACTTCCTTGTAATTTCAATTTACTAAATGATTCATAATTTATTTTCCTAAGGAAAATAGAATGTGGAAAATGGCCACCTACAAGATGTCGAAAACACCTAAACTACTAATGCGGTTCCTTTACGATGAGAGTTTTTTAAAAAAATCATATTATCACCAGCATATCTGCAGGAGTTCAAATGTAATATAAATCCAAGATTAAAATATTAAAAATCTCATAAGTAAATGATATATAAACTCATGGTATTTTACTCTATTCTCAGTTATCAAAAGAAAAATTTATAAAGCTAGCCCTTAACTTACAATGGTTTGACTTTATTTTATTTTATTTTTTGACTTTTTGACAATGTGGAAGCTATATGTATTCAGTATCCTCCTTGGTTACAATGAGGTTGATGAAATGTACTTTTGATTTATGCTATTTTCAACTTATAATGGGTTTATCTGCATGTAATCCTATTGCAAATCCGAGAGCATCTATGATCAATATATATTTCTAACTATAGCCTTATGGAAAAAAGATTTTTAATATATTGCTCATGTATACAACCTTCAGTTGATATTGACAAGAACATAGCTAAAAACTCAAGTATTCAAATCCAACATTTTAGCCTTAAATATAATATTTACATTAAGTATTTTCATGTGTAGCAAATAAAGCACTATAAATAATTTCTTCCTTGTTTTGAAATAACAACTTTAATTCTCCTTCAGGAAATATAAAACAAAGGAATAAAAATGATTATAAAATAAGTGATGAAGATCACTTAAAGGATAGTGGCAAGATCAACTGCAATTTAGGCCATGTTTAAAGGATCTGAAAAGCTTGGTATTTACAAATATTTATCAACCTTTAGTGTCAAATAGTGTTGAATAGGTATTGATTGTTTGCAAGTAATCTATATCCTAATATTAGCTTTGAATTTTGTTTGAATAATATATCTGTGAAATGAAGAATCAAAATTTCATTTGTTTAATTTTAAAAAGCAGTTTCAAAGATAAGGAGTCTTCTCTAATCCTAAGCATAGGGCCATAGTTTTAGCTATGGACAACAGGATGAAAATGGAGGAAGTTACATCTGTGAGAAAAAATGAGTTTTCCAATCTAAAATTTTGGGGTGTCAATTAAAAATGGAAAACAATTTAACGTCATACATAATTGTCCTGAGTTTCCTAACTTTTGATAATGTTTACTGTGGTCATTGAGACACACACAACTGAATAACAAAAGAGCCTTTCTAAAAGTCATCGCTTATGCTTTGACTTGGCATTCATTGCATCAAAAACCATTCAACAAAAATATTTGTATAGCCTCATCCTCCTCTGCAGATGCATACCTGCCTACTGAACTATTCCGGGAAGGGGCCAAGTATAATTTGTACTTCCCAACCTCTTTGTTCATGCTATTCTCATAGTTTCAATGCCTTTGGGCTTTGCCCTTTCTTTCCTTCCTGACTTCGTTTTTTTTTTTTTTTTTTTTTTGACAGAGTCTCACTCTGTTGCCCAGGCTGCAGTGCAGTGGCAGTGGCACAATCTCGGCTCACTGCAACCTCCACGTTATGGGCTCAAGCAATCCTCCCACCTTAGCCCCGCAAGTAGCTGGGACTACAGGCGTACGCCACTATGCCCGGCTAATTTTTGTATTTTTTTGGTAGAGACAGGGTTTCACTATGTTGGCCAGGCTGGTCTCAAGCACCTGAACTCAAGTAATCCACCCACCTCGGCCTCCCAAAGTGCTGGGATTACAGGAGGGAGCTGCTGTGCCGAGTCACAACTGTCTTAGGTATGGAAGTTCTATTCACATGTCAAAGTCAGGCTTTAAAGATTGCTTTCTTTCTCTAGAACTTTCCTCAGCCTCTTGTTTTTCAGACCAAGTTACCTGTACCATATCAGTGTTTCCATAGCATTTTTCTCATTTCTTATGGCATTTGTTGAAACTATACTTTATTTTGTTCTTTTTATTCTTGTCTTTCCTACTCGATCGCTAAAACCTTGAAGGCAGGATGATTTCAATGTCTACGTACACCTTACTGAACACCTTTAATATAATAAGCTGTGATATCTGGCAAGTTATTTAGCCTTTTGTCTCCTTTTATACTTACGAATAATAAAGGTGTCTATCACAAAATATTATTATGAGAATTATATCAAATGAAATATTGAATATAAGCACAATGCCTGGAAGAGCAAATGCTAAAAAAAAAATTAGTTATTAGTTTAAAGTAATGACCATATAATGAATATAAGCTTATTTCATGAATCCTTCAAGAAATCTAGCAAAATGTTTTGCATATAGTAGGCACTCAAACACTGAACTAAATTGATATCTGCAACTATATTCTCTAAACTCTGAAAGCCAAGAGCAAATTTCTTTCAGCAGCAAAATTATTAGGTAATTCTAAAGTTCAAAAATCCTCTTCCGGGGTTGATACACTTTCATAAATTACCTGTATGAAATGTTAAGTTTCAGTAGCATAAACCCAGTCTTTGCTTGATATTGCCTTTTGTGGATAAATAAGTGAAACCTGGGGCCCGAAATCCCAGTTGGATATAAAAGCAAGGCTTAGGTAGAAAAAACACATAGAAGTTTAATATTATAGACCTTCCATCCTCCAACCGCGCTGGTCATTTCTAACTCCAGGCGGGCAGGATTCTAGCCACTGGAAACAGGAAGTCGTCACTAACTAGGCTGCAGGGAGCTGACAGCTAACCTGCGCCCTCTAAAGGAGAGGGTGCTTCACCACACATTTGTGGGCTGCAGGAATAAAAAAACAGCTCTTCTTGACATCTGTGGATAATGTCACTATATTTGATTTGACACAAACACACTGAGAAAACAAATATCTTTGGTTGACTTTAGATGTGAGTCTCTGTTTCATATCTACCTGGCAATAATAAATTCTGATCTTTACCTTGTAATAGTGTAGTACGTGATTATATACATTAAACCTTAAAATTATCCATCAGAAAGAAATACTGTAAAATCTGAAGAGGCTATGTGTAGGTTTTAATCTTATATGGCCTATTAATAACAAAGCAGTCAGAATTTTCTTTTTTGTCTATATTTATACATTTAATCTCCTTGCCAACTCTAGCTATTTTATCTTTGCGTAAAATCAATGGAAATAATAGCAGTAGTTAAACAAACTCTGGAAGACTAATACTCATTCTCAAAGTGAAGGTATACATCTTTAGGTGAATTTAAGAGAAGTAGTTTTAATAGTAGCTCTTATGAGGATGGAGAGAAGCAGAAAACTTCCAGTATATCACAGAGAAACATGAGAAATATTTTTAAAACTTTTCCTTAATAATTCAAACCTAACCAAAGAAGGCTTGTACTCTCTGTTCCTATGTGGACTGAGAGGTGTTTGGGCATTGGCGTCAAATTGGTTCTTTCCCAAGAGAAGCTTATGAGTGGGGTAAAAAACAAATGGAGTCAAATAGAAGGGAGAAAACTATTCTCTTGCATTTATTATAAAAATGAGTGTAATATTATATAGTATACAATACGAAATGGTACAAATGAGTTTTAGCACCTGTTTAAAGAAACTTTATGGGAGGCCATTGTTTTGGACCAGCCTCCTGCCCTAGGCCCCAGCAGACCAGATCAAACTAGAATGGAGTCACATATGCTAAGTGTTACCTACTCAAATTGAATTTTGAAACTGCCCAGTTTTCCAAAAAAAACACAGGAGAGTCTAGTCAAACTGTGTCAGCATCATAAGGAAGTCCTCTGTTTTTAACCCCATAAGAGATGTCACTGTGAAATGATGAATCTGTTTTTTATTCACCATTTCTGTTTTCTTCAGACCTTTCCTGCCTATGAAACCAATTTCCTCGGCTCAGCTCATACGAACATTTATTTTGTTTTACAAAATGATATGTTGCCTGATTCTAGAATCTCTGAAAACCATTAGATATTTAAACTAAATTTGTTGTTATTTTGCCTTTGACAAATCTTAAATGTTAAATATCTAGAATGAGAAGTGGTAAAATATTTTTAAATATAAGTGAGAATATGTTTAGTAAGATTTTCAACGGGCATGGTGAATATGACAGAGCTCTTGATTTAAACTATGAAGTAGCTTTTTTTTAACATTGTACAAGGTAAGACATGTTTTAGAATTATCTTAAAATAATATGTTGGCATCATTATTATCTAGTTTTAACGGGTAAGTTTATGAGTAATATTTTTATGCACTTCTACATTTTCAAAATTCTGACTAGAGCACACTTAGACTTTATAATGGGAAAACAGTTATTAAACAAATAAGGCCAAATGCATGCAATCAATAAGCAAAGATTAACAAAGAAGTAGCTTCAATTCAGATCTGTGTTTTTATACGTTCTGCTTTAACTTTATAATTTATCTTCCAACTTCTTTCTATGGATCATAATTGCACCGATAGTTGCTGCTGGTATTTTAAATTTAAAGGTCCATTTTTTTTTTTTTTTTTTTTTTTTTAGAATAAAAGAAACTCCAAACCTCAGCATCACAAAATATAACCATGCAACAAACACGCACATCAACCTCCTGAATCTAAAAAATAGTAGAAATTCAAAAAAGAAGCTAATTTAATATTCACATTTATCTCTTTTTCTGCTTTAAGTTAAAAGTTGAAAAACAGTCAGTGTGAAAGCTGACATAATTCAATTATACATGTTTTATAGGGCATTCTTTTTAATAAAAGTGATTTCAGGAAAAAAAAAAACGAGAGAAACTAGACAAGACTCATCAGCAGTAATAGACTGAATGCAGGAGATTCAGAGTTTTACGCTATCAAACAAGAGAGTCCATGCAAACTATCAGAGGCCAAAAGTACTCATATGCATTTAGTTTGCAGACAGAGAGACACACAGTCTCTGGAGCATCGAGAAATGAAACATATAATAAAGGTCTATGTCCACCTAATAGCTAATTGTAAAATCCTCTATAACTAATCCCACCTCACTCTTGAAAATTAGCTACCACCTAAAGTACCAAAATTGCAAAGAAGGCAAAGAATAAACTAGTGCCACCTGTTCCATTCCCATCTCTACATGCTCAAATCATGAGTCTTTTCTTTCCTTTCCTTTCCTTCCTTCCTTCCTTCCTTCCTTCATTCCTTCCTTCCTTCCTTCCTTCCTTCCTTCCTTCCTTCCCTCCTTCCCTCCTTCCCTCCTTCCCTCCTTCCCTCCTTCCCTCCTTCCCTCCTTCCCTCCTTCCTTCCTTCCTTCCTTCCTTCCTTCCTTCCTTCCTTCCTTCCTTCCTTTTTCTCTTTCTCTCTTTCTGTCTTTCTTACAGGGTCTCACTCTGTCACCTAGGCTGGAGTGTAGTGGCGAACTCACAACTCACTGCAGCCTTGACTTCCCAGGCTCAGATGACTCCCCCAACTCAGTCTCCCAAGTAGCTGAGACTACAGGTGTGTGCCACCAAGCCAGGCAATTTTTTGTTTGTTTGTTTTTTGGTAGAGACAGGGTTTTGCCATGTTGGCCAGGCTGGTCTCAAACTTCTGGGCTCAAGCAATCTGCCCACCTTGACCCCCTAAAATGTTGGAATTATAGGCATGAGCCACTCTGTGCCAGGTTCTTCATTTCTAAGAAGCTAAGTGATTTCTGGCAGAAACAATAAAACTGGGCTACCTGGCATGGTGACTTTTCTACACTATCTCATAAGTTTCTTCTTCCTTAATGCTGTACATTCCACAAATCAACTGGCTCTCTTTGGCTTATACTTTTCAGTAAACAAAGACAATTTATTGCATAATTTGTTTTGAAATTTTGGTTGTGAAAAATGTTTTACATTTGAACGAAGATATCAAATGACAAGAAACCAAGCTCTTAGCACTTGGGATTCAGCAGTGCTCTGCCCTGTGTTCAGCGACTCAGTTATTTACAGATCCAAGTATACACTCACTTAGTATTAAAAAATGGAGGAAGAGACAGCCAAATATAGAAGATTCTTTCGCAGCACTATGGTAATTTGACAAATTTTCCACACTAAAATGATAGTTATATTCTAATTTAAGGAGAGTGAAATTGAGACTGAAAACTGGTTCCTTATTTCAGATGCATAGAGCAACATACCTCAAGAAATATGCCTCTGCCTAGTTACAGGGAGATGTGTGCTTTAGGAAACAAAGCGCTCACCCTCATGTTGCTATAGCTACACTTGTGTACCTGTAAGAATTCTGCAAAAATGAATCCCATTATATTGAAAAACAAAACACCAGAGACATTTCACTTGACAGAAAATTTAAATATATCTCCTTACAGAATATGCATCACTTTTAGTCACTTTGCAGGGGAGTGACCTGTTACTGTAGTAGTTCCATTCATTATATATGCATAAATTTTAAGACTATTGCTATTTGCACAGTACAAAAGATATATTTGCATGCTGGGACATAGTGAGAATCCATCACAATGAAAAGTTTCATCGTTTATGGGAAAACGTTTTGTTTTAATATGCTTGGTTCTTCAATTTGGGAATATGCCAAATTCTTTTGTAAACTCCTGTAAATTGGAAAGATCTTCCCCACTCCCTCATCAAATGCTTCTGGATCATAGGCTTCACCTCTTTTGCTTGTCATGATAAAAAAAAAAGTTGATAGAATAAAAGGGAAATGGAGATTCTTCTTTTCTAAAATAGCAAGGCTTATGAAAACTAGCATTAGTCCAAACCAGAACCAAAAATCACAATTCACTTATAAGCACTAATATTATTTATGCTACTACCCTACTGTTAATTATGTTATAAGGAACAAGCCTGTGAGACATACTGTTTCTACTGTTTTCCATTATCTCATTTTCGATGAATTCCTTTAAACTTTTTCTTCTGATACAGTCTAGAGGCAGCATCATGCTGTCTTTAGGATCATAATCCCTTATGTCTGAGACCTGGGCTTGAAGCCTTGACAATGTTCTTTATTAGTTGTCCAACTCTTCTACTAAATGGTGCTAATCATAGAATCTACACCATATATTGGTTGTGAGGTTAAACGAGAACTCTAACCCCAGTGCTGAACCCAGTAAGTTCTCTGTGTGAGTTCACTATTATCATTGGTAATTTTGCAGGAGCAAACATAATAGCAATTATAATGACTGTGACACACTGTACTACCAGATAGCTGGTAAGCAGAATAGATAAATCTTATCAGTCACTGTGACTTGAGCTATTAGTAGCCCAAAACTTAAATACAGTGCTTTTGTCCCCATACTTAATGTTAGCATTAACTCTCAAGCAAAGACATTTAGTCATTTAAAAACATTTTTTAAAGACACATAAATAGTATATGTTATTTTAACCTAGAGGTCTTTACTGTAACATGGATCCTGAGGATAACATTGTAGTAATAATTATGCTTGGAAATTCATCCACTTGCACATACTTACAACCCTGTATCAGAGTTGAAGTGACAAACCAAAGACAAACTGTGCTCTAACAAACACTCAAATATTACCTCTATTTATATCTAAGTTTACATGTATGTCAGAGTCATATCTATATCTATATATAAAGAACTATAACTTACAGGTAGTACTTGAAAAATTATAATGAATCAATAAGTCCTACTTTTTTTTTGCAGATTTGTCATGTTATCTAGACAAAATCCTTCTAGAAACATTAAAGCAAAATCACCTTATCAGCTGTTACACAACTGAACTACCTCTCCATCCTGTTAGCCAAATAAAATTCTACTTTCCTTCGCGTTTACCATTCTACTAGGGACAGCCCCAGTTCCACTTTGGTCTGTATCAAATGGTTTTAATGCCACATGCCAGCACATAATTTCCACTTATTTTAGCATTGAGTTTTCCTGCCTTCATTTTATTTGATTTTATTTTTTTGAAACGGAATCTCACTCTCTTGCCCAGGCTGGAGTGCAATGGCATGATCTTGGCTCACTGCAACCTCCACCTCCCGAGTTCAAACGGTTCTGGTTCTCCCACCCACCTCAGCCTCCCAGGTAGCTGGGACTGCAGGTGTGTGCCACCTTGCTTGGCTAATTTTTTTGTGTCATTTGTAGAGGCAGGGATTCACCATGTTGGCCAGGCTGGTCTCAAACTCCTGACCTTAAGTGATCTGTCCACCTCGGCCTCCCAGAGTGCTGGAA
Organism: Rhinopithecus bieti; assembly: GCF_001698545.2. Lineage (NCBI taxonomy): Eukaryota > Metazoa > Chordata > Mammalia > Primates > Cercopithecidae > Rhinopithecus > Rhinopithecus bieti. The sequence goes on from NW_016807296.1 coordinate 961,731, forward strand.
TTACAGACGTGAGCCACCGCACCTGACCCTGCCTTCATGATCACTTACCTCCCCTTCTACGATGCCCAATCTCAAGAGGTGCCCCTCTGCAAACAGTTATCTGCCTTTGAGACATCATGGCAGTAGACTACCCATCCTCGGCCTCTATTAAATTATCTGATTATATTTAGTGACAAAAGTGAGGCAATTCTTTCCCCTGTTATCAATGCAGCACATCCTGGGAAAATGCTGTCATGAATCGGTCTCTTACATAAATGTACTTAAGATTTTTACTGTTCTCTAGATTGGAACTCCTCAGTGTTTAATTCATATGCAAATCACATGAGGAAACTGATAAAATGTAGATTCATTGTACAGATGATGGAGAGCTTTATGGCATAGATTGTAGTCATGGTTTCACAGGTGTATACTTATCTCTAAACTCATCAAGTTGTATACATTAAAAATGTACAGCTTTAAAAACTGGATAGTGACAAATTATGACTGTATATATTTATGAGGTACATGATGCTATATGTATATACTGTGGAATTATTGAATTAAGCTAATTAACACATCCATTACCTCAAATACTTATTACTGATTCTTTCTATTTAAATGAAACATTGACTTTTTTATATCAATCATGCTTCAATAAATTATTTAAAATAAACAAACAAAAAAATGTAGATTCAGATTCCATAGGCCTGGGGTGGGACTTGAGAATTTGCTTTTCAAGTAACTCTCAGATGATCCTGATGAGGCTGTTCCAAGGCTCACACTTTATCAAACCAGGAGCTAAAGTGATCCTAATACTATCCTTTATTTTGATAACTGTCATTTCATTCAACTTTATTAATGTCAAATTTGGCATACTCCTCTATAATTTTTGTCCCATAAATTCTAGCTTTCCATAATTCAATGTTTAATAGGACACGGCCTTCTTTCTGGAAGTTTAACATTGTAAAGGGCATGCATATCTTCTGGTAGAGACTTTTATGAATCTTTTCCACAATATTTCAACCAGTTATCTAAACACTGGGAACGCACATACACATCAACAGTGACAGGAGTTGGAGATACTATTTTGTCTCTCATAATCCTCATCAAAAGGATATTCTAGGACATTATCAGATGACATTGGTAAAATAAAATGATAAATGAGAGCATTTTAAATTTATTTTTTACTTTCCATTTTTTTGGGAGGGTGTAGGGTAGATGAAGATACAACAAAGTTTCAAGTCTCTCAACTACAGGACAGTGTAACGATGCTTGAAGTCTCTCACTTTATTCATTCAAAAACTCTTACATACAATAAGATGAGGTGTTTTTTTGTGGTGGAGTATATTGTTAGTGATGTAATGATTCATGATAATTCTTTCCATCATTCTTAGCCAAAGAGAGCCTGGGACAAAGTTGGGTTTAAATCTTAAATCTTAGTTCTGCCACTAGCTAGCTTTGTGACCTACAGCTCAATCTTAGAAAATGTCTGACACTTAATATTCATTTGATTATTCATTACTAATACTGCTCATACCGGTATATTACAGAGAACTTTGAAATTATAGTTGTGGACATGACCATACGGCAAGAATGAAGTCAGGGTGGATGACTGCCTTGGAGCACGCAGGAACAGGGATGTGAGGGGGTTTTATAGAGCCTTCAATTTTCCCACTGGTCCCTTTTTCAAGTTTCCAAGGTTTTCCTCGTGTTATGAATCTAAACCTACACAAGGATAGAAAATGTTATAGAATAGAACTAAGACCAGTGAAGAAATTAGCTACTAGAAAATAGCGACAAGAATTCAGAAGTCGTCAAATTCACAAACTGACAGAAAATTTGATGTCCATAAAGTTTATGTTGACCTAAATAAGGGCAAAAATATATTCTGAACATTTCAGGTAAATGTATCTAATTATTTCTTAGACCTTCCTAAAAAAGGTTTCAGTCACGTTGTCTTGAAAATTGTATAAGCAACACACATTTTTACTAGCTCCATTTTAAATTGAATTAAATAAAGAATAACCTATTTATTTAAATTTAGTATAAACAGTGAAAAACAGTGTTCGAGTTAAACACAATTTTGCAAAAAATGTACACTGATAGACGGTCAAGGAAATTTTAAACATATATACATTTAACTGCAGTATAATATTTCCGACTATGAATCAAATGAACATCTGGAATTTGCTCAATAATGAAATTTAGGGGCTTCAGGTTCATTATTAAGATCTTGAGAAAATTTCACAGGACTGCAGTGCCATCATTGCATTGTTCCATTAGACCTCTTAGAATGTAACCATTTTCATTTAGGGCACAGGTAGATATCGAGTCAAATGTCATGGCACATTTATTTGATGTCATGGCATAGTTATAAATATATTATTGACATTTGATTACTTTGCAAACAAACTGTTATTATATAGTTATTTAATGTATTTATTTTCGGGGATTCTCTATTGAGGTTTTAAAATTTCTTCCTGATTTCAGGGATATAACTTGCTGTTTATTCTGGAGAATTAAAACATGCAAATGAATTATTAAGAGATGTATTTATAATTTAATTTTATTCAACAGTCAAATAATACAAATGTAGAAATATTACTTTCTAAATCTATGGGGATGCATAATGCAAAATTATAAATAAACCATACTGAATATGTTTGAATAAAATTTTTACTGCTGATTCCTACTATATTTCATTATTAGGCATAGTATGTATTTTTCCTCCAGGTACCAGATACTTTAAATAACAAATGCTATTTTTATGGTACATTATCCTATCATTTAGAATATGAACTGATTATACATACTAAATTGAGTTACACATTATTCTCACCCCTAATGCTGATTTGGATACATTTCTCTACTGGAAACTATAGGAAGGCTGAAGTACCAGCTAACATTTATATGACAACAGAAAAATCCAAATAAAAAACATCTGGATCTGAACTAAAGTGAATGCATCTGATGAAACCTAAATTGCAATGGCATAACATTATCTAGTAATGTTAACATAAAAGCTGCTAGAATCCAAATTTACCTTATAGATAACACAAAAGTTAAGTGGTGTTACTAAAATTTGATTCGTAGGACGTTTCTACAGGAGGCAAGTGTATTCAAATGTTCTGTGCAATTTGCCTCAAGATGTCTTTTTCAGTAATGATCATTTATAAGGCTTGTAATGAAACACAAAGAGTGAGAGAACACATGGTTATGTGGGTGTTAGGAAGGTAAACGTCAATTCCGGGCCCTGGAACCAATTTCTTAAAAAAGGCTTCCCCGCATCACCTCATCCTAGTTCAAAATAACTCATTGCACTTCAAAATTTTAAGGAACAAGTTAAATAAGAACAAGGACTGGCGTTTCACTATTATGGCCAAGGTGTTAATTATTCCTAATTATATGAAATCATTTCCAAGTATATCGTTTAAAATTCTTGATTTACTAGGGTTGGGGAAGTTTGGGGGAGTCACTAGGTGAGGTTTTAGCTACATCTCTCTTGTACCTATGGGCTTATCTTATGCGAGTGCTTTCCTTGCTTGAGACTGTTTGTTAACAAGAATAGACTCTAAAGAAATAACACAGGCTGGGCCCGGTGCCTCATGTCTGTAATCCCAGCACTTTGGGAGGCCAAGGTGGGCAGATCTCGAGGTCAGGAGTTTGAGACCAGCCTGGCCAACATGGTGAAACCCCATCCCCACTAAATATACAAAAATGAGCCAGGCACGGTGGCAGGCACCTGTAATCCCAGCTACTCTGGAGGCTGAGGCAGGAAAATTGCTTGAACCCGGGAGGCAGAGGTTGCAGTGAGCCAAGATCATGCCACTGCACTACAGTCTGGGTGACAGAGCAAGACCCTGTCTAGGGGGAAAAAAAAAAAAAAAAAAAGAGCAGAGAAGCCCTCTGGATTGTGTGAGAGAATAGAACAACACATTTCATTCAGAGTGATGTTGGAAAGTAGAAATTCAAATATATATGGGTCCTGGACTTTTTCAGGTGTTCTAAAATTCCTTTGGGCTTTCTATTTTGTGGAATGATTCTAGGACTAAATTCTCCACATACGTTCCATTTACTGGTCATTAAAAATGATTTGAGACACAGAGCAATAACAATCAATTAACTACAGGCAAAAAACATTCAGGGATCTCACAAACAATATTGAGTAAACAGAAGCAAGACTCAAAAAGGTACTAATTGTATGCTTCAATTTATATCAGTTCAAAACTGAGGAAACTAATCTATGATGTTAGAATTGAGGATGGTGGTTACGCTTAAGAGGGATTAGGGAGAAAGGGAGGAATAGTAGATGACAGGGACTTTCTCTAGTTTGGATTGAGTTGCTGATTATACGAGTAGGTTTAGTTTGTGAAAATTCTTTGAATTCAACACCTTTTATTTGTGAGCAAGTTGTACTTTAATAAAAGTTGATTTTAAATGATTTGAGACAATCAGAGAGGGAAGATATCTATATAACCTATAGTGGTATTTACATTGTGTAAATTGTGTGAAATGAGTAATGTCAACCTGTTTACAATGACTAGATCAATTCATTTAGGAATAATAAGGCCAGGTGCGGTGGCTCACGCCTGTAATCCCAGCACTTTGGGAGGCTGAGGTGGGTGGATTACGAGGACAGGAGATTGAGACCATCCTGGCTAACATGGTGACAGCCCCTCTCTACTAAAAATACAAAAAATTCCCCGGGCGAGGTGGCGGGCACTTGTAGTCCCAGCTACTCAGGAGGCTGAGGCAGGAGAACGGCGTGAACCCCGGAGGCGGAGTGTGCAGTGAGCAGAGATCGTGCCACTGCACTCCAGCCTGGGAGACAGAGCAAGACTCCGTCTCAAAAAAATAAAAAATAAATAAAAAATAAAAAAACAAAGAAATGGAGTAGACCAATTTTATGTTTAAAGAAATCTGTAATCATAAACCAGGTTCATTGCTGAAATGAAGTACTGTTCTCATAACAATAGATTTCAATTTTGTTTGAAATAAAAAAATGAAAAATGATTTTCAACTTCTGTACTTTAGTGGTGGTTGTTCGTTTTTTGAGACAGAGTTTTGCTTTTGTCGCCCAGGCTGGAGTGCCATGGCGCCCCCTCAGCTCACTGCAACCTCTGCCTCCTGGGCTCCAGCGATTCTCCTACCTTGGCCCCTCAAGTAGCTGGGATTACAGGCACCTGCCACCATGCCTGGCTAATTTTTTTTTTTTTTTTTTCAATAGAGACGAGGTTTCACTATGTGGGTCAGGCTGGTCCTGACCTCAGGTGATCCACCTGCCTTCGCCTTCCAAAGTGCTGGGATTATAGGCATGAGCCATCACGCTGGGCCTAATTTTTTACCTCTGAACACCCTATGGATAATAAAATCCATTTCCTCATTTAAGTTATCCGAGTGTATTAAGAAATTGCATAAATACTTATAACCAGGTACGTGTCATATGCTTTGCAAATATCCAATTCTACTTTCAGAAAAAAATAAAGAACTTTTAAAATATTCCTATTTGACAAAAAGGAGGAAATGAGATTCAGAAGGTTGAAGTATCTTCTCTGAGATCAAACTACCAGTAAGAATAAGAGCTCTAACATTAATCTTGGATTTTCATTCATGACACCAACGGTTCTCAACTCCCTGTGTAACAGAATGAGATCACTGTGCAGCAGAGGGCTTGTTCAACACCGGCTTCAGCAATCCACTCTCGGGCCTTCTGGTTCAGGGGGTGTGGACTGGGCCCAGGAATATGCATTTCACACAAGTTCCCAGGTGACTCTGCTAGGGCTGGTGGAGCACCACACTTTAGGACCACTGTGCTACCCCAGGCTGTCTGTGGTCTCTCTCCCTTACTTGCCTGTGCCCACCTTGACGTTGAGAGCCTGGTCTCTTTTACTAGGTATCACTCTATTCCCAGAGCCTAACAACAGAGTGTCTGGGATATAGGAGGCATCCAACAAATACATAGGAATAAGTGGATGATTGAAGAAAGTCTTCTTTTTTTTCTTTTCTTTTTTCTTTTGTTTTGAGACAAGTCTTGCTCTGTCGCCCAGGCTGGAGTGCAGTGGCATGATCTCAGCTCTCTGCAACCTCCACCTCCCAGGTTCAAATGATTCTCCTGCCTCAGCCTCCCGAGTAGCTGGGATTACAGGCATGCACCACCTCTCCGGCTAATTTTTGTACTTTTAGGAGAGACAGGGTTTCACCATGTTGACCAGGTTGCTCTCGAACTCCTGACCTCAAGTGATCCGCCTGCCTCGGCCTCCCAAAGTGCTAGGATTACAGGCATGATCCACTGTGCCCAGCCTTAAAGAAAGTCTTTATAAGATACTTGGAATGGCACAGCTCCTCTTTGAATCCAATTAAGCATAAATTGCTGCGACAGAATTCCAGAAGGTCAGGTGAATTTCCTCATTTTACAGATGAGGAACTGAGTTCCAGAGACCACAAGTGAACTGCCTGAGGGTCAGGAAACGAAGACAAGAACAGCTGCCTGTTAGTATTTTCCTTCTTTAAAAGAATACAGCTTATTAAGCTGTCTAGAGAAACTATGGGAACATCAGACAATAAACCATTTATCTTAGTGTTTTATCTGTTGTTTCAAACTGAGATGTGGGAAATAGAAGAATTCAAATGTGTGTGCTCAACAGAGATTTCATGCCTATGATGCACCAGGCACAGTGGAGAGTGTAAGAGATTTCTAAAGCACAGTCTCTTCCATCAAAATCGTACCTTCTAGTTAGGGAGATGAAATTCGTACATGAATCGCACACAGCGATACCAGTTAGCATAAATTGAAAGTAGTGCGGTGCTTGTTATGCATCCACTAGCACCGACAGAGGAAGAGTGCTCTTTAGAAATGATAAAGCTTCAAGAAGAGGTGGAGTTTGAGCAAGGCCTAAAAAAATTTGAACTGGCAGGAGAAGAGGAGGTTGGGGAGTAAAATAGCTTAATTTAAGCGCACATCACGTACATAAAACAGATGTGGAAATGTGCGTATCGAAGTTGAGGATGGGGACATTTGGGAATACGTGAAAAGATAACAGGGTACATCGACAAACTTTCAGAAAAACGTAGAAACCACTGAATATTGCGGAATGACTGTGGTGGCTGAGATACGGTAGTGACACAGGAAAAGGGAAAGGAAGCCTGAGATTTTCTTTACTCACACCTTACGTGGCCCACCCTTCCACCGGTCCCAGGATCCACTGCAGGCAAAAACATTTCCTGAGAAAATGCATCCGAAGCCTGAGACCCTTCCGCAGTGTTTATCTCAGCTTACCTGTGGCATGGATGTAATGACAAATAGGACTCTCGGCTCATATAATCTAAGATTTCCAAATTTATTTGTCTGCATATGAAGAATGCACAGTTCATTTTGTAGCCACTGCCTGTGTTTCTCAGTTTCTAAGAGGATGACTCCCCTACCCCTTGTTTGCCATGAACCCATGCCATGCAACCATGCTCTTACCCTATCCTCTGCCAGCAACCACAATTCTTTCACGTGAACTTCCATTTTTTTTTTTTTTTCGGTCTAAGACCAAACAACAACAACAATTAAAAAAAAATCATTTCTTTGGTCTGTGGTTAGATTATAAATCAAAACTGTCATTCCTGAAGTTACGTGAACCTCGGTGCAAAAGGCTCCCTGAAATTGTTCCCAGAGAAATTCCCCAACCAGCCTTTCATCTGTCCTTTTTTGTACATCAACCATATTCAGCCAATTGTGTCTGCAATCCAACTAGCCCATCTGCTCCTGTTTTTAATAATTTTCTAGCACATTGCTTAGTTCAGCAGCCCCTCCAATCTCAATGAGGCCATTCTGACTCAATTGTTTGTTCTCTTCTTTCTCTTATAGAAGTTTGTATTTTGCTTTGAAAGGCTGCTTTCTCACTCAAGAGCATCCAACTCCCTATAGGGACTCCTCACCTTACACACCCTCCTGTGGTTAGGATATTGTTGTCTCATCTTCAGACTGAATGTGTTATTCAGGATTTGTTTATTTTATAGGATAAATTCCATTTGTCACTCAGCAACAACCTTCGTATTGCTATAGTGTCCTTCCAACTAAGGATATTCTTAAATCTACATGTGGATTCCAGGGTATATTTGAGTGCTTTTTAAAATGTCATTTTACAAGGATTAGTGGATCATAATACAGATCAAATTTGAAAATGATTTTCACAAAAGACCACATAGAGAGGTTGCTTCTGAAAGTGTTAATCCATGCAGCATTGTAAATGCTTTATGCCAGCATTTGGTTATTCTAATAATACAGTTATTGTTTATTGTCACAGGTTTTAAAACATCTATAAATATATTTTAATTATGTAGAAATATTATACCATATGTAGTTAGCTGTCAATCTTCCTGCATGTATATGTTAAAGAAGAAGTTGAAAATTGAATACTTAGCTTGGATATCATGTGAGTTTAAGCATGAGAGTTTAACACAAAAACAAAAGGCAACTAACCAGGGGAAAAAATCCACTTCAATCCCTTTATTGTAAATCACAAGTGAATGAATCTATTATAAATTCACAGTGTTTATCTTGCTAATTAAAAAAAAAGAAATCATTAATCCCAGACTACTAAGTGAATTCATCAAATTATAACAGAAAGCCAAGTATAAAAACTGACCAAGCATTAAGAAATACTCTGAAAGCATTATCTATAGTGCCCAAATCTCTGCATTTGTAAAGTTTATTCATTAATCCTATTAGTTTCTGATTATGGGCTGTTAAAATAAGAAGTAATATATTACTATAATAGATGTTTGATGTTAGTAACCAATAATTATTTCCAAAGACTTTTTAATTAACCAGTAGTTTTATAAACAACAAGGCAAGGCAAATTAAATACTACTTTAGTAAAGAAAATATTTCTTTAAGTGCTTATTTTTTACAAGAAGGTAAATCATTAAAACAACTAAAATGGCCTTCTCAATTTTAAAGTAGTAGCCAATAGAATTGAAAATATGTAGTGTTTTCATTATTTTCTGAAAACACTTGTTAAGTCCCTATGGTACTGACTCACTTTCAAATTTCTGAATGTCTACCAGAATGAGACACTCTTGTGCTGAAAATCCACTGGGGAATTATTCTCAATGTAGGAGAGCAACATCTATCCCATTGTTTCATTCAGATGTAAATGTGTATACATTTCCTCTGCATCCTTGCCTTGAGGGAAGCTTTATTTCAGCATAATAAATGTTTGAAAATACTTCCTAATAGCAAACAGCTTTTATTCTAGCTATGGGCAACTGTATGGGAAAGATATTTTAACTGGTTAAAAAAATGCTTTCAGACTCTATATTGTCAAACACACATTAGGTGAAAAGCATGAAAAATGCCATTTAAAGTCATGCTCAGGGGATAACTGCAAGCTTGCTTTCCCCTGACACAATCAACTACTCTTTCTATGTGTATGTGTGTTTATATAATATATATAGCTCCTCCTCAGCAAGAAAGACACTATCAAAAAGAGGTGGGGAGGCTCAGAAATCATTCGCAGTGTGGATTTACCAACATGGTTTCAGTTTATGTCTTCCCCAAGGCAATAAGCCTGTGCAGATGTCGAGGAAACCAACTTCCTACAGTGTTTGAAACACAAATCATTAACTTGTTACCAGTCTACATGGGAAGTCAGAATACAAAACAGCTTAAATATGTTAACTTAGATGCAGTCAAGCTTGTTCCCATTCATTTGAACTACTGAGAAGTCAGTACAAAATCCACAAACTTCCCATGCCTTGGAGGGTTGTTTTATTCTCTGAAGAATACATTCCCCAGATAGTTCTACAGTTCAACAATTTGATAGACACATTCACAGTGAGAAGAAAATATAACAATTCAATATTTAAAAGCAAGAAACGCAAAATCTTATCGGACAGAACCTAATAAAAGATGCCATTGTTCAACTCATTACTCAAATAATGTGGTAAACATTTCTAATGCCTCACCACCATTGAAGTGACTCAGACCACTTAGGCTAAATTCATTCGGGTAACTATCATTTGTTAAGTGCCTACTATTTTCTAGATAACTCAAGTTCAAACAACATGAGTTTTCATGAGCAGAAAAACAAAAACCCTCTTATATTCTAGTTTGCAGAAAGAATAAAATAAAATAAGTAAAACCTATAGAATTGGTGATAAGTAAAACTTAAAAGAGAAATAGAATGGGGAGAAAGAGTTGTGTTCTCAACGGGCAGGCCTCGCTAAGATGGTGGAATTTGAGAACAGATCTTACTGAGAAATAAGCCAAAGGGATATCTGGGGAAGGATATTCCAGGAAGAGGGAAGAGACTGGGTGAAATTCTTGAGATTGAACAACAGCACCCCACTTACTTTCTATATAGCTTATTTGTCCACTGAACATTAGAGTTCTTAGGACTAGTACAGCATAAGGTAGTTGTGGTATTTAAGGAAGAATTCCTGTAAAGAACTTTGCCCAGAACCTGGAACGTAACTCATTACAGTTTAGCAATTGTCATAAATTGATGATATGCTAAAATTACTTATTCTTCCAATCTTCCCCAAAGACATTATCCATGTCCACAGCCACTTATCAAACAACTGAGACATGTGCTAGGGAAACCAAGGCATGACAAATGTGTCCTGAATTCTAGGATTTCTGCTCTATGAATATGACAACAAATGCATGCATGACCAATGTGCATATGACAGAGAGGCAAAGTTAGAAAATTAAGAAATTGGGAACCGGGCTCGATGGCTCACGCCTGTAATCCCAATACTCTGGGAGGCTGAGGCGGGCAGATCATGAGGTCAGGAGATCAAGACCATCCTGGCTAACATGGTGAAACCCCGTTTCTACTGAAAATACAAAAAATTAGCCGGGCCTGGTGGCGGCGCCTGTAATCCCAGCTACTCTGGAGGCTGAGGCAGGAGAATGGCGTGAACCCGGGAGGTGGAGCTTGCAGTGAGCCGAGATCGCACCACCGCACTCCAGCCTGGGGAACAGAGTGAGACTCTGTCTCAAAAAAGAAAAAAAAAAGAAATAGGGGCCGGGTGCAGTGGCTCACCCCTGTAATCCCAGCACTTTGGGAGGCTGAGGCAGGCAGATCCTCTGAAGTCAGGAATTCAACAACATCAGACTGGCCAACATGGTAAAACCCTGTCTCTACTAAAAATACAAAAATTAGCTGGGCCTGGTAGTGCAGGCCTGTAAACCTAGCTACTGGGGTGACTGAGGCAGGAGAATTGTTTGAACCTAGGAGGTGGAGGTTGCAGTTAGCGGAGATCTCACTGCTGCACTCCAGCCTGGCCACGCAGCAAGATGCCTGTCTAAAAAAAAAAAAAAAAAAGAAAAAGAAAAAAGAAACTGGTTGAAGTAATACTATGAATATTTGCATTTAGTCTTCTAACCATGCTTGAAACAACTTCAATTTTTTAACACTGTTTTATATGGTACAGTGAAATTTGAAACTGAGGAAAAAATTCACCTACATTTCATTACTTTATA